>NC_057937.1:29169401-29496484 GCF_018555375.3 Anguilla rostrata
CTTGAAAGAGGAGGGGAAACGTCCAGAAGACAAGGAGGAGTTCACGAGGGAGGTGACATATGGGAGGATGTCAGGTGTGATGGTCTGGAGGAGAGAGGAAGGGATGGGGTCAAGAGCACAGGTGGTGGGGCGGTGGGAGAGTAGGAGCTGGGAAACATCAGAGTCAGTGAGGGAGAGACCAGTGTTATAGATGCTCTCTTATGTACAATTTTATGGATGAAAGTATTGTGCATAAGAGACCATCTATAACACAAGTCTCAAAGTGTGATTATTATAATGCCTAGCCTATGAATGCATTCAGCAACTGGAAGCTTGTTCTCGACATCAAGCATTTGGGTAGTAAGTGCATAGAGCCAGATTTATGTACTGTGAGATATGTAGTGCTTAGATTATGGCCTTAGAGAGGGAAACAGTGAATTTGATACAATATTATATTGGTTCTAAGAATGTGGCCTGGCCTCCCCATCACAAGAATCAAAGCAACTTTGAGTGGGGCAATTTAAAATCCACTGATACCCTAATCTAGGCAGTCAGTCTATGGGTCTCACCTCCTGCTGAGTTTGTCTCAGAAGAGCCATACACCATGGTATGAGACCCAACATGGCTAAATGGCTAACATTTCCCTTTAAGTTTGAATGCAATCTTTAGGTAGGCCAGTCCTTGTCATAAATGAGTCTGACCCCCCCTTCCCTTCTCTCCTATACCTTAAATCGGCATCACCCAATCAGGGCAAACATGCTCAAGCCATACTGGGTAAGGTATTTAAGATGGCCACAGGAAAAAGTTGTTTTGCTGTTGGTTTCGGAGCCTTGAGTTTTTCTCTTCATTTTGGTGGTGGTTCCTTGGTTGTGTGTTTTTATCTGGTTTCCTTTCATCCTGTGGTGCTTAAACTGGAAGTGGGGTAAGGCTTTGGCAAGGTCTGGCTTATCCGTCTCTCTCTCTCTATTTTCTGGTATTTCCTCATCAATTATTTAATGTTTTGTATAATGTCTTCTGTTTTGTAATTTAGAAGTAGTGAGCCTGCATTCAATGAAGAATTTCAATAAAGAATATGATTTCAATTCAAAACCTGATATATTACAGAGCTTGTTTTGACTTGTTGGTTGATTTCACCAGTTTTCTGTAGGGTGACCTATCAATGAATTTGGGGATTTAATTGATAATCCTCATTTTCATAATTAGAATTTTCATAATTAGGTTAAGTGAGGGGTTCTAGCATGCAATATTTTGCAACTTCAGCATACAATATCGCTTGTGTTCAGTATTCAGAGTGCTGAACATTTTAACAAGGGCATTTACTGTTGAAACCGCTGAATTCAGAAAATAAATATATTTTTATTTAATCCTTGCTTGTCCCACAGTACATAAAACTTGCA
This sequence comes from Anguilla rostrata, assembly GCF_018555375.3. Lineage (NCBI taxonomy): Eukaryota > Metazoa > Chordata > Actinopteri > Anguilliformes > Anguillidae > Anguilla > Anguilla rostrata. The sequence goes on from NC_057937.1 coordinate 29,170,778, forward strand.
GTGCAAAATGCAGCCCGATAACGGTATGTTGGTGCATACGCAGTCTGTGTGAAATTAATGTCATATTTACTAAGGCTACAGATAATTATGCAATCAGCGAATGGGACTGCCTACTAATCAGGCAGGAAGGACGGAGTGTGGCACAGTGGATAAGGAACTGCGCTTGTAACCGAAAGGTCGCAGGTTCGATTCCCGGGTAAGGACACTGCCGTTGTACCCTTGAGCAAGGTACTTAACCTGCATTGCTTCAGTATATATCCAGCTGTATAAATGGATACAATGTAAAATGCTATGTAAAAAAAAAAAAAAAAGTTGTGTAAGTCGCTCTGGATAAGAGCGTCTGCTAAATGCCTGTAATGTAATGTAATGTAATGTAATCACATTTTGAATATGAATCCGTTGAATATTGGATGTGGGGAAATTAATGTATTTTCCGGTGTAAAACGATATCCAGCACTATGGAGAGCACAGGACAAAATGGGGTCTGTGATATTCCAGTTGTGGCAGCAATTGTTGTTTGAAATGATCTGGATGCGAGATAATGTAATGTTGCTTGGAGCTTTTGCCAGGATGGAATGGGAACATTGCGTGGGAGATTATAGGAAATCTTTTAGCCAATTTCTGTCAGAAAATTAATTATTTCCATGGCTGGGTGTGTCACAGAAGTCACACTTGCCACTGATTCCATGAATTTTGTCTCTTTTTCTGGTACATCTGTGGCTTTCCCCATTGTAAGTGGTTTCTGTGATCCTTTAGCATTATTGGATGGTAACTATGGCACAGCCTTCTCGCAGTTGTTGCAATCAAATGTTTGACGGGTCAGTGACCAAAGACACTCCACCAAAGACTCAAATCTTGCAAAATATACTATAACATGTACCAAATATAACTTATTATAAATAAAAACAAACACACAGTGATACTTTTTAAAATTATTTTAGTAATGTACTTTTAGCATGCTCTGTTTCTAACAATGTTAAATGTTAACTGTTAAAGGCAGAAAGCCTGCTCTTACCATGATGGACAGAAGCACTTAAATGCACAAGTCTATCAATGCATTTACTCATATATTTACAAGCTGATTACCCACTAATAACCCAAGTTCAAGGACTTGTTATGGTCACTACAGCTGCGTGTGTTATTTCAATCATTTTCCACTGCTGTGCATGAGATCTATTGGTTAATTAATACATAAATCTTTTCATTTAAAAAAAGTGATTTTTAACAACTTTGCCATGACTGCTCCATGACTTTAGTCAATATTTTCTTGACAAACACCCAGCCTTAATTATTACTGCATGGCTGCTTAATCTATACTGTTTGATTTCTTGCTCGGGGACTTGAAATAGTGTGATTCATGTAGCGAAGATTCTCACAGTGCATCTTTGAGGCCTGTACCTTTGTCTCCATCTTGCTTGTGCCGTGATTTATGCCTCTTTATAGGTGGATAATTTTTACATAAAAATCAACCCTCATTAACTGCGTAAACTTCAGCATCATATCTGCACCTGAAACGAGTCACAAAAATCTTTCTTGGCCCATAATTTTTAGAGTAGTTCTGAGGCAATCATGTAACAACCCCTACTAAAGAGAGTCTTTGGTTCTTTACATTATTGCTTGAAAAGGCTGGAGCTGTTTGATACATGTTTTCCAAATTTAACATCACTACTGATTGGACAAGAGGAATTTATCACAGTGATGACAGTTAATGGCCTGTGGGTGCTGTGCATGTTATTAGGACCAGCTCATGCATGTAATCAATTGACAGCGGATGGACCTCAACCCATCCTTAGTATAATTTTTTTCTATTCTACACACATGTTTAGTGTTCCCTAACTTTGCTGCTTAGAGCAGGTCAGAAGACAAAATGGTGCAAAAAATAAATAAATAAAAAATCAGAACCATAAATAAAAATAGGAAATTGTAATTTTTATAATTTATTATTTAATAGATTAAGTTCGGGGTTGAATAAGTTTATGGTCTGCACTGTTTGTGAAAAGGACAAAGGCAAAACTTGTTTATGCAGTCATTTAATTACATATAATTAATTAAATGCTGTTAAATTAAAAACAGCACTGGAGCTAGGTATTCTAGTGAGAATGTGCACACACAAGTGCACAGCAGTGCAGTGCCATCACTAGATACTAGTTTTTGGGCATTTCAAGACATTCAGGCGACCATCCATATGACTATTAGTGCACTTGGATTTTTAACTGGATATGCCAAACAGGAAGTCCATTTTCAGCATGGTTGTAAGATACTGTACAATAAAATGGCACACTGGGGGCCAACAAATTGAGGAAGGCTTATGTTCTCATGAGAATATTATTATTTTTCATTAATTTCACTGGGAAGGTCTTGTGTCAGGGGCTCACTGGGGCTCATCATGGGCACCACAGTCTGCCTTCATTTCCATCCCAGTATTAAAAGAAAGCAGGATAGGTTGGCCTGTGGTGTCGTGGTTAGGAAATAGGGACTGTATCATTCTGATTGCAGCTGCAAATCAAAGATGAGACTCTGCTGTTGTACCCTTGGAACAAGGTACTTAGCCTGAATTTCTGAATCATTCCGGACAAGGGTGTCTGCTAAGCTTCTGAATAATGTATTCAATTCCTCTGTGTAATGATGCTTTCCTGACATTTCCACTGTCTCCTTTGGCTCCTCTTCTCATGAGAAACTCCGCTTCTTTATGTCCAGTACCGTTGTCATCTCTGTGTATTGCACTGACTGTCGGTCAGCTTCCTGACAAGCAGGGTGAATTGACATTTTTGATTTAATTTCAAATGAAAAATGCTTACGGTTTAGTCTTCCTGCAGGTGATTTCAGGGTGTTCCAGAACAAGCATTCCTTGTAGGTACATTCTGGCTGTGGTGTTGCATCCCCTTTTGCACCCCTTTTTCTCATCAGCCCCCAGTTGTGGAATGAGCTAGTTTAAAGCCATAAAAATGACATAAATGCTCAGCCATTGAAACAAAATATTTCACAGATCAAAAGTGTATCATAGTCTTTGAGCCTGGGCCCTTATCTCCCAAAATCAGTACTTCATGCTTTGTCATACATTTGTTTAATGTTCAAAGTATATGTTTAATGCTTGTATTTGGTCGTATGCTGCTGTTTGTATTGTTTCTTCATAACATATTCTACAGTATTTCATACCTTTTTGCTATATGTACTTTTTGCAAGATATGAAACCATCATGGCAGGATGCACAAGTCACTCTTTATGAAAGTCAGCAAATGAATAAATAATAAATGAATGGGCCTAATTTCCCTTCTTTACAATATATACTAAGGAACAGTGGTCACTTCCTGAATCCATTCAGAGTGTGCATGAGCACAATAAATCACAGTACTAAACAATAGATGTAACGGCAATCGCAGGGAAGGCAGACTGTAAGCCAGCTTTGAAAATTATGGGTTACTGGCTTGCTTCCAAAGATGCTCAGGAATATGCCCTTGTCAGGACACCGTATAAAAAAAGGTTAGCACTTACAAAAGTTTACTGTTGTACCATTAAAATAATTTTAAAATATATAATCTGGGTACAATTTAATGGAAGGATTTAATGATGTAAATCTTGAGGGGGCTGCTACTATTTTAGATCACGTGGATGTCCCAGAGTCTCTCTGGGAAGGTAGAAAGGATTAATGGCCCTGAGAGCACCACTTAAGTGGATTTTCTACCTGCAAGAACTGCAAGATTATGCAGTGGTTCTGGTTTGAATAGGAATCAGTTGGATTTTTTCTGACCTTGTCACAGGTGAACCAATTGAAAATGCAAATATAACAATTATTATGTTTTGCAAAAAACAAACAAAAACATAATAAATTGTGCATAATTATGAAGCACATACAGTGCAGTCCATGTATTGCCAAGTATTGTGAGAGAGCTATGTATAAAATGAGCTGTAATTCTTTGCGATGGCCATGATTTCCCTGCACCAATTGCATTGGCAAAGTTTGTTACTATCACTTAAAATGATAGTAAAATGTAAGCCAAATTGTATGGAAACCTGTATTTGCATGAAAGTAAAATCATTAAACAGATATATTTGGACAAAATCCCACCTTTTAGATTCACATCATTATCTATCAATATTTAAAGGGAAATTGCACTTTATAACACTTCTGGGCTCATTTTCACACCTACTCAGATTTTTGTGTGCATCCCAGATGGTTTTTAGGTTGCTTGCTTCAATATTTAGATATTAAATATTTCAACATCAAACTCTATGTTAGACTCATTGTAAACACACGTCCCTGCTTCTCATGACTGATATTGTGCTTCTAATGAATTTGTCGCCCTTCATTTTTTGATTAGTTATTTCATTTTAAATTTCTAAAGTTAGCAACAAAGACCTATTTTTTTAGCGGAAGTCCACAAAGTAGTACGATTTCCGGTTTTTCTTCTTTGATTTCGTTTTGCGGCAAAATCGAGAAGAAGCGAAGCAAAACATTCCATTAAGACTCATGCAGATATTGGCTCATGCAGTCATAGAAGTTCTAGGCATCATTTAGATTGTCACTCTTGCTAACTTAATTCATGTGTCAGAGATGTAACATTACAGTCTTGTAGTTTAGCTGATACGCCAAGCCCTATACCTCTGTGTTCAAAACAGGATTTTACGGTGGCGTTGCTCTCAGCGAGACACGTGCATAAACTACCACACATGAACACCAGTCATCAAAACTAGGATTTTTTATGCTATCCACTGACATTACTACGATATATAGCCAACACACTTACATTTCCGAGAGACTCCTGTTTGGACCATCCGGTGTGGAATGTCGTTTCCAATTGATCCTTGGCATTCGGAACAAAGTCTCCAAGACTCCGGTGTTGGTGACAGCCGAGAAATCGGAGTGCCCTGTCGCTAGGGTTGTCCAGACCTCTGAGAGTGGACCGAATGCCTTAATCAGCTGAGGGTAATGCTCAATAAAGTGATGTTTCGGACGCAATCTAAAAGCAGGGAATGTAGTCAGCAACACTTCTCTGTGTTCTGACACTTTGCAATCAAGGAAATGTATTGACTCTTCAGTGTACCTTGATGCTACAACCAACTCAACAATGTCTTTGAGGAGCATCAGAATGCACCATGTATTGTCTCCTTCAGGGACTTTATCACCTATGAGAAGTGGAAGGAATCTGATGAGAGTCCAGTTCTCATGGCCATTTCCACCAATGGTTCCTTTGGCAGAGAAGCCCTTAGCAATAGGTTGAAGTTGATCAGTTTTGTCAGTGAATGTGTATGCAAAGGATCTGATAGCATGGTTCAGTTTTTCTAGAGTAAAGTAATTCTTGGATATCAGGTCTGAAATGCACAGAGACAACTGAACTGGAACAATGCCTTCAAAGAGGTCATGCAGGATGTCAGGAGGATAACCACTGACAACATGAAAGTGCTCCAGATTGTCAGTCAATACACATCCTCCTTTCACACCATACTTTTTGCCCACACTAGGGTCCTGCCTTACCTCCTGCACCTGCTTGTTGTGTGTCTCTTTGGTTCGGGGTTCAAAGGCGCCTGACCGTACCTCCTGGTCTTGGATCTCACTCCTCATCACCATGCAGAACCTACAGAACCTGTCTACTGTAAAGCTCTCGAAGAATCCTACAAGAGAATGAGCACCCAAGTTATCAGCTGACACATATAAAACTGTACCTTTGACACTTGCACCTAACCTCTCAATATATACACCATGCTGCTCCAGTGAAACAAGGTCTTGGAGGAGAGGATGCAGAATTTTACCATACCCATACTCTTTCACAACGGGGAATTTACATAAAAGAGCAAGCTGGATAGAGTGGAGTGTGGACCTATGTTTTGATGGCGCATTAGCAATCACCCAGTATACTGCACACATTTTGTGTTTCTTTCTAGATGTTCCTAAAGGATTGGCCACTTCAAAGTCATCAATGTAAAGTCCAAGAGCTATTTTGAACTCATCATCTTTAAGTAGGTGATTTTCTTTATAGTGAATGAACCATCCCTGTAAGTATTGTACTCGTGTGGCACATGTGATTGTACTGAAAGAGCTTTGTCTAAAATATCTGCCCTGTTTAACATTTTCTGTAGCATTGCCTGTATTGGAACATATACAGTGGATTTCTTGTCTTTATCTATCACATATTCCACTGGCATAACAAGTGGAAATTCTTTGCTCACATATGATGCTCTCCTTTTACTTGTTGATAAAGATCCATTTTTGCCACAAAATCTCATCATGACATTGCTCTTGGAGACAGCACTTACCACCTCTCTCACAACTGAATCATCTACATCTGCATAATATTTTTTGATAATTCCCTTAACTGAAGTATGCAGTAGTGGTTGCGACAGGTTGTATATCTGGCAAAGCTGTTGTATGACTTCCTGTACAGAACTCTCTGGTATGTGGAGGATGGTTTGCATCTAAAAAAAGAGCTGCCAGGTTGTGCTCCAACTGACTCCCTAGCTCTTGAAGGGCTTCATTACTGGAATCTTCATTGTCCTCTACATCAGGGGTGTCATTTAGTGACACATGCTCTTCTTGAGCTACTTCATTTTCAGTATTAGAAATTATTTCTGGCTTGAACATCCTCCTGTTGTTTGCTCTGCTTTACTTGCATGTGCATTAAATGTGGAGCACACATTAGTATGGAAGCTACAACCTTGATATGGACACTGGACTCTTTGATTATTTTTTAAGTGTGTGCTACGCAGATGGGTAAGAAAATATGTGTCTGTGCAGGGTACAAAGAAATCACATTACTGACAGTGAAATGTTACTTCTGCACTGTCACTGAGTTGTGTATTCTGAGTTTTCGGGTGATTTTTGGATAAATGCACCTTAAGTGCACTGATGGAGCTAAATGTGCACAAACATTCCTGGTGCAGACAAGGAAAGGGAACAGTTCTAGTGTAGCTTCCATGTTTTAACCGGTAATGCTTTAATAGATGTCCTCTTTTTTCAGAGATAAAAGCACAGTACTTACACTTCCACTGCATCTTCACAAGAAACTCAGTAGGCCAACATTACTCAAGTCTTCAAACTGTAAGAAAACAAGAAAATGAATATGAGAAATGGTAGGCTTAACTCACCATTTACTTAAAATGAATTACCACCTGGTGGTAACTAGCTAAATATGTAAGGAAAATTTTGCTTGTTAACAGCTAAATTCATGTTGTGGACTTGTGTAATGTAATGATACACTAGTACTAATAATAATATTAGTTGTTACATTATATTATATTATAACGTTAACGTTATTGGATATGCGTGTGTGGTCTGGAGTGTCTCCACACACAACATTAGCTAGCTGCCTGTAGCTCGCAAAGTTGGGTTGAGCTCACGTTGTTGTCAAAAGCACAGATAAAACTTAAGTCAAACGTAACACACTCACCGTTCGACTTTGTGTACGTTTGGAACCATAAACTGAACAAGGGAACTCTCCCTCCACCGCCGTTTCCAAGTTCACGTCTTATTGGTTCTATTTCCGCCAGAATTAGCGCGCCCACACAGAGTAGCCATGTGTCTGTGTAAGCACCAATCAGAAGCCAGTACTCACTGTTGTCAGGCGGAGTTTTTTTTTAAACCACTTTCCAGCCCTGCAGAAACTTTACTCATCTTTTTATTTTTTAGATTAATTTGTTTCCATTACTAGTTTAATTAAGTAGTTTGCAATATTCAGGTGAAATATTCAGTGTAATAATTATGTTAGGCAGAGATCACTTAATAAATTATGACCACTTAATTGTTTAATTAAACACTAAATCCAAGTTTACAGTGTGAAGGCATTGATTAATACATTAAATTTGACAAACTCATGCTCCATACAAACTGTGTGGCTCGTCAAGTGCTTGGCAATCTAGTATTCCCAGTGTGACCTTGAGCCACTAGGTTGAAGAAATATAAAAAAATATGTAGCTGGATATATCTGTGCAGCAACAATTGCAGTAGTGGTGCTAAAGCTGTCATACTGAAGCCACAGTTATCATCTGCTGTCCCCAGATGATCAAAAAAGCAAGTGAATAGCATGTACTCTCCTGAAGTTTTAGAGTAGGTTACAGCGATGCTTTTTGAGTAGAGTACTCAAAACACTTCCTTGTTTTGTTCCTGTAAAGTTAACTTGGGAGAAAAACCTCCTTCTTGAGGGTGTACCTTTGCCAAACTATTATATATGAACATTCTAGTAATTGCTGGTCAGTCTTTGTTATGTTTGTACTCTTTGTACTCTGTTATGTTTGAATGCATAACACACAATTCCTTGTGACCACTCCCACCAGAATTTTTTTGCCAGCATAGATTTGACATCAAACCATTTTTTTTTAACTTCATCAGTTGTGCGACCTTCTCCGGATACAGTGTTCACTGAACAAGTAATAGCATCCCATGCATCTTTTTTGTGTTATTTTATATCCACTACTGACACTACTAAATATGACAGGTCGTTTGCTGTTCACTTCCTGCAGCAGTACCTCCACTGCAGAACTACTAAAGTTTTTCTTACATTTGGAGTCCGGTGCTCCACCGTCTTTAGATTTTCGTTTGGGCATTCTTGACTTCTCTCTCATCTTTTCTTTTCAATTTCTGTGTGCGATTTCTGTGTGTGCACATGGCCCTGCAGTCTCATGCCCTTTTATGGGGATTGGCGGGGCGTTTACCTAGGCTAATTGGGAACAACTGGCACGCGCTTTCAGCTTACGAGGACAATGGGATTCATCATTATAAGAACACGGTTGCGGACAATTCTGTGGTTTAAGAACACGTCATGAATCTGACGTAGACTTTTCTTAGGACCTTTCTCAAGAACAAATTTAAGAAAAAACTGAGAAAAAAAGATATTGGTGAATGATGCCCATTGTCCTGCTGGAAGACTCAGTTGCGACCAAGTTTTAACTTTCTAGCTGATGTCTTGAGTGTTGCTTCAGCATTTCTAGATAATCCTCCTTCCTCATGATGCCATCTATTCTCTGAAGTGCACCGGTCCCTTTTCCAGCAAAACACCCCCACAACATGATGCTGCCACCCCCATGCTTCACAGTTTGGATGGTGTAGTTCGGATTAAAAGCCTCACCCTTTTTCCTCCATACATAGCACTCATCATTATGGCCAAACAGTTCGATTTTTGTTTCATCTGACCAGATAACACTCCTCCAAAAGGCTAGGTCTTCGTCCTGGTGATCACCTGCAAACTTCATTCTGGCTTTTTTATCAATCAATCAATCAATCAATCAATCAAATCACTTTATTTGTCCCTGAGGGGCAATTGCAGAGGCACATAGAGCAGTATGATTAACAAGTAACACATTACAGGAAAAAATTAAAAAATAAATTATTAATAATAATAATAATAATAATAATAATAATAATACGTAAATAATAAATAAATAAAACACATATCATACAATACAACAGTGCTGATCTTGAGGTATGCATTGTACACTGTTAAAAAAAACTCAGTAAAAAAACTGAAAAAGTACTGGCAGAATTATGTCCAGTACTTTTTCTGTTTTTTGAGGGGACTTTTCCTTTCTGGTTTTTACAGATTTTTCTGTAAAATTACATCAGTGATTACCTTTTCTGTGAATTTACAGATTATATTTTTTACATAACAGTGTTGTACCATTAATGAACAAAGTCATTTACAAAAAAACTTTCTGTAAATATACCATTAAATTTCTATTAAATTATCTTGTTGCTTTTAGTTATACATTATTAAATGGCACATTTTCTGTACATTTTACAAACCTCCCATAAAACACGAATAATATTCTACTTTTTCATTTTATATGATAAGATCTACATCTTCACATTGCATTTGTAATAAAATGTATTCATTTAAAAAATTGATATTCCTATGTATTATTTCTCCATACATAAAATACACTCTGCACAACAAAATTCTACTTTTAAAAACTTTATTGTATAACATGCTTATCATTATGATAACTCTCGCACAACAAGAAACTGTAGTACACTGTAGTACCAACAAATCAAATAAAGTGAAATCAAAGTAAAGAATACATTGTACCACAAACTATATGTTCTTGTAACTATATATGTAAGTGTAGCACTTTTTTCATTTTATAAACAGATCGGAATTGGGAACCTTATGATTCAGTTGTTTCATCACCTGGACATAACACACGCACTCATGCAAGCACTCAAACTCACACACACACTCACATTCACGCAAGCACTCACACAGCCATGACATGATGAGAAAAATCTAAGTAAAGAATACATTGTAGCATAAACAAACTGAATAAACTGACATGTAAACCGATAGGAACATTTTACGAGCCTCACACACATACACACACTGCTTAACCTCACACACACATGGTGGCACTGGCTCCTGTAGAACAGCGTGGAGTTTGTCTCTCCTTGGCCACTGTGGTGCACTGCAGGAGAGACACACACTCATGACTCCTGCATGAACTGCAACACACTCATACACAGTAAAATAAGTAAGTTGTTCTAATTTCATGCCTTGTTTTTGAAAGGCTCATGTTTTTGATGAACAAACTCTCGTTCTTATAAGACACATTTTGAGTTGTTGTTGACATGAGGTTTGCTCACTTAATTTAGATATATTCCAACTCACCTCAATTAGATTCTCCATGGATTTTGGTAATCACTTAGTTAAGAAAGGAACTTTAACAATTTAGGATGAATCTTGTGCGCCTTTTTCCCTTTCTGCTTTACTTTGGAGCCTCGTCCAGGATTGATCCCCAGGAGACTTTTGTTGCACAGAATCAAACAAAAGACATATAAAATTGGTAGCGTAAATTCAGTAATATATTTCTTGTTGAAGCAGCCCTTGTAGGATACCAACCTTTGCATAAACTCCAGTGACAAAGCTGCATCCTTTGGATATCGTATATTGAGCACATAGTAGAGACTAGGGATGTGTCCGAATCCGAATACTGTATTTGGGAAAGCACGAATAATGCGATGGAAACAGATATTTCTTCTACCCGAAGTTGCTCGTTATTATTCGGATTCGGGAAAGAAAAAAAAAAGTCAGCTCTATGTCAAGTTCTCATAGCCTCTAAAAAACGTTACACGAAGAGAGAGAGAGAGAGAGAGAGCGGCGGCACCAGTTACACACACCAATAAACTTTGAGCCACTGCGCTGCAAAACGTTTAATAAATACGTTTTGTGTCAGCCATTATGTTTCTTCAAATAGATTTATATCATTGTGGATGGGCACTAGATAAAAATGCCCATTCTGTTTGCAACATAGGACATTGATTTCACTAACTAGTCGTTTCATTTACTACACATTATTGAAAAGTGATCGGTATATTCTATAGTAGCCCCCACCAAATCAGCGAACAGCAGGCAGCGGGCTGAGAGCTGACCGTTCCCGGCTATCACTCAGGGAAACTCTCGCATCGAGGAGGAGGTGCGGGAGCTAGCGAGACACAAGCCTGGTGGCAGCTGGATTTCTTTCAAACCCCCGCAACCTATACATCAAAATCAAGCTTAGAACCTGTAGTTTTTAGCTGTATGTGTTAATTTCCTCCATACAGATGCAGATAATTTTGTTGGTTGAACAGATACAGATACAGATAATGACGTCTCTGCACACCCCTAGTAGAGACTAAATAAATAGCTCAATGCAATCAATGGGCTGTGGACATGGTCGTTCACAACAGCCATGTGATACCGTTCATCACCTGAACACACATAATCCGAGAGCTCTCCAGTTTAGCTGCCCACAACATTGAGATTGAGAAAAAACATTTGTCAAATCAGTGTTATTCTTAAGTAATGCACATCACAATTTGCTTACCAAGGATGATGACACATGGAGTGCTTGGCAAAGTCAGTGTGGTAAGGTGGAGGCCCTTCAAAACATAAAATAAGAAAAAAAAAAAAAAACAGACACCTAAGTGGCAGCAAGTGTATGTATTTGCTTTTGACAAACACATTATTTTCTTGAGAATAAAGTTAATTCTCATTATTAATATACTATCTAACATACTGCAAACATATTTATCACATTAAAGGTAAAACAATACTCACCTCTTTGTGAATTAGTAGTGTGTCTGTGTTGTCACCAAGATATTTGCCGATGCTGGAGACCAGCTCCGAGGGGTCTTTGAGTTATCTAGAAATATGGGAGGAAAAGGATGTTCTTAATTTTAAATATTTTGAACAGCCATCATAGGGACATCATATGAGAATTCAGGTGGGATACAAGCTCTGTAACATTTTGACACTGTTTGCTGCAACAATCAAAAGCACATTTCATAGGCACAGAAATACAGCAGTTATAACGTGCCGGGCTGTATCGTTGTTTTGTGGTGAGCCCTTGTGACATGCAAGTTAAAAGCATTATAAGATGAAAATCTTTTACCACACGTAGAGAAACCACAGGGAAAACTGGCCTTATTGATATTCCTATGTAGCCTACAATGTTTAATATATGAAGTTACAGAGATGCTTTTAAAATCACACATGTTACAAGTGAACACCATTGCTAATGTTACTACTGGCTGCTCACATAGGGTGGAGAGGGCTCTGACAGGGAGTCCAATCATTTTGGAGCAGACTTTGACTGTGCTCTGCAGGTGGTTTCTGTTCTGAAGGCTGATGGAGTGGAACCAGCAGGTGAAGGAGAATGTCATGATGCTCTCAATGAAGGAGTAATAGAACGTTGTGAGGATGTCCTTGCTGACCCCAAAGGAGTTGAGCTTCCTCAGGAGATACTGCCACTGCTGGCACTTCCTGAGGATCTCCTCTGTGTTGGAGGCAAATTTCAACAGGTTATCGAAGATTATGCCCAGGTGCTTATATTCCTCAACAATCTCTACGGGCTTCCTGTGGATAGTGATGATGACTGCTGCAGCCAGTTCCCTCTGCTTGTTGGAGAAGGTCACTACCATGTTCTTGGTCTTGTTCACATTAAGTTCCAGTCAGGAGTTGTCACACCACTCCCCAAACTCATGAAGAGCTGAGCTGTGGTGCTGTGAGGGGCCTGAAAGCAGAGATCAGAGATAGGAGGACTGTGTCGTCAGCGAACTTGACCAGGTGACAGTTTGGCCGGGTGGACCTGCAGTCATCAGTGTAGAGGATGAAGAGCTGGGGTGAGAGGACACAGCCTTGCGGGGAACCAGTTGAAGTATGTAGGAGGTCGGAGAAAGTGTTGTTGACCAGCACTCTCTGTGACCTGTTGGTGAGAAAGTCAATTATCCACAAGATTAGTCGGTCATCTAGGTGGAAGTGAGTGGTGAGTTTCTCAGCAAGAATGTGTGGCTGCATGGTGTTGAATGCCGAGGAGAAGTCTGCAAACAGGAGTCTGGCTGTAGTGTCGGGGGATTCCAGATGCTTATGGATGGTGTCTATAATGAATGCCTTTGCGTCGGCAACCCCTCTGCCTGCTGTGAGTCTGTTGCCTTGATGATGTGGTTTTTGATGACCCTCTCCATAGCCTTCATCACAAGAGAGGTGAGAGCCACAGGCCTGAGGCCATTCAGGACTTTGATAGTACCCTTCTTCGGTATGGGAATAACTGTGGAGTGTTTCCACAGCTGGGGGACTGTGCCGCTAGACATGAAGCTCTGGAACAGGAGCTGGAACACGCCCCCTGCTCAGGACATTACCTCAGGGTATGGCCACTGATGTTGTCTGGCCCAGGCGTTGTGTTCGCTTTAGTCTTCTTGAGAGCTCTCACCACATCCTCTGTGTTTATGGTGAGGGTAGAGTCACCAGGTTTGAGTGTGGAGATGGTTGCATCTAGCTGGATGTTGTTGTCTGTCTCAAATCTGATGTAGAAGGAATTGAGGTCATTAGGGAGTGATGCTGGGCTGCTGCCTGAAACCTGGATGAGCTTGTGGGTGGTGGAAGCAGTATTCACAGCCGCCATGTTCTTGAAACCCTGCCAAGCTGAGTGGAGGTTCCCTCGCGTAAATGTTTGCTCCACTTTGTCTTTATATTTCAGTTTGGCAGTTTTGATGGCAAGCTTGACTTCGCTATTAACCTCCTTTTTTCAGTCTCAGAGCCAGTGAAGACTTTCTTCTTATTGAGGATTTCCTTGAGTTCTTTAGGTTTATTGTTGGGGAAGATTGTAACCTTTTTGGTGGGAATGATATTGTCCACACAGAAGGAGATGTATGATGAGACCGTGTCCACTTGCTCATTGATGTTACTGGACGGGGCTATGAGGTTGTTCCAGTCAGTGGCTTCAAAGCGTCCTTGTAGCCTGTCAATGCTATCATTGGTCCACTGTTTGATGGTTTTAATGACCTTCTCTGTCCTCTTTACGACCGGTGAGTAGGCTGGTGCAAGTAGTATGGTGAATTGGTCGGCAGAACCAAGGGGGGGGAGGGTGACAGATCTGTATGCATCTGGGACTGAACCATAGCATTTATCCAGTGTCTTTCCCAGACGGGTGGTGCAAGTGACGTATTGGTTTGTCGGCTGAGCAGTGATTAAAATCACCCAGGATGAATTTGGGGGAGTTCGGGGATATGAGTTCAAGTCTGTCTAATGTTCTTTTGATGTGTTCTGTGGCTGTGGTTGCATTTGCTCTGGGGTGGATGTAAACCAGAATGAAAAAGAGCTGTGGGAATTCCCTGGGGAGATAGAAAGGGCATAGGGAAACGGCCAGGAGTTCGATGTCGGTGGTGCACAGCTTCTCCCTAATGACGATCGTTGAGCACCAGCATGTGTTTACATAGAGGCAAACGCCGCCGCCGTGTTGCTTGCCTGTGAGCTCTTTATCTCAGTCAAGTCTTAGGGGGGTCCCGAAGCCATCTATGTGCAGAGTGTCATCGTCGTCATTCCTATTCAACCACGTTTCAGTAAATGCAAGAATGGAGGCAGTCCTATATTCATACATGTGATTTACGTTGGCTTGTAGTTCGTCTGTTTTATTACTGAGAGAGCACACATTAGCTAGGATGACTGAGGGGAGCGATCAGTGTTTACATTTCTCCCGTTTGAGTCTGGCTCCCTTTTTCTTTCCCCTTCTAGTTACCTTATTTTTGTTGTGAGAAGAATCCCCTTGGTTGGAAGTGTGCTTGCATTCTATTTCCTCCGGGAATTTCTCTGTAGCACTGGCTTGGTGGGAGTGAAGTCGTGGCTGCAGCAGAAAATCTCTGGTGTATGTGATTCGCAGGCTGTCGGGAAGGTTGTGTACAGTTGTTAAGCAAGATACATACTCCAAAAAGTGCATACACCAATGACTAATGCCGGTCTTGAAGTAGGAACTTATTTCTTGCATGACCCCCCCCCCCCCAATTTTAAGGCACCATAATGTGTGGGACAGATTCACATGTAAGTTTACTGTACAAAAAGCTAAAAAAGGGATTAAAAGGAGATGTATTTCTATTGTTGGGGTTAAATTAAGGAATAATGCTAATATAAATGTAAGAATGTGTAATTCGCTTTTGGTTTTCAAAAGAATGGTTTATAAAGCTATTTTTGAGGGTTACAATTGTGAATGATTTTTATTTTGTTATTATGTTTATTTTTGGAGGGTAGCTTAAATTGAAAAGAATGTAGGATAGGCATATATAAGCATTATGCTTCTGCCTGTGCCTTTTCAGTCACTACCTAATACATAGATTGTTGACTTGTTTATATTGTCTAGACTGTTTATATTTATTGTATTGTGTGTGATGACTGAATAAAAAATACTACTACTACTACTACTAAATGTGTTTCTGATTAGTCAGATGTGTAAGGATTTAGATTTAGTCGCAGGGAGGAAAACATGTTTATCTGACTCCATTAACTTCAAATCCTGTAAAGTGAAGATGTATGTGAATACGGGTTCGCGTATACGTGCATTGGCTGCTCTGAAAAAGGGAAAAAAACTGTTTATTATAACACAATATGACAATGTTGACAACGTTGGCAATAACCTAGGATAGGCAGTTTCAATGATGGAAAAGGTGAACAAAAGACCGCTCTGAAAAAAAAGACACACAAACTAACAAAATAGGACAAAGAAAAGGAACATAAAGTGAGTATTGATGAATGCCCAAATATTCTGTACAGCAAAGACTATGGTACCAGGAGAACTGTTAAGCAGATTCTCCCCGGATGTTTCTTTGGACTTCTGTTAAATCCAATCCTGAGAAAGCCTTCCACACCCCACAGCTCCCTTGGTTTGCCCAAATAACGTCTGGACACAAATAGGCCGGTAACATCTGCCCCACCAAGAAACCCCCCCCATTCCTCCAGGAAGAGATAAACTGCACTTCCTTCCTCCACTGTAGACACAGGAGAAGCATCAAAATCCAGTGACAGTAATAAGATACTTGGTACGATGGCACGTGATCCTATGATTTTACCTATCAATTCTCCAAATACTTCTCTATGGGAGTCCATGGTGGTGACCCATCTGTGACCCAGACACTTATGTAGGCATACCTATGTATAAATATACCATGCTTTGCATACTTGTGATCATAACCCCATATACCATCTCATACCCGTTCAGTGTGCTTGTCTATGTATGATATTATTCACAGTCCCCCACATTTATCACATCATCCTTAGTTATCCACATGCAAATACATATGATGCATTCTTTCAGTCCATGGTAGTAGTTTTGTCTGACCCAGGAGAGCCTGGGCCATTGTCCATGGATTGCAGAGCAGCAGTTTATGGCCCCCAATTAAAGTTCTTCTTGACCCTCCACCTAGTATGGCCACAGCTCCAAGAGGGTAATATCCTGTCATCTGATTCCTCCAACTCTTCCAGGAGGATAAGCCATTTGAACTTTGCTTCCCCTCAATAAATGGGGCACAAGACAGTCCCATGCAGCTTTCAGCTGCTCTCCCCATCCTGGGGCATTTTATGGCTTGACTCAGCTCCACTCATGTACAGCAGTGAAATTTTACAACTCCACCAGTGTGCGCGCCATGGAAGAATGTCCTGTTGTGAAGGGACAACAGAGTTGATTGGGAAAATTGAAATTTTACCTTACAGATGTGTTCTAATTCTTTTTTAGTTTCCTTAATGCCGGTATAACAAAGACAGTATCTAGTTCTGATTCTACGCTTTTGATTGATTTTGGAGTCTGTTATTAGCATTTATCAACATGAGGACCAGAGTTGTGCCAATGGAAGTAAAAAAAAAAACTGACAGAGACATAGGTCAGAACTTAAGCTTATTAAAAAAATAATAATAAGTAGAAAGAGAGCACTGGTGAGCTCAGTAAAGGGCCTGGTAGGCCAAGGAAGACCTCTGCAGTTGATGACTGAAGCATTCTCACTATAATAAAGAAAAAAACACCTGTCCAACAGATCAGCAACTCTGTTCAGGAGGCAGGTGTGGATGTGTCAGTGACTACTGTTCACAGAAAACTCCACAAACAGAACTACAGAGACTGCACTGCAAGATGCAAACCCCTATTTAGCCACAAAAGCATGGTGGCCAGGTTATAGTTTACCTTATTGTAATAGTACCATAAAGGGCCTGCAGAGTTCTTCAAAAATGTCTTATGGACAGATGAGACCAAGATTTGCTTGTGTTAGCATGATGGCAATAGCGAAGTTGGAGGCAAAAAGAAACTTCCCAAGAAACGGAAAAGTTCTTGACTGGCCAAATCAGTCATCCGATCTGAATCCAACTGAACCTGTGTTTCCTATGCTGAAGAGAAAACCTAAGCCGACTAGCTCCTGAAACAAGCAAGAGCTGAAGACGGCTCAGCTCAGTCAGTCAGGGCATCACCAGACAAGATTCTCAGCACCTAGTGATGTCTATGAGTCACAGACTTCAGGTTCTGAGTTCTTTTACATAACATCAATTTGTCCCAAACATTATTGTGTGCTGAAATGGGGGGCTAAGTATAAACAGTCTGTCATTTATACATGGTGAAACCAAAATATATAAAAATACCCTTTAGTAAAAGCCCAAAATCTGAACGTTTACCCCATGTGAATTGTTTGATTACAAATATAAAATTGTGGAGTACAGAACCAAATCAGGAAAAATATGCATTTTTGTCTTTGCATTATGGAGGGCACTGTGTGTATGTGTGTGCACGTGTGTGTGCATGTGTGTGTGCGCACGCGTACATGTGAAAACAGTATTTAATCTTTTGGATAGTTACAATATAATATTTCAGGAAAACACATTCAACAGTAGTGCCTATTACCTGTTCTTATGTTCAGTTTCATTCATAACGAGATAGAATCAGGCATTATTCACTGGTTGAAATATAGTTGCAGAAAGACAAGTTGCTAAGTTCCATGTAAAATATTAATGGATTTTTGTTGCAGTCTTGTAGTCTAGTGTGCTGTCCTAATCTTTGTAATGGCAGGAATTGATTTTACTGAACTGACTAAATAATTTACCGGCAAAGCCATTTGCTGTAAATAAATAAAGAGCAAGTATTGTGGTCCTAATCGAGTTAATTGCTAAGATAACCTTTAAGATAAATGTATTAATTGTTTTCTTATAGTTTAAATTTCCATTTGACCAAGTTAAGCCGTTTAGATATGGTTTCTCACCTCCAGTGTATCAGTGAGTTGAGAAGTGTACCATACAGTACATGGTTTTATGGTCAAAAAAGTTAGCATGTAGTGTTGTAGGAGCATTTATGGGAAGGGTTCCTACAACACTGATACAGTGAAACTAAACAATGCAGAAAGTAGAATAACTCTTGTTGGTATTAATTTTTTCTAGTGGGCATTGAGCTGTTCCTTGGGTGTTTGTGATTTGTATAAATTTAGACTGCCAAGATTTTCCTTTGTTGACCCTTCCGGGCACTTTTATGTGGTTCAGTAGAATGCTTTATAAAACATGTCATCTGCCGGCCTATGTGATCTGCGATGGTCTACAGGGGTGACTCACGCTGGTCACACTGGAGTACAGCCCAAAGGGCCTTTTGTGGCTTGACCCTGTCCTAGCACCCCTCACATCCACTGTGCTTTATGAAGCAGAATTAAAGGTCCAGGCAATGTTACGGTAGTAAGTGCCCATCGGTAGATTGTATCACAGAATAAATTCTAAATAATGAATGTTTGTTTTTAAAGTAATTTATCAGGATTTCCTACACATCACGCTGTCCGCACAGTACTAATTTGAGCTATGTGGGGCTTCTATTTGTGACTCCTGATTTCTGAAGTGAAAGCCCGAGGCAAGGGCATAATAATGATGTGTAGGTTTAGAGATCATGTTTGGATTGCTTTAATGTGGTGTGGTGTAGGTAGAGCCCTGTGCAGGATCATTTGTTCATACCCAATCATCTGTCCACAGTGATGTCATAGAGTCAAACAACACTAATGGTAGTAATAATACGTATAAAACAGACTCAGTCGGGGAATAGCTTTCTTCCTAGATTCTAATGTGTTACACCATAAGGACTGCTACTGACACAGAAGTAAAATGGATAACAACAGATTTAAAGCACACAGATACAACAGAGAAACATACAAAGCTAGATCCTCAAAGCCTTTGACTCTGTGACTGTAGTGCTATGTGTCACTAATAACTGAATTTCTTTTTTGAAGGTGGTTTCTTGATCAGCGCTGAGACCAGGTGTTATTAGGCTCCCTCTGTCCAATTACATTATGCCATCCTGGTTAGTCCAATAACCAATCATACTAAAAAAAAATTTAAACTGAAACTACATCTTTCTGGCCTATCATCTTGAGAAGTTTGTATTCAAATCCAACAGTGAGCAGTACTACTGTGTTGAACGTACAACTGTGAGAGCAGATTTGATTTGTTGCTGACAAATAAGTTGTGTTTGATTAAATCTTACAGTGCTGGTCCAACTCACACCTACAACATGTACAATAAATGCCCTCATCTGCCTGCCAACCAATCACCAATGTCACTCCTTTTGCATTTTAATTCTATTCATAGCCACTTGATTGCACATAACTAGGTCCACCAGTTTGTCTCCCCTTGTCTTCTCACATTGTACTTCACTCCTTCACCAGCTAGAAGTTGCAATAGTCTCTTTGTCAAACCCCTTCTCAAACAGTTATTCCATTTGCATCTCAATAATCTAAGCTGATAAAGTAATTGGCACTAATTAAGCACACATGATTGACAGCGATGTTTACAAGCGACACTCATGTTAAAATCAGTTTGATTACTTACTGCAGTAAACATACTGAAATATTTTTAGAAGTACTATGGCATGATCGGTTTTATTAGAAGCATTGGGAAATGCCTACATTAAAAATAAGCAGTTATATAACATTGAACTTGCACAAAAAAAAAAAAAAATTTGATGCATTTTTCTTTTTACTGCAGTGATACTCAATACTAGTACTGGAGAGCCACAAAGTCTGCTGGTTTTTCTTTTTTTCTTTAAGATCAGTGACTAATTCAGACCCAAGAAACCAGGTGACCTGAGCTAACTGTACATTCATCTGTACATACATACATACTTTTATTTAACTGTGAGGTGATGAACAAGAGTCAGCAGTCCGGTGCATAAACCTGTGAAAATATGTTAACTGACATGTGAACTTGTAACATTTTAAATCCAGCTAGCAAGTTAGATCTAACATTACCAATCTATATCCATCATTATAATCAACATAGGATATTCAAGACCAAGAATGCTTACTAAGTGGCTAGCTACATTTATGATTGTGTTTTTATTTAGTTGAGTGTGAGCTACTGTTAGTCACAGGGAAGAGGCTATTGTTAGTCAGCAATCTAGCTTAGTTTGTCATAATGTGCTTTGTTAACAACAAGCGAACACATTATTCATATAATGGTATTATTTACACCCCACAATGTTATACTTCACTCATGAAAACATCTTCTCCGGTGTTGCTGGATTCTAATCAGAACCATAGCATATCACCGCATTGTTTTTGCTGCGTTGTCATCACTGATCACACTGATAACCTAATATCTCCAAAGTAAAATGATAACGTGTCGTTCCCACCAGATAATGGTAGAATGGTTGCACAGACTTCAATGTTTATGTAGATACATGTATGTCTCTGTCTTTCTGTACTGGTAATAAGTTTTGTAATACAGTGCCGTGAAAAAGTATTTGCCCACTTCCTCATTTCTCATTGTTATCACACTGAATGATTTCAGATCTTTAGACAAAATGCAAAATTAGACACTTGAGTAAACACAAAACACAGTTTTAAAATTATTATTGAAAAAGTAATTGCCCCCATAAACTTAATAACTGGTTGCACTGCCTTTAGCAGCAATAACTGCAACCAAACGCTTGCTTTAATTTCATATCAGTCTTTCACATTACTTTGGAAGAATTTTAGCCCACTCTTCTTTGCAGAACTGCTTGTTTCAGTTGCTGTCACAGCACCTCTATTGGATACATTCAAGACTTCAACTAGACCACTCTAAAACTTTAATTTAGTTTCTTTTCAGCCATTCAGATGTGGACTTGCTTTTTCATTTTGGATAATTGTCTTCCTGTATAACCCAATTACGTTTCAGCTCACAGACTGATGACCAGACATTCTTCAGAATTTTCTGGGACATAGCAGAATTCATGGTTCTTTCAATAATTGCAATTTGTCCTAGTCCAAAAGCAGCAAAGTATCCCCACACTATCACACTACCATGACCATGTTTGATGATATCTGTTGATATGCTGTTCTTACTGTTAAATGTTGGATTTGCTTTACGCCAGACATAATCGTTCAAAACAGTTCCACGTTTGACTCATCTGTCCATAGAATGCTATTCCAAAAGGCTTGAGGATCATCCGGGTGCTTTTTTGCCAATGTGAGATGAACATTGATGTTTCTCTTGGTTAGCGGTAGCTTTTGCCTTGTTACTCTCCCATGAATCCCATTTTTTGCCCAGTCTCCTCCTTATTTTGGAGTGAGATGAGCACTGACCTTAACTGAGGCTAGAGCGGCCTGCATTTCTTTGTATGTTTTTCTGGGGATCTTTTGTGACTTCCTGGATGAGTTGTCACTGTGTCCTTGGAGACATTTCAGGCTGGCTACTCCTGGGAAGATTCACCACTGTTCAAAGTGTTCTCCATTTAGAGATAATGACTCTCACTGTGGAGTGCCATAGCCTTGGAAATGTTTTTGTAACCTTTTTCCAGACTGATATAATTCAACTACTTTTTTCTCATTTCTTCTGGAATTTCTTTTGATTGTGGGATAGTGTGCTTATAGAAACTTTGTAGTGACTACTTTACTTTGATGGTAAGGTTCAATATGAGTGACGTTTATATTCAGCAGGGCTGGTTGCAATCAAGCCTGGCTGTGTTCAGTCAGCTGAGTCTAATTATCAATTAAATTTGGTTATTGGATGATTGAGTAACAGTAATTGCTTTTTCACATGGGTGATATGGGTGTTTGATAACTTTTTTAAATAAAATAAATGAAATCATTTAAAAATGTTTTTTTGTGTTTATTAAGTTTCCCTTTGTCTCATATAAATTTTGTCTAAAGATCTGAAACCATTCAGTTTGACAAATGTGCAATAATAGAGGAAATCAGGATGTAGCTGTAAAATATAATTCTTTTTTTCTGTTACTCACTTCAGGACATTAATATGAGTACAACAGAGAGAACTTGGAATGGGACTTGCTGATTGGGTTACTTAGACTTGGTCTTGGACTTGAGTGCTGGAGACTTAGGACTCCTCTTGGACTTGAGGTAAGGTGACCTGCCCCTAGACCTAGAGGCTGGAGACTTTAGACTTGACATGGACTTGTAGTTAAGTGACTTGACAACAACACTGCCAATTCTTCACTTGTTGATATGAAAATGGTTATTTAATCTGCTAGCAATTTGCTCAGAAGGAAGAAAGAATCTTGTGCAATCTTCTGCAATTGCAGCTTTTGCCTGAACTGATTTTAACATTTGGCTACATTGTAACTAACATGACTGATTTTGAATAATGCATGACCCAGACTGCGTCCCAAATGACTCACTTGTTCACTCATCCACTATTCCCTATATAGTGGGAAATATGCAGCACGCTACATAGCGAGTGAGCGGAAGAACGAACGTTTGCTTTGGGACACTGTTGTCATTACCCTGTGCCCCTACTACCTTTTGAATATCTGTCGCGGAAATTGCGTTCGTTATTGATGTGGCGACAAAGCGTCTTCTGTTCCTGATAAAATATTTTTTAAACGTAATCTATACGTGTATATATGAAATTCTCGGTTAAATATTTATTAATATCGGCATCAACCAAATGTATAGCAATATACTGTTCAAAAATCTTTTATCAGGGACCGAAAATGACGTTTTGCTTGAGTTGCACTGCTACCGAGATTAGCTAGCTTCTTAGCTAGCAAGCAGCCCTCCGCAGAAAAACCGTTAACGTTACACTTGGCACTCTAACAAAAATTGGTGACTTTTTTGTATCGAATGTGCAAATATAATTCATGATTTGACATAACTATGGACCACTTGCATTCATACAAGTAGCTACCGCTCGCTTGTTCCAACTGCTATCTTTGTTGAAACAAAACCGTGAAGCCGTACCGCAGTGTATTGTGGGATGTTGGGCTTCCAGATAGTGTACATAGCTTGTACCCTACATTTTGCAGTGCATTGTGGGCAGGAGGAGTTCACTATATAGTGTGCTACAATTTTGTTTCTCAGATGGGACACACTACAAAATGGCTGATGCCAAAAGTAGTGCACTATATAGGGAATAGGGAGCGATTTGGGACGCAGCCCCAGTTTATTATTTTATTTCACACAACTGACAAAGCTATTCAATGGCACTTCAGCAGGTACATGCCAATCACCCCCACCCCACACCCTTTAAAATAAGTCCTAAATCAACAATTATGAATAGTTTTCCACGATATTGTTTTTTGTTATTGCAAATAATATGTTTTTATTTCAATTTCAGTTCTAATTTTTTCATGGGCTGGGTTTGCTTCATCAGGTGTGTATCACATGTATGTATTCAACTAATGTGGACTATTATCAGCATCTGGGCATTTTTAACTGTTATAAGAACCTGTTCAGAGGGTTGCAACTGTATCCTCATGACATGGTGGTTGAAAAAGTGGAGAAGCTGATTGGATAATGGTACTTATTAATTCATCTATCAAATAAAAAGAGCTGACCTGGATGCTGAATTAATTTGGGTGGGCATTGTCTGTGATCGGTATCAAGTATCAGAGGGTAAAAGAATTTCAGAGAGGCATTAATAATGCATGGGGCTTGAAACATTAGAGGACAGCCATGGGCGACATTTTCAATTGCATTCTTTCATTGCATTGACTGGATATTGAATTATTCTTGTCTGACACATGATTAGAGAAGGATCTCTAACTAATCTTTCCATTCAAAAGTGCATGCAAGGCAAAATATATAATGCTCAAAATGAAAATGGCTGTACACAATTATATGGTTTGGGGCGCATACAAATACAGATTTATACCTCTTAACATCAGGATATTTCAAGTGCCTACCACTTTATTGACTCTGAAAAAAATCTGAGACAACAATGGTTCCATAGGTTTAAAATGTTATGACAAAATGAATGCTATTGACAAAACTTGCTGCCCCGTAATGTAAAAACATCTTGGGGAAGATAAACATTTTGAATTAGTAAATACAGCTGACTAGGGAGTGATGCTCATCTGCCTGTTTTGTTGACTCAAGGATTAGATCATAACTGGCTAGAACTATTTAATCAATTTCAATAATTGAATGCTTAGACATATAAACCGCTGTTTACTTAGTTTGTGTTGAGGAATTGAGTCTTTCCTCTTTGTTCAAAACTAAAATTGAGGATTTGGAATTACTTTATATCTAGAGCTCTCGCTTTCCCTTAGTCTAACTCCCTTTCCCTTTCTCTCCCTCTTTCTTGCCCCCTCTCTGCATGACCAGTTTATTATTTTATTTCACAGAACTGGTAAAGCCGATGTTTAATAACTAACTTGAAAACATGCCGCTGCTTGTTTTCAAGTTAGAGGGAAATTAGAAAAGAATGCCAAAGAAGTAAACAGATATCCAATCCAGTATTGCATTTTTGAAGGTAGCCACCTACCATGTGGCCGATGATGGTATTTGTTTATTAGTGTGATGAAATTCAGTTCCCTAACCAAGTGAACTCTCCCATTCACTGGGTGATGGTGATAAATTTGGCACAGTGTGGCACCTTAACCGAATGAGCCACCCAGCTGTGGTGGAGAATTCTATCACTTCATTTCATATTGTTATTCTGATAAATAAAGTATTGGTAATGATAACATAAAAACAGGGTACTTAATCACAAACATGTTAATATGATGATTGTGCCTGGTTTGCATGCTGTGGTGTTGAGTGGGAGAAATGAGAAAGGACCTTTTTCATTTTTATAAGGCTTTGTTTCAAGATACCCAAGTATTTTCACTGTCTTCATAGCATCATTGTTTAAAGTGGTCTGATAAATAATGCCAAGATTGCATATGGAAACACTTCCCCTTAGCATGCCCATTCTAAAATTGTAGGATGCTTGTTGGCCCTTGATCTATTTTGAATCTATTTTTTTTCCCCACCAACTGGGAGAAGGCTAATCTCCCTGCAACTGTTTTAAATAATTTTACAATTAAAAGTGAAATGGAGTGGAAAAATTATAGATATTATGTTTTTTCCCAGTATTGGTATTTGAGTAGCCTAAATCCACCTCTTGACCTGGTATCCAGGTCTTGATCTGGTATCTTACATCAAGCATGATTTTAGTTTCCTCTAGAAGAGCGGTTGCCCAAAGCTCATGTTTTTTTACTTGACTTTACTAAAGTGCTTTCATTGCCAAGAATATCCAGGATGAAAGAAAAAACCTAATATAAAGACATATTTCATCTGTGTAGTTAAGGAACATCAAGAAAAACTACTTTTGTGATGCTTTCAGATCAAACCATGTAATGATCAGTGACTCTAATCCCAAAGCTCCAGGGAGCCAGTTTTAAAGGAATGAACATTCATCATTTTTCCTTCAGCCATCAAAGTGGCTGACTAGTCTGTGGTTGGATGGACTACTTCTGTTTTTGAAGTCAGAATGTTCAAAGGGGCGTATTATTATTTCACTTTCCTGCTCCTCAGCCTGAGTGAGGGAGTCCTACACAAGTTGATATATCTAATTTTTTTCCACTAAGAAAAAACAAATATGTGTAATTATTATACCTTGTTCGTTCCTCTGAAAGTAACAGTTCTTATGGAGCCAATTGAAGGAATATTGGTATTGTTTTTTTGGAGACCATGTTGCTTGCATAGGCAACATGATGATTTACATTTGAGTTGCATCCATTTAGTAGGATCAAATCAGAATTGAACTTGAAATAAATATTCTTTATGGAATATGGACACACAGTGACAGAACTGCAGCTTGTGTTAGATATGGCATGCATTACAGTACATAAAAAATAAAACAAATAAAGAATTATATATAAAATTGATATATGTATATCTAAACACAAGCTGGAGGTCTGCAATTACCCTGTGCCATAAGATAAAGATCTATCTTTCTTACTCCACATCTAGTAATGGAAAAAAGTATAACAAATTTGGAAAAAGAAAGATACATCTTTATCTTATGGCTTAAGTAACACATTGTATGTAATTCAGTTCA
Source organism: Anguilla rostrata (assembly GCF_018555375.3). Taxonomy (NCBI): domain Eukaryota; kingdom Metazoa; phylum Chordata; class Actinopteri; order Anguilliformes; family Anguillidae; genus Anguilla; species Anguilla rostrata. Next base: position 29,197,273 of record NC_057937.1, read on the forward strand.
ATCCATCTATTTGTACAGCATGTTTAACAGAAACACTGTCACAAAGCTGTGCAGTGGAAAGACGCTTAATAATAATAATAATAATAATAATAATAATAATAATAATAATAATAATAATAATAATACATTTTATTTATAAAGCACCTTTCAGGACACCCAACGTCACTTTACAGGGAAATCAGGATAAGACACAGAGTACAGAGGATTAGAACATTTAAAAAGAGATAATAAATAACATTGATAAATAAGTAATTACCAAGACGATGTAAGCTATACAGAGAACCATTAAGGGAAGAGACAGTGTAAAAAAAATTGTTCTTTAAAAAAAAGATAATGTAGGCACGTGTGTGTATGGTTGAATGTCTTGCATGTACATCTGTCTAAATAAGTGGGTCTTAAAAGGTCAGGGAGATAGAGGGGAGCTTAGTTGTGAAGGGCTTTGTATGTAAGGAGGAGGGTCTTGAATTGAATTTGGAATTTAACTGGCAGCCAGTTGAGCTTGTGAAAAACTGTGGTGATGTGGTCATATGGTTTTGTATGGGTCAAGAATCTAGCAGAAGTTTTGGATTAGTTGAAGTTTATTGACAGCTAGCCTAGCTCTGTTTGAGATATTTATGAGAAGTGAACTGCAATAGTCCAATCGGGATGTTACATGTGTATGGATTTTTGTGTTGGAATAAGAGAGAGAGGGTCTTTGCTTGGAGATGTTACGGAGGTAGAAGAAGGTAGTTTTGTTAATGTTCTTTAAGTATGGAGTCAAGAATGACAATAAGGCCCTTGACTTGATCAGAGATAGGGAAAGAGTTTTGGAAAAAACTGATTTAAAGCCAACATGCACGATGTTGGTCATGTTACAGTTGAGATGTGGAAAGTTGTTGGTCATCCAGGTTTAAATGTCATGCATAACAGTGAAAAATGGTGCCATGATGTTGCATGATCTGACCAAGGGGAAGGAGATAAGTGATGAAAAGTAAAGGACCCAGGAATTAACCTTGGGGATACCTCTATTGACAGGAGCGAGAACAGATTTGAGAGTCTTGAGGAAAATGTAGTGTTGCCTATCAGACAAGTAAGATCCAGGATAATGCAAGACCAGTGACACCAAGGCTAGTTAATCATTGCAGGAGGATTTGATGGGAGATAGTTTCAAAAGCAGCGCTCAGGTCAAGTAAAATTAAGATGTTTATTAGGCCAGAGTCGGCTGCATGGGTGAGATCGTTGGTGACTTTAAGTAAGGCTGTCTCTGTGCTGTGATTAGGGTGGAAACCAGGCTGAAAGGGTTTGAAGAGATTGTTGGATATATTCCTGAAGCTGAGAAGCAGCCACATGCTCAAGCACTTTAGCCATGAAGGAAAGATTTGAAGATTTTTTTTAAGAATAGGTGTGACTGCTGCTGCCTTGAGGTTGTGAGGTACAATGCCAGAGTTCAGAGATGAGTTTACAGTTTGAACCAGCTGAGGGGAAAGAGAACATTGCATGTAGAGGCTCTAGACTTAATGATGAGGTTGGATATGGTGGTATCATTTGGATATGGAAGCTAGTCAGGCTACCTGAGAGGTGTTGTTCATTAAATGTACTGGGATCCTCAGCAGCATGACCGCACATGAGCAACTCTTTGTGAATGGCCTCAACTTTGGACTGAAAGAAGATCAGAATCTCATTGTAAAGGTCAGTGGAGATACTTAAGGGAAAATTATCTGGAGGCTGTAGAAGCTTGTTGACAGTAGAAAAAGGAACTTTGGTGTTAACTTTGCCAGAAGAAATTATGTTACCATAGTTAGAGGATCTGGCAACCGAGAGGACATATTTATAATTGCTGAGGTGTTCTGAATTGGCCTGGGCATGAAGAACAAGCCCTGTCCTCTTGGAGAGACTCTCTAAGCGATGCCCAGATTTCATTAGGTGCAGCTCAGGAGTGTACCAGTGTGCAGTGTGGGTGATGAAGACTGCAAGTTTTTCGGGGGGCTAATGTCTCTAGAGACTGAGAGAGGAGATTTTTGTAGTCACAGACTAACTCTTCAGTGGTGGTGGAGAGAGACCCAGGGATGGGATAGGCAGTCATCTAGTAATCTGTAGCATAAAATCATCAGGATCTATGCTTTTCACATTTCTAAAGGAGATGTGTTTACATTTTTCAAAAGACAATGGTACAAGAAGCTTATGTAATGAAAGTCACTGCACAGGCTTATTGCATATTTTACATCAATATATATTTTTTATCTTATACTGGCCTCTAGTGGTATTTTTGTTGAACACCACTATTTTGTTAGACCTAAGTTAACCTCACATTTCTTTGGGTTCATTTATTTAAATTATGGTCCTATGTGTGGTACTTCACGCCCCCTCAGTCATCGGTATTATTGATTTCTTGCTATATACAGGATTTGGGATACTAGTCAAGCTGCACATTCCAGTCAGCTAGAAACAATGAATAAAGAGAACATTCCCTGAAGTCTGTAGTGCCGCCAGCTTTGTCTTTTTCAAAGTGTATTTAGGAAGTATCAGAATGTACTTCTGCTTGTTCCAACAGACATTTTTCTTAGTGACTGTTTATTTTCTAAGCCAGCTGGCAGCTCTTCTTAGCAAACAGATTAGATTATGATTGTTTGAGAATCAGGCTGCCAGCACCAAGTCTACAGCCTATTGCCTTTGCAGCGTAAGACTCAGGGTTTATGTGACTCTTTGGGACAAAAAGTATATATGGGGAAGTGAAAGGGTGGCAGAGGGGAGAACTGGGATGAAAGTCTTTTGGTTCAAATTAATTTGGAAATTGTTGTTAACTGGGCTGTCCTACAAGGGGACGGTACTGTTTATCAATAACCTTGTCGCCTCGGCCCTTTGACACAAAATGATTATCCTTTAACCACCCAGAGGTCTCATTGAGAAACTCCAGCATACGCATGCAGACATTTTTTGGTCTGGTCAGCACTGGGTCATCGCAGCTGCTCTGTACAGAGGGGCTGGTGGACACTGGCAGCAGAGTCAGCCTTCAAGCGGCAGCGCGGCTAGTGCTGCAGGGTACTGCTGCTCTTCTCCTGCAAAGGGCAGGTCATTTGTCACTTATTGAAGGGGCTTGAGCTGAATGATCTCTCTCATTTTTGCCAGTCATTCCTACAGGTGTAGCTGATTTTATTTGTCTCTCTGAATGACGAAGCATCACCAGGGAGTGGCAGTTTGAGACTTTTTTTTACCAGCTAGACCTGTTTACTTTTGAGCTTGCTGGTTGCTGGATGAATGGAACTGGGTCATATGGTACTAGGCCCTCCACTGAGCTGAGGGAAAACCCTGGAATGTGATCAGAGGTATGTGCATCCCTGCCAGCTCCTCGTAGAGCATGTACAGGAGGAAACTCTTAAAGGAGGACAGAACTACTATCTGGCCAATAGGAGGATGACTGCAGGACTGACTCCCTTTCTTGTTTTTGCTGCAGTGAGGAAGTGGCAGGGCGACAAGGGCTGATGCCATCTTTCAAGATCCCAGAATTGAAAGTTCATAGCAGTTGGGATCAAAGTAACATGTGTGTAGGCATCACATTCATACATTTTGAGGTCCCTCTAAAGGCTGCAGTAGGTCCCTGTATACAGTAAGCTGCTCTTTGGAAACAGGCCACTAACCGGAAATGGAGGATTGCACAGGAGCCAATAGCAAGAAAGATATTTCTGTTGCATCTGGACCATGGAATGGAGGATGGTTGTCACTTCCATTCCATAATTTTGTTTTTATTGACTTTACATTTGACTGGGTTGTTTCTTTTGTTACAGAGATGGGTTTTGCCTTTAAGTGAGGTCTCATGACCATTTTGGGGCCAAGGTTGGGAAAAAAATTGCTCATTCATTTATAGATAAAATAGATTCTTGCGAAATAGAAAACTATAAACAGCTGTATTTCAGTCAGACAACTCGTGATTTGAATTAAGCAATATTTATTGATGTTTAATATGAATGCAACTTTGACATCAAATGTCTTATCACTTCTGGTTTATAAGCCAACCAAAATGATAACAGGGAGTGAACACTACAAACCCCCCATGGGGATGAGATACAGAGCCCACAAATGGATGCTTGGGGTGGTGGTGGGAGCAGGAGTAAGCAGGGCAAGTTGAGCAAGGCCTGCAGCCACAGCAGGGATAGCAGGGCAGTAGTAGTATGGCAGAATGAGCAATGGCAAGAACAGGTTGGTGATTAAAATAGCCCTTTCATTAAAGCGTAAGCACCATGTGAGCGAACAGCACTTCTCGAGGTGTCTGCCCGAAGTAGATCTGCAGGCTTCGCATCATTTATCCTGTACACAGTTCATAAGAAGGGTATATTATTTTATATTAAAGGTAATTGATCCTTTAAGATAATTTTTATCAGTTATTGTTTGTTCTCTTTTCCTCTCGACACAATAGACTAAATAATTAGCTCTTAGTTATCTTCTGAGAGGCTTTCATTCAGTTTGCCGCAGCAAATAACAATGAATCCATTCTAATACTTTTTCACTGAAGTCTTTTCAAAGCAGGAGTTAATCTTTCTGCAAGTTCTTGAAGGTTGTGCTCAGGAATAATAGTGCTGAACCTCCATTAAATCCTGTTTTTATCAGGTGATAAAAATTCTTAACAGAATCCCAGAAATGAAAGTACAATGTTGCATCATTTATGGAGCCTAAGATATGTTGTGCTTTCCTAGTGTACACTACACTAAATGTGTCTCAACATTAGCTTTCATCAGTTTTCTTTTCATTCTATAACTGCTTTTTTATGGCCGATAATGTTGTACAGTGTATAAGTGTTCCTAATACAAGGAATTTCATCTGTGAACATTACATTGCCAGTCAATTCCCATATATTTTAAATTTTATGACACCATTTTTTATAGTCATTTCAGTATGTTGTTGTGATATACTGTATACGCACACCCATTTAGTAGATTACTGTCATGGAGACAAACATACATTTTAAATGTCCAGATTGCGGGACTTCCGGTTTGGCTCCAGATGGCTGCGTAGTTTTTCTACTCCCGCTTCCAACATTCTAAATGTAATATTTTTCACAACAGACAACTTAATTTTTTCCACTCAAACGATCAATTGGATCGCCAATCAGAGAAAAGATTGGCGGGGGAAATGACTCCCGGTACCCCTTCGCCACAGAAAACGACGATCAAAAAATCTAGGAGGAAACTCAACATGCTAACGGCTATCGACGAAACAGGCACAGAGACCTCTGACACACAATCAACAACACTGGTAGACCTGGCGATCTCAATCAAGGAGCTCAAGGTCAGTCGCTCAGAAGTTTGCACAAACGTTCAAGTTATCCGCTCAGACATCTACTTTTAAGTCCAAATTACTGAAGATTGAATCCGAAATGGAAACCATTAACACCACACTTGTAACCGTCTCTAAGCGCACTGATATTATTCAGGCCGCACAGAGGCAGGATAGGGACACAATAGCGAAAACTGAAAAGGAACTTACCAATCTCACCAAGTCTCTGGCTGAAATTGAAGACCGCAATAGACACTCTAATTTACGGCTGGTGAATCTCCCTGAGAGTGCCGAGGGTGAAAACGCCATCGCCTTTCTTCAAACCAATCTGCCTAAATGGTTTCCATCACTTGCTGGCAGAGGCCCGATAGAAATAGAGAGAGCTCACCGCATTTATGGCCCGAAAACCCAGAATGGCAGTGGTCAGGGGAAACCTTGCACACTTATTTTCAAACTGCTTCGTTACACGGACAGACAGGCCATTTTGCAGGCGTACAGGGAACCCGGAGCTAAGCCAACTTACGGACAGACTCGGCTGCTTTTTTTCCCTGATTACTCAAGACATATATCGGAGCACCGCAGAGCCTTTGCCCCACATATGGCCGTTCTTCGTCAGAAGGCTATTTCACACTTCTTGTTGTACCCTGCCACCCTGAAGGTAACTCACAACAACCACACAACTGAACTGAAGTCTCCAGAGGACGCGGAACGTTTCGTCCGAGAACTGTGAGGCTGTTCTCATGTACTTTAAACCAACTATTGCTATCATATTAGCAATCTGCAGGGGGCCTATAGGGGCTGGTCAAGGATGGACTGTGAATTGCTTTTAGTTTGCCATGGGCTGGCTTTCTTGACTACCTCTTTTAGTGCCTATATATGCACTCTCTTATTTTGGAAGAAAATCAGCCCTGTGGCGGTTCAATTTTTCATACACGGACAGATCAACCGGTGCATAATGTGGTAAGACTGTTTAGCTTGTAGCTACTTTGCTAACCTACAATTGGGAACATGCTACAAACATCGGTTCTTTTAGCGGTCTATAATTACGCTGTTTTTTAATTTCTAGTGTAAGCCATCACGCCGCATGTTTTATTAATGACTCAAAGAACGGTTCATCATTTAAAAAATATTTTTAAGTTACTTAACCATTCAACACGGAGATAGCTCTGCTCTTATTCCCTTAACGCTATCCTTTTACTGTTACTTGGTACCCATATGTAGCATATCACCGAATATTTGTAAAGAGGGATGCTCTTTGATTTTATTATCTCTCACATTTGGTTGTTTACTTTAAGTGCAACATACAGGATAGTTAACAAAGTGAATTTAATATGTAGTTAGGAAACCATTCCTCCTCACGCTCCCGCTCGACTGTGAATATACTCCTGGCGTTATGTTGCCCTCTAGTGGCTACTGGGTAACCCCATATTACTTTTTTTTCTGCCATAGGCGTTTGATACGAATCAACAACTGTAAATTGTCATACTTAAATCTATATGGATTTTGGAAGCATGGACTAACGTCTTAGTTCGATCCAAAGAAGTACTGAGGTTATTGTTTTGCCGGTCATAGCAAGGACGTTCCTTATGTGCCTTGGCCGACTGGCTATTTTTTTTTACTTTTAATTTTTTTGTTCTATTTGTTCCATGTTCGACACTGCACATATGATCTATGTATACTCAGGGGGGTATTTATTTTGTCCTGCTGATCCATCATTATACTTTCTGGTCCGACCCTACACAGCATTATATTATAGATGATTACACAGCAGTATCGTGAAATATTAATGGTGGAAATGGACCTATCAAGCGGGCCAAATGTCTTGATCTCCTACATCGTAAGAAAATTCAAACTGCGTTCATACAGGAGACCCATTTAAAACCAGTTTATGTACACAGATTCCAAAATAAGCATTTCAAAGTCTTAGCAAGTTCATGTGCTACAAATAAAACAAAAGGAGTTTTAATCCTTGTCAATAGGAAACTCAGCCTAACTCTCCATAACACTGGAGGGGACTCAGAGGGAAGGTTTTGCTATGCTTATCTCACACTCAATAATAACAAATTTTGCTTTGCCTCACTGTATGGCCCTAATGACTTTGATTAATATTCCTTTTAGAAGTATATTATGTCATTTTTAAGTGTAGTATCATGTCATTCAGTGGGGATATTTTTAAGCTAACTTCTGTGATCAGTTACTTATACTTTTTAGAACCAGCCAAACACAATGATAAATGACACATCATATTTACACAATCCCCACCATATTTTACACAAATCCCCCTGTAGAGGGCAGTACCAGAACATTCTTGCTTTCCGAACAAACACATTTAAAATCCCAATGGAATTAATGTTTTTTGTCTTGATAGAAAAACCTGCAGCATCATGGCTCTGAAGAATTGGCCAAAAATTATTTATAACTAAACATACGTCTCCTGTCATTTCCATTGCTCATCCCTCAAATGTCAAAACAAGCTTGAATAAGAAAGTTGGAAGACTTTTGGCATTTTAATGCAGTTGCCGCATCCTTCCACAAGATGTCATCATTACTTTTCCATTACGCACTTCGCTATACAATCACTGTCTGACCTACATTTTGAGAAGACCAAAGATAGAGTGATAAAAAATGAAAAGGAATTGCCTTTTCATGGACCTTATTTTTTATTTATTGCCACAGAAATGGAAAAACACGCATCTGAAGCACAACATTCCATCGAGGGTTTTCAGAGTAGCCTCTGTGCACTGTGTCTCACTAGGGCTCGATGAATACAGGGACTGCAGGGAAGGCGACAGGACAGCCCAGCTGTGAGCATGCAGGTGGTGTCGACAGATATGAGAAAGGACTCAGACGCACCGAAATAAGATTAGATTCAATTTTATTATTATTTTTTTTTCCAAGGCGATCCCATAGATATTTTGATTTTAAAACAATGTTATTTCCAGACAACTGCCTTACACTGTTACCTCAGCTTAGTAAACCTTTTTTCTCAATGGTTATAAAACCATCAAATGCAATGTTCAGCATTCCTCAATAAAACTCTCAATAAATAGAACATTGACCTTTTATGCACATGTCATTCATGCATAGCTTTTGTATGGAAGTATTTACACTTACAGGCAAATGAAAATATTGGAAGAGGTCAGGTTTTGTTCACAGGCTTTTAAAATTGAAATTACTTACAAACATCCATGCTCTCTATCCACATTTAATATTCATTGTCCTTTTCCTTTTGAATTTTGTAATTAGTTGTTTTAGCACTATACCGGAAGACCGAAAGAGTACTGTAACAGTTTTCCCATTTTGTATTGTTGTACAAATCTAAACATTGCATACATTATGTTCAACTACTGAACTGATTTGTAATCACATGAAATATTTTTGAAAAATATAATACCAATATTTTACTGTACTCTCAGTTCAGTATCTTCTATTTTATTCTATACCACTTCATCTGTACCACTTCAGGTAAAATGGTCAGCTAAGTACTCTTGATCATGGGGTATAACTTCATAAAGTGGCTCCACTTCTCAACAGGAAATCTCATAAAATATTATGAAATGTGATATGACAAATAATATGTCCTTAAAATGTTCAGTGTTACTTTTATCCATCAATTTACTAGTTCTTTGTTCTCTTTCCCTGTTAGCACTGATAATTGTAATCAACAAATACCATAATGTATAAAAGAATATACTGTATATCTTTACTCACTGGACCATACTATTTTTCACATTCACTTTTCAAAAACTTAGTGGGAATTTGTTTGCCGCATGTAAAGCAAATAAAAAACCATTCATGAGACACACCATTGCAAAGTGCATACAAGAAAGATACAAGCAAGATTATGAACAACAAATATCCCATGCCAATCATTGCCAAATTTTTTACATTTTAGACAGAAAGACCTAGTTAAGAGGGCAAGGGGAAATAATTTAAAGCAACCCACTATGGACTAAATGACCAGATTCCAAAATTCAAGACAGAAGAGAAGTGCTTCCAATGAGGAAGCAATATGTAGAAAAGGAATAGGGCTGTTATCTTGGTGGATAAACTGTACATTGACAGAATATTGCACAGCAACAGGAAAGTTATTCTCTGGCTATATAAAAAGACCCTCAACACTAGCTACTTACTAAAACATTTTTTGTCAGGAAAACTACTTTCAATAAGTGTACTCTGCTTTTGTGCCAAGACCCATATCTTGGAACTTTTTGTACTTTACTTTATCATGTGTCCTTGTGTAGTTGATCTATGTTGATCTATGTTTTTCTGTTTCATGTCAGTTTTCACTTACTATGTGTACACTTACTGTTTGCACATGCTTACACACACAGGCACACACGTGCACGCACGCACACACGCACACACACACTCACACAAGCATAAACACACATACTACACAGGACATCTGACTTACATAATTCTAACTCCAGGCAAAAAGTTCTTATTAACAAAAAATACCAATAATTCACCATACAACCATTGCTGATCCAGATGGTTGCTTTATTATTTTTGTGCCCATATATAATAACAGTTTTACTACTGGCAATATTTACTGACCCAATTCTGTTGACCCCACTTTTTTCCATTCTTCACTTCTCTGAACAGTCTTACAAACTCCACAATCATAATTGGTGGCAACTTCAATACTTGTCATCACTCGACAGACCTAGTAATTCAGGTGACTCACGAAATTGATATTCAACTAATAGTACATGAGTGCCACAGGGTGGCAGTGCAGCACAATGGGTAAGGAGTTGGTAAGGAGCTGGTCTTGTAACCTAAAGCTCACTGGTTCAATTCTCACTGCCATTGTACCCTTGAGCAAGATACTTAACCTGCATTGCATAAGTCCAGCTGAATAAATAAATACACTGTAAAGGCTATGTAAAAGTTGTGTAAGTTGCTCTGGATAAGAGTGTCTGCTAAATGCCTGTAATGTAATGTCATTATCCACTAGGGCTGTCAAAAGTGCCATGGAATTGTGTTCGAATATTAGCTTTTGTAATTAGTTAGAGTTCGAATATATTCGAATATCATTTGCATATAATTCACAAAAATAAGCTGCTTATTGTCGGGCTCGATATGCACGTGACGCTCCCTCTAAACTGGCCTGCACGTTATTTTCCACAAGCGGGCAGTAGAATAGAGGACATCGGTGAACTTTCATACTAGGTTACTACATCTGGGGCCTCGTTTATAAAACGTATTTTAGATCAACTATGTGGCGCGTACGTACAAAATCACGTCAAAGTAGTGATTTATAAAATTTTAACATGACTCGATTTGACCTTGGAAACGGTTGTGGCTCTACGTCAGGTCTTCACTTGACGTATGCACATGCAAGTTAAGTTTATAAATGAGCCCCCTGCAGTTTCTATAGCCCAATGCGCAAATGAATAAAGCACTTTCTCGTGGATGTAATTTGCCACAACTCAGCATTTATTAATCACAATAATAGGGGAATGATTGTTTATAGGAAATCCCTGTTTATTTCTTAACACAAAAACTATTCAAACGGCTAATACGTGTAGCCTAAAACAACATAAATTACTTACTCTGTTTAGTTTGTTTAACTTCTTTCATCATCTAATTTTATAAAAATCTTCAGAACAGAAAGGAAACATAGCCTGCCATTATTATTATTATTATTACATTATTTGGCCTAAATTGTTAGCTAACCAGATCCGTTGAACGAAGTGAGAAAAGAGACTGGCTCGCGAGGCTAGCTGACCAGTAACGTTAGGTGTCCAGGAGCTGAAAGTATCTCCGGAGGTTATTGGCAAGGAAAACCAGACGATCCACTTGCTCTGGGTTCAGGGCAGAACGTTTTTTGTTGACAGAGGAAGTAACGTTAGCACAGCAAATGAACTTTGCGTGCATGAACATGATTCGCCGCATGAAATTAAAGTCTGTATATTTATGTTAATTACAAAATGCGGGACCCAAAACTAATATTGCTCAAATTTAGGTTCGAACTTTTAGGTTCGAAGATTTTCAAATATTTTTCGAACTTTGAATATTTTGTGACAGCCCTATTATCCACCCCATTACACTCAGTGATCATGCCCCAGCCTCACTAAATCAAACATCAGACACTCCCATTAACCAACATTCAGATGGCGTTTTGATGTATATTTCAAGAGAACATAGGTGAAGAACTTGGTTTAACTGGTTTCCAAGATACTCTATTTTCCAGATGTGTTGTTACTTAGAAAACTGTATTTATGTCTTTTTATGTGGAGTATGTATGGTCAGCAGGGAAGGCCATGCACACTCCACAAGACATAGATACAATTCTCTGGACTTTTTATACTTTAGCTTCTTGTGCTTTTTCCCTGTGCTTGCTTGTGTTTCTTAGTTTATTGTGTTATCTAAAATATTTTTGCCTATTGTGATTGTTTTGTGTATTTTTGCCTAAAATGCAAAAATGTTATATTATACATAACTTGACCAAGAAAGCACACAGATTTTCATACTCTCCAATAGCAACCCCTGTTCATAAAATCTAATCATTTCCATGCAAACATTTTTTCCTAATGTTTTGAAAGGGATATTATTTGCATACATGCATATAATGTAAAAAATAGTAAAACTATTAAAATTTGTTTTAAATTGTTTTTCTTGATTTAAAATTTTACAACTACACTTAAGTCTCTCAAAGTTTCATGGAGTTCAGGATGTGTTGGTTTTAGTATTCTCAACTTCCAAATTTCTTCTTTTGATTCATAAGCTAATACTGTGTTTTTCAAACATAGAGTATAAATAAAGCTTTCAATTTCCAATTTAGTGATGTTTAAAGGTCCAGGAAAATGAAATATGTCAATACTTTGCTTGTGTGTTTTTTTTAATACTTTTTTTGAATTCATAAATGACCAAGAAAAATTTTAAAATTATTTTTGAAAAAAAAAAAAGTATAAAAGCCTGTGCCAAATTTGGCTTGCTTTCTCGTTTGGCCAAACGGCAGGTTTTCAGCAAGCAGGGTTGACTGGGTATTTGTTACGTAACAAAAATCTGAAGTCCGGTGTATTCTTTTCTACGCGTAATACGTAAATGGTGCTCTTGCCACCTTTGTGAGGGTAAGGCAAGAGGCAAGCCAAGTTTAAGGATACCAAAGCATTGCCCCATCTCTGGATGTGGAGAAAGCATGGGCATAGGACCCATTATAACTGGGGGGAATGTGTCCACTTTTCACAAATGCTTATGCCCCCCCAAAATATTGGTGGTTGGTTTCAAATGTACACCTTTCATCGTGCACCAACATTATGTAGTTTTTAGGCAGGCAGAGTGCAGCTAACTGACACAATGGCCAATAAATGCTTATTTCATTGCATGTCTCCTCCCAATGTTTGAAGCAAATAAAAGTATTCTCTCCTGCTAAAACAGTCTCTTTCAGTTTGAGCAAAACACTCCTTTGCCATAGAGAATCATTGCCCGCATTATCACTGTAGATGTTCTGCTCTCCTCACAAAGTTCATTTGTTTGAGTTAGCTGATGGCAGACAGCTCCAATAAAGTTCCAGACTTGTAAAATTAAGTTCAGGTTCTTTACTGGTTCAATCATTTCTTGTAAAACTGCACAGAAATAACAGAAATAAAGTTTGCATACGTCTGATGTGCATTTGATTAGTTGTAGGTGGGACCATTAGGGAGGAGTTCACTGGGGAGGTGGGGTGGCAGAGCGCTGCTGACCACACCCATACAATCCAGAGGTTTTTTTCAATACGGATTTTATGCCTGATTTGAAATATGTTATTATAGCTATTTGAAAGGACAGTGTCAATGTGTAGTGGATACATCCCTTTGTGATAATTTATTGTTATTTCAAATATTTTCTGCCACTTTACAATCACTTTAAATATCAACTATAACCTACTTGTTGGTATTGATGATTTATCTAATTAAATGCCTTATTGTCAATGACGAGTTATTCAAATTAAATTTTAAAAGCAAGCCATGCCAGTAATATTGCTCAGATTCTGTATGGGCTGCTTTCTGTGTTAAGCTCCCTCTTCGAGAATGTCACTTGCAAGATTTATAAGGCACATCAATGCAGAAACCCCTGAAGCGGCACGGCCCATCTTCTACCCTGCTCTGTTTGTTTGCACTGAGAAATGTGATCGCTGCTCCCAACAGAATCAGACCTGGAAAGAGAAAATTGTCACTGCAGCCATCAGCTTTTTATTGATTTCTGTGGAGAATCTGCAAAACTGGGACATGAGAGAAGCAGGACAGCAGGGTATTGTGAAACCCTGTTATAATTTACATGGCTTGACTGTCCTCTTCTATTCTTCATTCAGGTGCCTGTGGGCAGGGCTATGTTGATTCGTCAGGGAGGATAGAGCACGATGTGCATCTCGGCATGTACAAGTTGTGTAGGCAAGGCACTGTACACTAGCATGGTACCTCTAATATTGGCCATGCCACCAGCAAACTAGAAGGAAATGGAAAGTCTGGAAAGATCTCTTGAACTTGTTGGCTCATTATGTTGATGTTGGAGGTGTTTGGCTTTTTGGATTGAACAAATCACCATGCTCAGAGAACTCCATTACACTTCCTGTCTCAGGCTGCCTGCACACAGAGAATACACCAAGAATGAAACCTGAGCCTTCTTTTCCTTTTCGCCCTTAGCTAAACACTTAGATAGAGTTTCTGTACTTCAACATTTATGTAGAATAATTGACATTTTTAATTTACTGAAGAAAACACACCTTGAATTATGTTGCTTAGTCTTTGGCAATAGATTTTTAAATAAAATTGCTATATAGTTTACAATTCAGAGCCAACCTGTTTTTAATGTGCCTATAATGCTAGATTGAGTAATATGGATCTTTTTTTAACACTATGGGCCAGATGTGCATACATCAAACTCGCAGCCCAAAAGCCTGCAGCCTGACGAGGGTATGTTAGTGCGTATGCGGCCTGTATGAAATTAACATTTTATTAGCAGCAAGCTAATTATCAATCAGCGAATGGGACTGCCAAATTAATTATTTTTTACACTCGGTTGGGTTACTCTGTAATCTTTTTGATAGTGCGCTTATTGAATGGAGTCCCAGGTGAAGTTGCATAGCACAATGAAGTACCACAAATAAGCTTGCTGACTCACGTAGCCAGCAGTAGCTAACTAGCAAACATTAGTGTTTGTCAAGCTGTAGTTCACAAAAGTGCCTTCAGCACTACAATGACACTAGCCCTGTCCATACTTTTGTTTCAAAATTAGTGAGCACTACAGTAAGCAAGTTGCCCCGTTAAATTAAAGCAATAAGCCACAAGAGGCCGTGGTTTACAGTGATTTTACAACAGCTAAGGGGCGTTGTTAGGCACGACGCGGAGCGTCAACGGCTTCGAACGCGGTTCAGCCAATCAGAATCAAGGACCGGAACTATGTTTTATATATGAGTTTTGTTAATCTTTGTTGGCCGTACGTGACAGTTTTTTCATCAGCCCCTCCAAATATAATGGGATACTACAAATATAAGATGATGTGGTTCAAGGTATAAAGGCTTCATTCATTGATCAAAGAGATCACTACAGCAATCTTCTCAACCGAGCATCTTGTCACTCCACAACACAATCCTGAAGTGTATACGAGTTGTGATTGGTCGAAGTAATGTGGGTTTTTTAGCGAAACGATGTTTTTACATCTGATTGGCTGAACTGGACTGGAAAAAAAACCTATGTGTGTTTTTGTTAATGCTAGTGCTATGAGGATTGTCTCAAAAACCCACAAATAAATGCAGGCAAGACACGATGCACAAATGTGAACCAGCTGCATTTAATTGTGGATCAGCGACATTCATTTGTGGATCCACTGCATTTATTTGTGTATCCACTACATTTATTTGCGGATCAGTTACATTTCTTTATTTATTTTTCAGATAATAATACCCCCATAGATGTACTGTACAGCAATATGATTTAAAACACTCATCATCTTGTACATTACTGTTTGTGAGTTGAAACTAATGGACATTTTTGCTTAGCTAACAAATATGCCCCCCCCCCCTTTCTCTCTCGCATACACATCCAGTCTCTCTCTCTCTCTCTCTCTCTCTCTCTCCAGAAGCTATCACAGCTATCACAGATCGGGGAAATCGGGATGATGATTTCTGTACAACTAAGATGTGTTCCAAAACAAATTTTAAAACGTGAATTGTGTAGCCCAGGGATGGTTGTGACCCTAAATGACTGCATAGAGTGTTTATGCCAGCAGCCGGCTCTGGGATTTTAAATCAGCTGATAAAATAAAACAATAGAATGCTTTCAATAAAAAGACAATAAAAAATGCTTAACATTTTGTTGTCTCTCCCAAACAAGTTCAGACAGTATAGCTGTTGTTGGGCTTTTTTGATGACGATGTCCACATTTTCTGTGAAATTGAGTATGTTATCAATAACTATGCTAAGATATTTTTATGTGTGGACAATTTAAACTGTTTCCCTGTGGCGTGTGCCTTTGTCTACCACTGTGTGTGGTTGGGGGTATGCCTTTAAAAAAAACAAGAGTGCCCTTGTTTTTGGCAATGTTCATCTTCATATTAGTCAGGTGTGTTAAATTTCTTCTTTGCTGCAAGTATAAAAGAGCTTTTATTATCTAGTTTTGATTCTAGGCTTTTGATTGCCTCTGGAGTATGTTACTGGCGTTTATCAACGTAAGGACCAGACTTGTGCAAATGAAAGTCAAGGAAGCCATTATACACCATTATACAGCCATAAGAAAGCAGATATAGGCCAAACCTTAGGTTTACCAAATTCAACTGGTTGTAGCCTCATTAAGAAGAAAGAGATCATGGGTGATCTGAGTAATCACAAAAGGACTGGTAGGCCAAGGAAAACCTTTACAGATGACCAAAGAAATCTAATCCCAAACACCTGTGAAGCCATTTATCCCAAATGGTGCCCTGAAATGGGGGGCCATGTATAAAAAATGCTGTTATTTCTACGTGGTGAAACTAAAATGCATTAAAATACCCTTTAATGAAAGCTGAGAATCTGTACTTTAACAACATATGAATTGTTTGATTACAAATATAGAATTATGGAGCATAAAGCCAAATCAAAAGAAAAAAAGGCTTTATGCCAAACATTATGGAGCTCAAACACAGAGATATGCATGCACTTTCACACACACACACACACGCACACACACACACAGATGCACACACGCATTATAGCCTGAGCCATGAATCGGGTTGGTCTTTAAATTGCAGTGTTTATCGTTGGCTACGTATATTGTGTAGCTGTAGCTAAATGAAAGCTACTGACATCAGTTTGAATCCTGCCAAGCCAGCTCTGCTGAAGACTCTAGCTAAAACCAGTTTAGATTCTAAACTGCTTTACAATGGTTTAAGCTGTGTGTTTAGCACTTCTAGTTGGTAATATCTGATCTGTGGCTGGCCAAAGCTGGTCTGTACCTGGACAAAGCTGGTAAAACCTGATTAAACTGGTAGAGTAAGCTGATGATCAGACTGGTGGACTAGCTGACTATGTAGGCTGATCAGCTGGTGAACAGCTGCAGAAGTACACAGCTTAAACCAACTTTACCAGTTTAAGCTGGTTTAAGATGGAATTTTCATCTGGGTAAGTACAGCCAATGCCAAGCAAGATTGCCAGCAGCAGGACCTGATTGCCCACCCACTGTTGCTATGCATTAAAGAACTCATCAATTAACCATGAGCCAGAATTTAAAATGGCAAACTTATCTCAAAGAAATGGCTGTGAGTACACTCTGCAGCAATCAGCTGGATGATGGGGTGGGGGTGGTTAGAAGGTCTGGAAGATGTGCATGAGGTGTGGCTGTGTAGGGGGTTATATATATATATATATATATATATGTGTGTGTGCATGAATTATACTGGCAGAGTAAGAAGTTATTGTCTAAACAAGCAATGAAAAGAAGTGCCCAAGAAGTGAAGCGTTGAATAAATAAATACAACTAAATAAATGCATACGTACAATATACAGATCACAGACAGAAGGCTTATTTTTTATATAATGCTATATTTGGAATGCCCAATCGTGTTCTTTGGCCCGCATTGCTGCAATAGCTGCTATCGATTCAGGACAGCACAGAAAAGCATGGGCTGTCCTCAGAAGTACATGATGTTAGGTGGTGCTTTGTTATCGTACTGTCTAAATATTGGGCTCACACAGATAAGAGTCAGGAGGAGATACTTTTTTGCCTCAACTGGCAAACCGATGGCAACTGATCAACCAGCAGGGGTCAGTGTAAGATGCCGTCATACCAGGCAACTGAAGCCCTACCTCCCTGGGTGATACTAGCAGCAGCCCAGTACGGGAGCAGATTGTGGGGCAGCCAGTAAAGCACTGGAACATTCCAGATTCAATCCCAGACTGTGGGGCCCATAAACACACAGAAAAACGGCCTTAACAGGTTGAGCCACCCAACAGGCCCCAGGAACTTTTAATTCTATTGCTGCAATGGAGTTATTAATGTTAAATAATATTTCTCCATTGGGATGTCACATTATATTAACCATGATGCCTTTAATATCACTAGTCTAAGTACCATATTTTTCCCCCTTTTTGCGAAATGTGGTTTCTAAATCTACAGGCAATAATATAAAATATTTTAAAATGATAAAAATAATAAAATGTCTTGCACTTTGTTACCTAGAAAGATTCATATGAAGGACTATTCATAACTGCTAATAATCCTCAGTAGTGTCCTCTTAGCTTGCAAGGTTACAGACTGCAGTGCTGAGGTATCTATATAGCTATAGTGTGATTGCCAGAAATCATTAGCTAAACAATCTGTTTATAGTCCTTGACATGGCTACCTGTTGATGAGCTGGCTCATTTCACACAATTAGATGCTGAGAATTTGGCTTCCAGACATCTATCTGTGATGTGGTGAGCGCACACAAAAATCCAAGGCAGCCACTGTGATTAAAAACCTTTAAACTACCTGGCACTGCAAACGGGACTTCCTTCCATGGTGATTTTAATTGACATTGACATCAATAAACAAAAGTAAAGTTTTATTGTATTTTCACATTTATTAGCGATGAATTAAATGTTTAAAAGATTTTTTTTTTAGCCCAATGTTGCAACATGGTGAACTAATGTTGGGAAGAGACTTTTACTTTTACTTAGGGAAATTAAATACACAGTCCATTCTTTAAATTGTACATTCCATCTGTATGTTGGAGAAATATTTTTTTTCAGAGTGGCAGTGCAAAATACATATTTCTCCAACTCTGAACCAATTGCACAACATACCATAGATAGTACCTCTCTGTCAGGGCTTTATTTTCTGGCCAGCACATGGCATGTTGTGAGCTTGGCGCCCTGGCAAAATGGTATTTTTGCCATATAGTTTGACATGCCTGAGCGGTTTGGTAATATTGTGACTTGTCAAGCACCGAAGTGGGAGGGGAGCCACTGCTGGAGGTGTGTCAGTTAATATCACATGGTGAACCTTTTTTTGGAATTTTTGGGTTAGTTCACTCAGTTGTCATTTGCACCATTCGGCACCCACCTTCCCAGATTACATCTATGACGTATGGCACAGGCCGTCATCCGGTGTATTGGTATTTTCGGGACACAGATGTACTGTATTTTTGCAGTTTTCATCAGTGATGGGAAATGGAGGTGATTCGTTTTCCATGCAACTGGGTCTACATTGCTTTTCAGCAAAGTTTAATTTTGCCAAAGAATGTGGCCATCTCTGACCACTGCAGCGAGGAGTGTTTCTGGGGTGCAGGCGTAGAGTTAGTGTTTTTAATTGGAGACTTTTGTGTTGTGTTTAGCCTATGGCTCTTGCAATGGGGTAGGTTTAATTGTTTTAGAGGTGGAATCAGACTCCAAGATGAGTGACAACATCCTGAACTAGTGAATTCCCCCTACAATACTGACTCATTCCCCAGAGTCTTTATCGGGGATTGAGGCTGGGTGCCATTACTGGGAGTCCTTAAAGTAATAATCTCAAAGATTTTCATTAAAATAAATGTCTGTTAAGTCACTATCTATTGCCGAATTCGGTAACACAATGGTGATTGAGCCTATTATTATATTAATTAATATTATTATTATTATAATAATTTATGATTAAAGAACTGGGTGTCTGTGGCGACATTCCCGGGAAAAAATCACAAGCGGCGCGTAGTTAGTGACGCATTTTCCATCACCCATCAGTGGTTGGTCCGCCAGAGAGGGTAGGCGGAGCTAACGCAACAGGCTCGCTCTTCAACTCACTTGTGTGTGAGCAGCGCACTGTTTTTTCCAGTGTCTGCTGGCGTTACAATAACAGATAAAGGGAGGGGAGGGGGCTTATGGAACCCTAAAAAGTTTTTGTGTAACATGAGAGGTCATATTATTTGTTGATGTAGATTTCGTATTACATTTGATGACAATGTAACGTTACTAAATTACATAGCTATTTGAACAGCTAACGCTAGCTACCGGACCATGTCAAGAAAGGCAACATTAGTTTAGACAACGTTGCGCACAGTATCCATCTCTCATATCAGGTAACGTTGCGTTAGCTAGCTAGCTAATGTAATTAACACAATCTAATGTCAGCTAACAATTAGAAAAAACGCTAGCTCACGCTACCGACCGGTACCGACCTTGCCAACCGTCTCTCGAATGCAATGCTACCTTGTTGCAACGTTGCAATGTAGCTAACTAAAGGGGCAGGCAACGGTTCTGCTACTAACCAGTTCACACCGCTGCAATTTTCTGTGCAACATTCTAAAACCGTTTGGTCTCGTTGCGAATCATTGATCTGAACTGGCCTTAACGTTACCGTTATTTACATTGCCATCAAGTTCATCAGTATATTATAATGATCGGAATAAAGCCGGAGTATACGTGGAGCAGAGCCGGGTCTGATTTCTGTGTAAAGCTGGAGAAAACTAAATAAAAGAATACGAGAGTATGGATTAGCGTTGTTATTATTTTATTACGCTTCCTCATATGTTCCTTCAGCCATGATGCCCTTTTTTGATGAAATCTCCTTTGTTTTTGTTTTATTCTTCTTGTTCTGATTGCTAATTTAACACCCAGCTCAGCTTTATTCTCGAACAGTTTCGCTAGCAAAACCAGAAACACCAGGGGTAACATTTTGTAAGGCAGTTGTTTCAAAAATATTACACAACAACAGTCATTCACGAAAAAGACTGTCTATTGTGCACGAGATACATAATTGCACAAGCCACAGCGAATCCCGCGAATTATTCTCTGCAGTGTAAAGATGCTCATACCGGGAAAAAGGTGGATAAAGAACGTCTGTGGAAATTGATCATCACTAATTCTACCCCAGATCTGCTACAGCATTTTAACCCGGCTCGGCAGTGTAAAGACAGTTTAAGTTAGCCTAATGTTAGACAATGAATTAATATGTACATAACATTACTTTTATAACAACCATTTTTTATTCAGTAAATAATAAGTGTTATAGTTGGTGTGGCCCAGGTGCCAACTGACTGACGTCACACTGGCAACACTGGTTGGATCCGGTTGGATCTATGGGAAGTGAGGTCCAAAAACGCGCCTGCAATTACCGCTTCTCGCCATTGGCACCGCCATAGAGAACGAAACGGAAATCTTCGAGATTGTAACTTTAAAACCTGCACTCAGTTTATACTAGAGATTTGGTGAGGCAAAGGGGAGGCACCACACCTTAATAGGAAAAAAAAAATCCTTTATTCATATCAAAATGAAATTTTACCAGTTGAATAAACACACAAATGCAAGGTTTTTTTGTATTATGACTGTTCATTTTTAAAATATGCAAATGAGCTATTTGCTAATTAAATATGCGCTGATTTGCATATAAGGTATTCAATATTTAAGCTCAACAAATAAAATCTGAACTGATGTGCTCAGTAACTCAATAGTTAGGGCTTGTCAGAGGCTTTTGTCAAAATATTGTTTTTTAAATTAATTATTCCAAAATTATGTACATGCTGAAAAAAACGTTTTTTACCTATTTTTACTGATAAAATGCCATATAAAATGAAAATGACAAAACACATCAAAAAATGCCTCTGACACGCCCTAGCTATAACATTTAAGAAGCAGTATGTAAACTTATGTAGCTGTATCTATTGTTAAAGTTGAGATAAATTGAATACCCTATGGGCAATATACAGTTTTGAGGAAATGGCTGTTAAAGATTTTCTAACGTAAATGAAATCGAAGAGTTCTGCTTGTCTTTCGTCCATCCTCACAGTGACAGCAAAGGAAATAGCCACATATGGTATACGCTCCTGGAAACAAGCTTTTTAATGATATATGATTCAAACAGGTCAATTTTAAAACCGCGGAGGCATTTAATCATAAAAGATGCTATCATAAGCTTATTTTATGCTTCGTGTTCTTGGCAATGGTGTTATATTATCATCTAAATTAACTATTTATAACAATTATTTCCTTTTAGCCTGTTCATTTTATGAAACTATAGAAGTTATAGAAGCAAAATATAAAAAAATATCAAAATTGACATATGGAATCAAAATCATTGTGTTTGACGGTGGTGCCTCCCCTTAATTTCATTGATGAAATATGTTAACCCGCCACTTTCATTAAAAAAATTTCAATATCCTCACAGAGTTTCGATAAAGAAAAATGTTGTCCTGTTAGTTCCTCTGAAGGTTTGAGCATATTCATTATGTGTTTCATAAAGTCCATTCCTGGGCATGGATAATCTGCCTGCCATCTGTCTCAGACACATGTATGTTAATGGCCCTTTTTGTTCAATTTAGCACTTGACCATCAGATTTAAAATTCCATCTAGTGTTAACATCCTGAAATAAAAGATAACTTTGCAGGTTTTGTGAACCTTATTTCCGGTGACAGGTGTGTCCAGCTTTGCTATGATGGCCTGTGATCCTTCTTATATTTATTCACTGTGTGTCTGCTGTTAAAGGCCTGACCATGTAGGATTGTACTTATGCGGCTGTAATTTTCACCAGCCCACCGTGATGCCCTGCTCATTTAAGGCTGTGGTGTATTCACAAGTCCATAAATCACAGGTGAAGGTCAATGCTTCCAATTTGCTGATGCATTCTCAGATGAAGGCCATGAGTGTCTTAAATCTCTGGGATAATATCGTTTAAAAATGTTGGGATGGCAGTTTGTATCTCAGTGCACAGTGTTTTAGGTGGTTTGTGAATCCATTATCTTCTTATAAAGATCCAAAGCCAAGTAAAAGTACTAGAATAAAGATCAATCACCATCACTTTGCCAATGCTGCATTGATTGCTGTTGCTCGAAGGTTGTCTGAAGTCCACCGCTGTTTTTTGACAGATCAGCATTGTTTGTCTGTGTTTGGTTGATCCTGATCTTTTGTCTAAAGCACTAATACTGGCATGCCTCTGAGGATGTTTTAAATGCAGGTGTTTTAGCAAAGGTTCCTTGCATCTTTAGGCAAATAGGCTATTTTTCCTCAAAGCAATTCCATTAGTATTAAAGAAGACAATTTTCCATTTTTTGAGCATGCAGGAATATTCATTAACTGTGTTGTTTATCTTATGCAGCCTTTTATCCCTCATTTTTCTCAGTGGTGTCAATAACTTTGGAGGGCACTGTAGTTAACCTCATTATGCAAGCTAGCAGACTATATGCTACAGTTGGTCTATTTAGTCTGTTTATCTATCAAATGTGAACTTGTGAATATTCATAATGGAAAGAACCCACCTCCTCAGTACACCAACTCATCTGTTCAGAAATATTTAACCTCAAAAATAAGCTTTTTCTTATGGCTTGACAAGGCACTTTAAAATTGAAAACAGTGATTTCACAGGGTCTTAAACATTCATGCCATCAGTATCCCAGTGACATCTCAAGTCTAGTCACAAGTCTAGTCCTGACCTCATTATTTCTTGACAGTGTTTGAGGGGAACTTACAGTTTGTGAGCTGGATATCCTGCAATGTGAATGTTTCAGAAAGTATTGCCCAGTGTTATCATGTACGTCAGTGGATGAGATGACTTATTTTTACCACCAACATGGGATCCTGATTCATTAGAATCAAATGATCGGTGGTTTATTGTCAAAGCATATCCTTGGAAAGTCTTATTTCCTAATTCTTTCTCATGGGTGAAATTAGCTCACATAAGTGTGTATACTAGGTCAGGCTCGTCGTTTTGTATGATTACGTTATTACAATCACTTAACAGATGCTCTTATTCAGATCAACTTATAAAAGTGGAGAGCATTAGTGTTAGCTCCATGAATACAAAAGTTCAATATCACCACAAAGGCACAGAGGACCCATCTAAAATCAATATGTGTAAAATCAACCAAACAATTCAACAAAGAGTACTGTAAATAAAAAGTAAATACCACTATACAGATAACCTTTGCACAGCTATACCTATAATATTATTGTTCCACAAGGAAATCTAAAAAGAAAGATCATGGCTAAAGTTTGTTGAACCCTAAATCTTTTTAGCAATCTACTTGAAATCCCCACTCTCTCCCTGCTGGTCTTTGTTTGCAGTGTTGCCCCCCACCCTCCACCGATTGCAAATCCCTCTTCACCTCCTTGAGGGACTAAGCTTCCGATCTTAAAAAATGCTAGAAACTCCGTAGTCTGATGAAGTGGGTCTTTAGTCTGTGTTAGAAGATGGTTAAAGTTTCTGCTGACCTGACAGTGGGAAATTCATTCCTCCACTGGGAGGCCAGACCAGAAAGGAGACATGAGTGGAAAGTTCAGGCAAGCAGTGAAGGAAGAAGCAGGTGCCCAGAGATTGCAGAATGAAGAGGTGGGTAGGCTCTGATGATCTGGCGATTTTTAGAAAACATTATGGAGCAGTCCCTTTTGTTCACTGAAAGGCATGAGATGAGAAGGGGAGTGACATAAGTGAGACTGGAGAGGCTGTAAATCAGGTGAGCAGCAACATTTTGGATGAGCTGGAGTGGTCTGACTGGCAGAGACAGGGACCTTGACTAAAAGCTGGGTTGAGTAGGTGTTGGTGAGGGGTCAGATTCTCCTTGATGTTTTAAAGGAAGATATAGCACACCCAACAATCCTTTACTCTGACTTTTCTAACAGATGAAGAGTTTGACCATATGGTGCCATACATGATAAGTGAAAGGTTACACGGGAGGGGGGACTTAGCTGGGAAATGTGCTATCTCTGTTTTAGCCAACTTGAGCTTCATTGTCATCTCAAAGGCAGAGAACAGACCATTGAGATGTTTTTAGGCAAGCTGCGATTCAGTGTATCATGAGAGAAAGAGAAAAAGTTGTTTGTCATCAGAATAGCAGTGATAGAACAGACTATGGAAAGAGATAACCAAAACAACAGACTTAAAATAGAGAGAGTGCAGAGGACCCAAGATGGAAGCACTTTATTTTGAGTGTTCAGTGTCGACACTTAACTTGATATTGTAGGAACAATGGAATTATATTTCCATGTATTCCACAGGAAACACAAGTGACATTTACAGCATTACTGCATTACAGTAAACCAATTCTGTAACCCTGGAAACACACAATTGGTAATACAATTTACAAAACTTGGGGCAGCCCATTATCCACTCCCGTTTTTCTCACTTTCACCACTCACCCATAACCTACCTCACCTCTTACCACCATCGCTTACAGGCACGGTGCCACCAACAAGACCCAACATTAACTTTGGAGACTGATAAAACAAACGCAGTTTATTTAAGTTCTTTTGTTAACTTCTGCCAAAGTTACCCATCGCCGAACAAAGGCGAGAGAGGCGAGTGACCCAGCGGAGATCCTGAATGATGCATTACCTACTTGGACCTGCATTCCATCCTGCCAACACAGAGTGAAAGTTCTTTTCCAACAAAGAGAGACACGCTGACTTTTTCTCCACAGATGTTCTGCTGTTGCCATCTGGGCATTTAATCATCAATATATGTGTTTTATCAATGTGTGTGATTTTACGCATTTATTTTGTTAATGGGCTGAAAGCAAACTTATGCATTTAGACTATCTGCACTAGCTACACAGACGACAGGAGGCCATCTAACCTCATGCTCATTAATTCCTCCTTACTAACCTCTTTCCTTATAATAGGAAGGATCTAAGCATGTGGTGTGTCTTTAATAATAACAAATGTAAATCTGACATTGTATTCCGTTATTCACATTTGATTAATTTGCCTATGCACATTATTTATTGTTTCATTCATTGGCAAAGCTACCGCATGTGGGTCTGCTAAGGCCCTATTCATACTTTCCTCTTTTCATACACATGTTCTTTTCTTCCCCATGTGTGCTTGAATGTGCACGCACATGCACACATAGGCCTATGCTCCCACTCTCCGGCTATCTCTTTTACACAAGTTCACATTTCCCTCTTGTATGTATAGTATTATTACTTACATTTGCTTTTCTTGTAAATAAGCCCCTTTTATTTACATCTGGCTGTCTGTGTTATTATCACTTAAACATTGAATAAGCTATTCTATTCAACAAATAAGATTCCTTCAGAAATTGAATATATTTCTAATACTTATTGATAGTAAATATTGTTAAAAGGGTATTAATTATTAGATATTAATATTGTAATTTTAATAATTTATTGAAATTCCCAAATTATGGCTGACTGATTACTACATTTTGTGCCACGTGTGAGGACATTGATGTATATGCCCTAAATGCCTCGTGTGTAAAGCAGAGGTATGTCAACAACATTTTGGTGCCCCATGTGAGTAACAGAATTTGCCATAACCAATGATTTTTGTGATGATAACACTTGTCTTGTTTTTGTGGAAAGAAGAGAAACAGGGTGATTATTATGGGTTAAGGAGGGGTCAAGAGTTGATTTCTGGTGCAGGAGGGTGACACTAACTGGTCTAAAAACTGCAGGGATACACCCATCAGACAGGGACTAGTTAAACAGGCAAGTGATTAATTGGGGGATGCTTGGAGAAATGGACTAGAGGAAAGGTGTGGGGATGATTTCTAGGGAGCAGGTAGTTGGATAAGAGGAAAGAATGCAGAGACAGGGTACGGGGAATCAGTGGGGAGGGGGGAGGATTGTCTGGGGAGTGGATTAACTGAGGTGTTGGAGGACTCCATCATATACAACTCCATTGAATGAGTTGAAGATATAAGCAACCTTCCCATCAAATAAGGTAGTAAAATCATTTGCAGTGAGAATTGAATGAGGTGGGGGATGGGGAGAAAGTGAGGAGGAAGTGTATCAGTTTGTGTGAGTTCTAGCCTTATATATATATATTCAGGTCTAGTCTGATAAAAGTTAGCCTTAGTAGCTGTAACAGTGGATGAACATATAGAGGTGAGGGAGTGGTAGCTGGATAGGTCAGCAGGGCCTCTAGCTTTGCACCATTTATTCTCTGTTGCCTGTAATGAGGTCCTGTTATCTTGGAGGGTGTCAGTTAATCATGGGCTAGGAGAGGTCAGTTTTGCAGGTGGGGTGATAAGAGGGCACAGAGAATCAAGTATTGATGAGAGGGAAGAGGAACATGGATACATCAGTATTAGTAGGTGCTGGGAGAAAGAGATGAAAGGAATGTAGTGACATCAAAGGAGAGGGTGGGACGTTAGAGGTTGTGGAGATTGTGATGCACCATCACAGGAGTGGGTAGAGGAGAGAAGAGGTTGAGAGATAGGTGAAAGGAAAAAGATGGGGAAATGGTGATCAGAGTTCTGTAATGCGTGATCATCAAATTGGAAACAGACCACTTTCTGTGAGCTTAGGATCTTCTTCTTCTGGCTGTTCCCGTTAGGGGTTGCCACAGCAGATCAGATCTGCATATTTTGATTTGGCATATATTTTTACGTCGGATGCCGGGATTATCCGGACTTGGGACCCTCACTAGGAATGCATTGGCTTGTGTATCCCCAGTGGCTGGGTTTGGGGCATTGGCCGGGATATGAACCCGGTCCGCCGGCGTGGCAGGCGGGAGCTCTACCGCTGAGCCACCAATGCAACCCCCTAAAGGTGAGCTTAGGATACAATATGAAATGTATTACCCTCTTCAGAGTCCTGTATGTCATCACTAATTAAACATAACCCTCTTACACACCAGTATGCATAGTTTGCCTCCTTCAGTATTTATAATTATGTGAACTGAAGTCATCGTTGCCTGCCTGTCTGTTTGGCCCTCAACAAGATTAAACTATGACTGTGTGCAGTATCATAATGAACCTGACATTTCAAAGTCTTTGGGGTTTCAGTACACCTCCAGTATTCTGTATTCTCTGTAGCTGCTTGCAGCTGGCTATAGCTGTGTCTTACTTGGTCAAGCTGCCGGATCTATGTAAATGGAACAAATTTGAACAAGCCTTAACTGAATGGTTGGACCTGTCTTATGGCATTATTATTATTTTTTTAAACATTTTAATTGCAATAATTTAGCATGATATGCATAATCAATAATTCAATTATTAATCTGAAATTATACATTGTAGTATCTTTACATATACTGTATATAGTATATACTATACTTTTTAAGTGACAGTGAGAAAAATAAAAAATTAATTAATTAATTAAGGAATAAACAAAAAGATAACATTTCAGCATTTGTTTGTGCGTATTTCCATATGCACATATTTACACCTCATAGGTATGTGCATTTGTTAGTCGATTTACAGTAGGTAGAACATTTTTTGGGGTTAGTGGTGCTTGGATTTTAATGATTTGATGCATGTGTAAGAAGTTGTTTGTTAGGAATTGAATCCAGAATGGGCCAGTTCTGACTTGTACTGTACTTGGGTGTACCATTGTGTGTGGTAATAATTTGCAATTAGCATTGCACTGGAAAAGACGTTTTTGGCTGACAATCCGGTTTATCAAGTGTCAAGAGCTTGTCTGCACCAGTCACTCACAGCACAACTCTGGCTAGGCAATTGAGCAGCTCAGCTATAGAGTGACATCAGACTGAGAAGGAGATATCTTGGCCAGTCTTGCTCTCCCAAATTAACAGATGATGTTGCAGCGATGAGACAGGTCCTTTTGTTTTTGGCTTGTTGATACGGTTCTTAATTGAAATGAGCTCAGGTGTGAAAAATGGGGAAACATTTTTTTTAATCTCGCAAAAAATGGCTATTTGTTTAGCTTGCCGGTACCTTTTAACATGTACTAAATGTATTGATGGAATGTCTGAATATGTGTTTATACAGTACTTAATTTCCATCAGCGTATTTATGTTAGCTACTTAGTCACCACTGCATACACTAAGAAAAAAGGTATGAAAAAGTGCCTAAATCATACAAATGCTTGTCACTGGGGTGGTACCCTGTTGCTACATAACGGTACCCCTAGCCAGCAATATACAATTCATTTGTACCATTTGTGCTTGTAAAACGTACTCATTAGTACCCAAATTGAACAATATTGTACTTTAGGGTACATTTGGAGATTTGTTCCTTAAAGAACAAAAATGTACCTCTACCCTGTATCTTTATTTCTGGGATTGTTAGATGTTCCATACAAATTTAAACATGAAAAAAAACATCAATCTAGGTTCTATCCTTTGTCCTTAAATGACCTACAGTAGGTATACCTGCAAAGGAACACATGCTTTCATTTTACTGGGTGCCATTGCATGACTGAGATGACCTATGATGTACCAGGCACCAAGTATTTGCGTGCCTTGAAGGCCTCCAGGCATTTTCTGCCACTGCTTGCTGTTCTTGGTTCCTGTTTCACATCCCAAGATCTAACCAAATGCTTTAGAGAATGTATTGTTGGTATGATTAACAAATCATGAGTGTGGCATTTCGGTGTCATTAATACCATACCATACTGTACCATACCATACCATACCAGACCGTAGCCATTAATCTTTCCTGTAGGAACATACTAGTGTTTTTTTTCGGTATCAGGTGATTTTTTTTTTTTTTTTTACAAAATAAAAAATGGTAATAAAATATATATGTCTTCAATATTTAATTTAGAATAGCATGTTTAATATTATAATTTTTGTTTGTTTTAAACCATTGCAATCTGGAAAATGAGCTACATGTCCAATTAATAAAAGTTTCAGAAAAAAGCATGTTTGGTCATATATTGGACAAATTAATTTAAATGTTCTCCTTTTATGTAATTAAAAGCTGGTATTCATATGTGACATTGTGTGATATTGGCATGTCATGCTTGGAAATCATTTAAGTGCATGCTGGTTCCCGTGAACTGAGGACACAACCTTTGTAATCTCAAGTTAGTCATTTATTTTATTTAAAACAAGATAATCATATAACCACATAACAATCATCATTGCATGCATTTATACAACTGCCACCAACGAAAATGTACAAAAATATAAATTATACATTTTTATTACAGCCCAAAATCAGTGTTGTGCAGTCAACAAATCTCCTTATACTTCTGGTAAGGCATCTACCAGAATTATTTAATTTTAAATAAATCGACTTGTGATATCTTTCAGGCTTTTGTAATTTTGTAATCTTAAGACATTTATCTGCAAGCAAAAAGAGGGAAACGACAGTTGCCTTTAACTTTGCTTTGGCCATGAAATGAGAACTTCATAAGAATTAGGAATGTTTACGATTTGAGCATGAGTTGATAAATAAATAAAAAGACCGCAATGAAACGAAGTGGGTTGGGTAGGCGTAGTATTCCAGCACCCCATACGCAATCACTGTTTAATGTAGTATTGTAGAAAGCAGACCTAATTAAACTCATTTTGATACGACTCCTCTCTGGGATGATGAGCGAATTTGACTGCGTATAATTCGGGACGTTACACCACTATCGGTTGTTCTCTGGAATAATAAACTGTTTTTAAAATTAAATAAATAAAATTAAGTTGTATTAATGGAGAGATTCTTTTTATTAAAGTAGTAGCCACGGAGGCAGCGAATTTCATGGCAGGACCTCCCTTACAGTATGTTGCCATGACAACAGCCATGGATGGAAGAGCTTGCTGAGCTGAAGCAGGTGTCAGGACTGCGCATCGCCACAGAAAGAGCTTGGTAGCCTACAGTATGCTAGGATGCTGCAAGAACACCTACGCACGCATTTCATAGATTCCAATGTCTTCGGAAGCGTGGTTTTGGTGAATTAGGAGTATTTCGTACTGGGGAAAGCAAGCACACGCCGCAATGGTCCACCACTCCGGCTCGATCCAGTCCTTCAAGCAGCAAAAGGGTAGGTATTTATATGTGTTTTTGTGACTTGCGACAGTTTTTATTTGCGAATTTGAATGTCATTATGTATGACACATTTTAGAACAATTGCTATGATACAATGACTGCAAGCGTGGCTAGTTTGAACGTTTTTTTTCTTCTTTTTTTTCTCTCTCTCAAATCCGCATGTTCTTTTCTGGTGTCCTGCAGTAGTGGAAAAGGGGTCGCTTTAAAACTATGACGCAGAGTTCAATGTGCAACCATAGTTTATGGAATCACGTTTTACAGTCGACGTGGAGTGACACTTGTAATTCGGTCAAGGCAATCTGAAATTCAATTAAATTAAGATATTTTTGCGGTGAAGCAATGTCTTGTTTTGGTTTGGGTAGTCAATGACTTTAAAAATACGAACGCGTGTGATCAGTAATGTACAATTTTAATCAAAAGTAGGCTAGTTGCTTCACAGCTTCGAAACGCTGCATGAAACACTATCAGTGATGTTACATGATATCAATTACGATTGGCTGTGATAATTGTGTTAGGAAATAAGGTCCATCGTTTGGTTGAAGACAAGCCTGGACCACTTCCGGACTGTAATACTAATAGTTCAAAAAAATATATAAATTGTGCAGTTATGTTAGTAAAAAAATATATATATATTTGTTATTTTGTGTTTAAGCTCCCTGTGATGTATTACAATTTTCACATGGTGACGTACTGTGACTACAATGCCAGTTTACCTTCTATATCTGAGTTTCATCTTATTTTCTACCACCATTGTACATATTAAAGTACAATACAGTAGCCAACATACATACATACATACGTACAATATGATGCCCTTGGAATTAAAATTGCATAGTTTATCAGAATGAGGAAATTGGATCTTCCAATGTTGTCATTTTTCTGTAAATGGGTAGTGGCATGCATCTTTGGGCACCAAATGTGATAATGCATGTCTGCAATCTTTACATTTGATGCAGCCAAGCAATTATATTCTAGATAAATAAAATACAAAATGAAAGGGTAAATAAAGGGGAACTGCATGCAGCTTCTGCCATTTGAAGTAGATTTGAACCTTCCCCAGGTTGTCCATGGTGTGCATTTCAAGGCAATATTTTCAGTAACTCTGGCCACTCTTCCAAGTAATTTGGAAACCATCAATATTTGCCAGTTCAGCCAAGAAAGGAGCACTTCAACGCTTTTTGTTTTCAGTTAATTTTAGTGGCTTCATCCCAAATAAAGCATTTAGTTATTATATAGCTGCAAGTTTCACTTTCCAAAACCTGGAATAGTAGCAAAGGATGATCTCCAGAACTCCTCTTGTTTATCCAATTATTGTCTTGCCTGAAGTGACACACTAACACTAAGTACTTAGAGGAACGTGTCCAATAAGATATATTCACATTAAGCTGCTTTCACCCCACAGCTTTCTATGGCTGTTATTGATTCTAGATATCTGTTCAGACCATTAGTGCTACTCTAATATGGGTTTAATTTATAACTCTGCTGCCCATATCTGTACAAGTCTGACTCTTATCAGTGAAAGACAGGCTCTTTAGCTCAACACATTAATGGCCTCAACATCTGTACTATGAATATATTGCTTGGAGGTTAAATTACTGGATATAAATGTACATGTAATTACTGTAAGATATGGTAGTGACCATTAAGATATGGCAGTAAATTTTATACTCTGCTTTATCTGATAGAACCTTGCACTCCTAATGTACTTATAACATCAGGATAATAATTATTGAGAATTTATATAATTACCTGGAATGTGGAAATCATTAAATCAATAACAAACATTTGCAGATTTGTATTGAAACATATTAATCTGATATATATATATATATCACATTTTAGGTCAGCAAAAGTACCTAGACAATTGACTGCTCAGCTGTTGCTTGACCAGCAGTGTGTGTGTGCTTGCATCATTAGTTCATGCACAAGAGAATTAGGAGGAGGTGTAGAGTGATTCTAGGTGTTGAATTTGCATTTGGAGTCTGATGTTGTTGTCTCACAACGTGAAGAACAAATATGTCAATGCCAGCAAAGCAGGCCATCATGAGGCTGTGTAGATCACAGAGACATTGCCTAAACATTGTGTGTGTCAAAATCAACTGTTTGATACATTGTTAGGAAGCAAGAATGTGCTGGTGAGCTCAGCAATAACAAACGACCTGGTAGACAATGGAAGCACACTTTAGTGGATGACTGAAGAATACTTTCAATTTCAATTTCAAAACTGTCAAACAGATCATGAACACTCTCCAAGATATAGGCATAGATGTGTCAGACTACATATAAAAAGACAAGGAATAAAGACGAGGCTACACTAGCATAACCTCAGAGGGTTCACCTCAAAATGGAAACCACTGGTAAGCGTCAAGAACAAATGGCAAGATTAATAAAATTCAATAAGTTATAGACTAAAGAGATAGACCAGGGTTTTTTTTAGGGCCAAAAAGTGGAAAGTTCTTGATTGGCCAAGTCAATCACCTGCCCTGAATCCAAAGCAGAAGGCCCCTGAAACAAACAAGAACTGAAGATGGCTACTGTACAGGCCAGAGAATTACCAGGGAAGGTACCCAGCTGGTAATCTGGTAATGTCTGTGGGTCGCAGGCTTCAGGCAGTCATTGAATGCAAAGGACTTGCAACCAAGTGCTAAATATGGCAACATTATTTCAGATTTTATGTAAATCTGTCAAATTACTTTTGCTCCACTACAACAGAGGAACAATGTATAAAAAAGGGCTGTAATTCCTACATGGACCACCCAATAACGATGTAAATGCCCTCATCTTAAAGCTGAACTTTTAAACTGTGTGCTCTAACCTGCACTCAGCTGTCAGGCTGCTGTAAATCAGGCTTGTGAACAACATAGCTCTTGATCAC
Source organism: Anguilla rostrata (assembly GCF_018555375.3). Taxonomy (NCBI): domain Eukaryota; kingdom Metazoa; phylum Chordata; class Actinopteri; order Anguilliformes; family Anguillidae; genus Anguilla; species Anguilla rostrata. Next base: position 29,230,487 of record NC_057937.1, read on the forward strand.
AACAGGGTGAGAGCTCACAATGACAAAAATATATAATCAAATATTAAACAATTTGCAATAATATAGTGCCCTCTATCACTACTGCAATGTATTTTATGCAAAAACTATGCAAACAAACTAAGCTCCAATAAACAATCAATAAAGTGTGCACTGAACTTCCACTCCTGTGCTGTGCTAAAATACAAAATGAAAGTGACTGGCTATGCAGCAGAATAGTGAAGTCATAATTTCAGCTAGAAGAAAGCCATAAACTGAGTTCGAAAGCTATGTAAATGAGCTTGAAGAACATGAGACTATAAGGCTACTGTAATATATACAGGGTTTCAAGTAGGGGCAAAAGTCACAGTGGGTAGACTATAGAGAGGGTCAATTTTTTCAGGTAGTAGCTTGCTTTTAGATAATTTACCCTGCACTGGAATGTCTAACTTGAGATCATTTTATCACTATTTACAAGGTAAGAAGTGACTTTTTCATTTTTAATTTTTTTTAGAAAAACAGCACTTTTCACGTTTGAAATTATATTTACGTCCATAGAAATCTTTTCAAATGCTCATGAAAACACTTTCAGGTCTAAGGACAAAATGCAGAATGAAAGAGCAGATTGATTGCTTAGGGCTCAGAGAGGGATTCTTGGGATATCAATGCCATCATTGTAGTATTAACAGTTTTTAAAAATTGTTACAGACAATTATTGGATTATAAAATATCAAAATCCTCAACCTGAGGTATCACTTCTGCCCTCCTTTGGGGGAGGGGACTACCTTGTTATTTCTTTTGTCATCTCTAGTAGTTTTACCGATCAAGATGGGATTTTTGCATCAAAGTGCGAAGAGTCTAAACTTTACAACAGTGTAGATGTTACTGCAGTGCACCTTGGATCAGTGAACGAGAAAACCAATAATTTAAGAGAATGTTATTTTTCACCTAAATTGGTTATAAGAGAGTAACATCATATTCACTGTTTCATTTCAGACCCAGTGTGCTGGAGTACAGAGCCAAAACAACAAAAAATGTGTCACTGTCCAAATAGTTATGCACAGCAGTATATTATATAATTAAAACACATAAGGCTATGTGTTAACATTTCAACCATCCTTCCAGGAGTAACTTTAAAAAAAATCAGGATTCAGTTTCAACAACATAACAATTCTTCTCTTTTAACACAGCTTTCGTTTCTTGCTCTATTACTGGTTTTGTGTACACTAAAATGTGGAATTCCTATCTAAGTCCTGCAACCTACCATGTATTTTCTGCAGGTTTGTGTTCTGGATGCAAATTTATCAGTGTATTCCACTGAGCTTTAAAGACAAATATGCCAAATAAAGACAATGGTTTTTTTTTCAACAATGCTATCAATAAAAAACAACAATTAGGGTCATTCTGATTTTGTAGATTCAGAGTGAAACATGCTTCTTTCCATGCTTGAATTTTGTTCAATATTGTGATTTGAGATTTCCATGTGCATGACTTAACAGAATGCCTGATGGACCATTATATGCACTGAATATCATAAATTCTCAATGTCAACTCATGCCCACAGTAATGGCCAAGATAATTATCCCAAAGTTTATGTTTCAGAGACCTCTCTGCATACAAGAGCGATTACGTAATGATGTGAAAGCCTGCCTTCAAGCATGAAATATGCAAAATTATAATTGAAGCTTTCCAGTCAAATTATGTGTGAGTGTGTAAATATAATGAGATCAGGTTATTATGGAATCAGTGTTTGTTAATGTTAGCTGTGTTTTATATGCATTTCTGTATTTGTTAAAATGATTCCCATAAAAAGCTCAAACATTGCCAGTTCACAGTGACAATATCTGTTAAACAAAGAGCTTTGTTGAAGTCATGCCTTTCAGGTTGTGTGGAAGAAAAAAGTGTGAATTGTCACCTCAATTGTTTCCATTCTCTTTCGGTCCCAGGGAATTCAACGGTTATAATACAATTTATTTGAGTTCAAATTTGGAGATTATTATTGTTTTTTTTATTTACATGAAAATTGACCACATAGTGCTGTGACTGCACATATATTAGTGTATGCAGAAGTATTTAATGTGATATTAAGACTAACTGAATGCATATTATGGCCTGTGCTTGGCCCCCATCAATGTTGCTTGTAGCTACAGTATGTATATTTTATTATGAAGAATAAATTCCCGAATGAACCCCAGGATAATATTTTGTGTATGGATGTGTAAGTCTGGTATAGATTGTGGAACATGCCAGTGCTGACAGTGGGTAGCAGTCCCACAGGGTGGTGCATAATTGGCCAAGTATTGCCTGGGAAGGGAAATTATTTTAGTCAGCAGGAAGCTGTGTCTTTTTGTGCAAGAGTGACACCTCTGGTCAGTTGACACCCACAGTCTGTCCTCAAACTAGACATGGATGATCTCTTTGGAATCAATGTGTGTGTGTTTAACTGCCAAACTTAATAAAGGAAGAAATGATTGGCACCACTTGGTTAAGAGAAGAGTGCACGTTACTCTGTGCTTTTCCAAATTGACAGAGGAACAGGCAGACGGGTAAACATGGCTTAGTAATATAATTGGGCACTCCAATTTATGAAAAAATAGGGGCAAAACTGAAGAATAAATTAAATAAGAAGAAAAAAGAAGGCTTCTTTTGACTTTTGAATATTCTAATGAAAATGTAGTTCAATTAGCATCTTTAACACATTGAATGGATTGCATTTCTCATGTCTCTATAACTCTATCGTGATAATATAGATTTAACATGGATTCTGAATTATTTGCTGACGATGGTTTTATATAGAATGAATGGCTAGACATGAACTGTACTCAGAAGCATCTTTAAATGCAGTGTGTCCCAAATTCATTGCCTTTTGAGGTCCCTTTACCTTTAGGAAGATACCTTTAGAAGGAGCTCAGAGCATTAGGGGCAGCTGCTTTCGTATTGGGACGCAGCCATTGTGTGTTCAGAAGGAACCAATGAAAGAATGAAACCCTCAACCCTTCACAGAACCTAGCCACCTGAGGACATAATAGTTATATTTATACACTTATATGTATCTTATTTTATCCTAAGGAATCAAGGAAAGGAAGTAATGTGAGAAAGTAAGATCGGATTTTTGACTTCTGTTTTTTGGCTGGACCGCAACGTGAATGTATGTGACTGACTCAGTGAGCGATTGAGTGAGTGATGAAGTTACACCATTGGTCGGCCGAGTTATGAAGTCACACCATTGGTTGGCCGGATCACGTGTGTTAGGTCCAGCCATATACTAGGTTTTAACCTGGTTTTGTTATCTCTTGGTGTATATCTGAGAAAAAGATTGACAGACAATTCTGAGAGTGACAATTCGTTACATGCAGGGCAGTCTTTCAATCATGATAATCTTGTTTCTTCACAGTTTTGGTTTAAATTTGGGTGATTACAAAACATCCCGCATGACTGGCATTTAACTGCAAGTAAAAGTTACAGAAAACGCTGATTGGATCCAAGTATCACTAGAAAGCTTTTCTGAAGTTGCTTTCAAACTCATCATCCAAAATGGACTTGTCATTTGCCTTCTTGATTGGTAAACTGAATGTCTTACACATTTTACATGCAGGATGTTGGGAAAGGATTGAGGTGAAATGCAGATTGATGAGTTGGTGGGGTGACAGACTGCCAGTGTGGAATTTGCCCCTCACTGGCATCCACTCTAGAGCTAGGCGTTGAGACAGCTGAGGTGATATCTTTATTCCTCCAGTGTGAGTCTGATTATGGGCTAGGGGGATCTTTGATCATGCAACAACCCCTCTGCTTTGGGCAAATCGCCTGCCTGATTATGTAACCAGACAGATGGTGTGATAGTTTTGTGTTTCTGCTTTGAAATAGAGTTATAGGCAGATTAATAGCAACAAATAAGCAACAAGACTGGATTCTTCTGCAAACAGTGACTACCTATCCATCTTAAACAAAAGTTATTTGAAATATCTGATAAAACAGACAAGTGCCATATTTGTGCCAGGAGTTTTGGCAAGGTACATTTGGTGGTTCTTGGCTGCAGACAACAGATGCAACATATTTTCCCTCTTAAAATGTTCTATAAACTAAATTATGATACTTGTGAGTGACATTTATTTTTACTCTTACAGTATCAGTCATAACAGGAGTGGGCAAGCAGTATCTAGTGCTTGATTCCAGATTTTGTGTGAGTGTGTGTGCATGCGTGTGTGTGTGTGTATAGTTTAGAGGCACTGCTCCTACTCATGCCTCATAAGAAATGTCTGCTTGGTCATCCATGTATGTGCCTAAAGTGGAAAATTCATCAATTGATCGAGCAGATTCCAATAATTATAATTTCAATCTTTCATTTCATTATATGTGAAAGTCCCAGGGCTTTGTACCTACCAGTTACAATGAAAATACTTTAAATACTGTACATGGCCCAAATAAGGCTGGTATTTGTAATAAACCTATGTAAAATTAAACACATTACCTTTACTGTGTTTTACATTTACATTACAATTACTCTGCATGCCTTTTAACAGTATTGTATGCTCATCTGTCTGTTTACAATCATTCATTTGGAATGGGCATATCCAGCTATTGTCAATTTTACACTGGATCTGTTTCAAATTCACAGTACCCAGCCTCATGGAGGCAGTCCTGACTCCTAGAGTGTTGCTGTCCTTTAGATTTTCTGGTCCTTTTTAAAAACTGAATTATTGTTTTTTGGTCATGTGATCACTTACTGAGGCTGATTGCTGGTTTTATATTGCCTTTTGCATGGAGAAAAAATGTGCCAAGCCCAAAACCGTGCAGCCAGATATGCAGTAGATACTACAAGCATTGTTTCTCCTGATTAATTTTCTTGTTGAACTCAATGGAAAAAATATTCAGGAGAAACAATGCTTGTAGTATCTACTGCATATCTGGCAGCAGCATGGTGGTTTGAGGCTCATTTTATACCTTGGACCCTTGACGACTTAAGGCCATTTAGCCAACAAATGTGTTCCATGCTGTATCAGCATAATTTACAGCTGAATCTAGTCCCACCTCCCAATTCCCATAGAGATCCATTCAAATGCAAAGAGTTTTTGTATCGCTTGTAGGACAACCTGACAATAAGATATCCAGACTCTGATGATGATGATAGGTCACAGACATCAAGAAGTCATGGCATGCAAATGATATTTTGCCATTTTGGGCTTGGTCCATTTTTTTTTTGCCTAGGAGTATATCTTCTTGGAGCATCTAAAACAATGTTGAAGAAAGGCGGTTGTATTTAAGTGGCATTGATGCTCAAACATCACTCATACATACATTTGCCATTTTTATTGCCCTTCTGTGTTAAAATAGCTATCATTAGATTAGCCTTTAAGGAGCCTGTATTGCATCTCTCATCAAGCATTACTGAAGTATTCTCTTTTGATTGACTGAGTATTGAGCAGTTAGATTAACCTTATGTGAGTCTACATTAACCTCTTAAGCATAAATCAGGCCCAATGATGGATCCAAACACGTATTCTATATCGTTTGAATAAATGATAGGGTGTAAAAGGATGTGAATCATATATAGAAAACAAGGTAATTCCTTAATGGGCTTCAGGGTCAGATAAAAGACAATGAAGGATTCAGACCCCACACACAGATGGTTTCTACCCCCCACACTTTCCCTTTCTACCCCAGTTTTGAGTGTCCATTTCTAATTGGATGCCCATTCTAAATCGATCTCCTATTGCACCATCACCTTCATCAGTTCAGGAGGATGTGCTACATTTATTGTCTCTCTGCTGGGCAGTGAGGTGAGGGATTCCCTGATGACTGAAACTCTCCTTTCTGGGGCAACATTATGGGCAACTGTGCCTTGCATGGCATCTGGTCACATTGAGCAGTATATTGGTCAGGATACTACTTGGAACACCATTTTTTTGCTGCACTAAGGTCCTGAAGTGACTGAGCTGGTTATTCCACTCAGAATAATGTTATTTGAGAAGCGCTGAGAAGTCCTGGGGTAGTAATGCTCTTGGAAGGTTTGTGCAGTTCTGTAGGCTTAATCCTCAACCTCCCATTTTCTGCAATGCTCCAGGAGTGCAGACCTTGGATTGTTTGCCCGTTAGGCCTTGTTCTGTGATATGTTCTGTTAATTCAGATCTTCCACTTGGTGTGCTAGCTTTTGCTGAGGGTCATGTCAAAAGACTGTGGCTTGGATTAAGTTTGAACTTCCCTCTTATTATTTTTGCTTTAGTACTAATTATACCAACAATACTACAAATATGTAAAGTAAGTTTAAAGGTTAAATCATCTATTAGTTAAACCCATAAGCGGTCAATGTAGTCAGTATCAAGGAAATGGTAAATAAAAGGTGTTGCCAGAAATTCGGAGTGCCCAAGCTGGAGGCAGGACAATTTTAAAGGGGAAAGACTGCTTCTGTACAAGTAATCTCATTACCTGTCTCCAGCTTTGTAGCCCTCACTATTATCCCTTTCATGAAATCATTTGTGATCATAATGTCAGTGTATCATATGCTCACAATATAAAAATCACTGAAAGAGCAATTCCTGGAGTTCTTTGTGGAATCCCACTTGCTTTATGCAGTATTAAACGAAAAAGCTTCTACCCAATGTTATTGTTTCCTTCTTGTCTTCAGTGTCATTGGTGTTTAATGCATCTCAACAAAAAAGGTTTTCAATGTACAAAAATGCGAAGTTATTCACGCATACAAATCACTGTCTATAAGCCATTAATTACAAATAACAAAATCTTGGCCTGCCATTAAAAGTATTGATATCAAAATGAGGCCAAGTTACAATATTGGCTATTTTAGCTAACACAAATTAAACAAGTAATGCTATGTTCCAAAGCAGTGCTACCCAATGTTTCCCAAATTATTTAATGTAACCTGCCGCTGTGTTTTTTCATCTTACCATCTGAATAAAATGTGGTCATTCAAACTTTGTATCACATCAAAGTGTCTGGCTAAAGAATTCTGGCAAAAGAATGCATTGTCACTGATTATTTAATATTATTTAATATATTTTTAAATATGAATTCTTATTTTTGCTATTTATAGTTTATATTAAGTTTTTTACTGCGTGATACATGTTTGAAATATGCTAGAGTCAAATGTACTGCAAACAGCACAGCTCATCTTGTCATTTCACTAATGGGATTCAATTTATTGTATGTATCAATCATTAGCAAAAAAAGCAACATTATTGTGAAATCTGGTGTCCTACATTAGACCTCCTTTTGGCACAGAAAAAGCCCCTTATTCATGATTCAGTGTTGGATTATTCTGGGAAAGTTGGTTTTTGCTTGATTGAATTGCAGTTGTCCTTAAGATAACTTGATTTAATCCAGACCTGAGACCACTTGTGAAACTTATGAAAAAAAGAGGTGACAAACATCCAACAGAATAAAAATGTATATTAACACTGAGCTTTTTTTTACACCAGGTATCCTGCAAAGTGCCATTTTGAGGACTCATACTGTACATGCAGCATTGAGGTGTTATATTGGCACTTTAATGTTTAGCATATTAACTTAGAGGAATGCTTCTCAGAAATCAATTGTGTGATGCAGATGAGCTCTTGTCATGGTGAAAAATCACACATTATCAGGAGGCAAAAGGAGGCAATCTTACAGTAGTAGCGAGAAAGTGATTGAGTGAGTGAAAGAGAGACAGCTGGTTAATCTTCTTATGAGATTCACTGAGCAAGGTTCTGCCAGGATAGGGCATTATTTCCCTGAACCCTCAGTTAATGTATAATCTGTTCTGAAAGCTTGCTCACAGCTGGGTTGCTAAGCAGCACGTTATGGACAGATTCCCTGAACCAATGCCCTTCACTGCAACGAATGACACAGGTAGATGGATGTCCCAAGTTCACTGCACCAATTTTCTCAGCTTTGCAGTGGTCACTTATCAAGTATGGTTCCAGAAATCTGACTGGCGAGGGGGCTTAACATTGTTAAATTAAGATGTGCTTACTATTATGATAGTCAAGTGGTTATGAGCATAGGTAAAACAACATTTTACTGTCATGATGGTTCTGCAGGGCCACAGAGGAAAATATTATTCCATTTTTCCACTCTTTAGTGAATTAATTGATTCACTAAATGTAGCTTGTTTGTCTCCTGTCTTGCATAACTCTATGCTTTATTTCAGGTCCCCCTTGCAAAAGATAATTTTATCTCAGTGGGTTTTTTCCTGGTTAAATAATGTAAAATAAGTTTTAAAATTAAATTTAGACTCTGTTCCCTTTTCAGACAATTTGGAAATTTAACAAAGGAATTCAGTCTGCATATATTTAATGTGTCCTTAATTTGGATGTAAAAAATTAATTAGAATAAACTCTCTTATGAATTATTGCATATCTGTGAAGTTAGTTTAAAATGATCAAACTCAGCCATTCTAATTACCTAGACCATCAATTTAAGGCATATTGTTTTGAGGAGACTGAACAGTGATGGACATATAATTTGCATACATGCTATCTCTGGCAGTTTTCTTACCTGTTAGGAAAGCATAGAAACACACTCAATGTCAAAGAGCACCTCAGTGACAAGTGGCCAGTACAATTTCCCACTTCTCCTATTCCAGCAGGCTTGGGGATTAGTAGGATGTGCACATTATTTCCTCTGGTCTATTGTTAAGCAGTATGTAAATGACACTATGCAAATATAGATAGATGGATAGATAGATAGATAGATAGATTTTTCAAGACAGACATTTTCGAATGACACTGTGAACTGACTTTTTTCACATGTGAATGAAAATTCCCATGTGCAAAAACAAAATGTGACATGATATCACATGAAATTTCACATTTTCACGTGACTGACTTTTTCAAATATGAACTACAATTTTCACATAGAATAGGTTACCTTTCCCTGCTCTCATTTTACAGTATAAGTGGAATTATTTTTATAGTTCATACCTGTACTCCTCACATGTTGGGTATTCAGATGTGATGTTTGGACACACATACTAGCCATATACTAGGTTTTGGCCTGGTCTTGTTTCATAAGGATAGAGGCTGAATATTTGGTAGTAGCTCTACCGTGTATGTGGTCTTGCTCTTCCTATGGCTAAGAACAGTATGATGGGAGATGGTTGTCTTTACCTTGTAAAAATGGAGAGGTGAAAATACTTTCAGAATAAAGTGTATGTGTAAATGTAGGTAAAAAGTGTAAAATGTATGACAATCTAAAATTGCCCAGTTATGCAGAATCAAGGCCTGTCTGATTAAACTGAGGATTATGGCCAGGTTCCAGACTGCTTTGCAGCACCGACATTATGTTGTATTTGTTGATATATATTTCAGTGTGAGGAAGTCTGAGATGATGTTGGCTTTGACATTATAAAAATGAACAAAATCTATAATACTCCCAAGTATTGATAATATTAATCATGTCCAAGTTCTCATTGTCTTATGATTAACTGGTTAACTTTAATTTGTTATGGGTAGGCCACCAGTTTCTATGTCATGTGTTTCACATGGATTCAAACCTGTATTTAAATTATCATCCAGGAGTCCTTATAGGATTTTGAAAGAACTCAGTCAAGTGACTAATAGTACAAATGAATGGCCAGTTATAATGTTTAGAAAAACAGGGGTAGTGAAAGGAAAGGAAGAGAACATGGATGGAATGTAGAATGCACACACTATCTAAAGCATGTCTTTGTGGTAATGAGTGGAACACTGCCTGTCTGGTACACAGAGGTTTTCATTTGGCAGAACTTGGACTTTTACAAAAAATCACGCAAAGAAGATAACAATAGACCCACAGTTAAAAACAAACAAGCACAAATTAAGGTCTGAGATCTACATTTAGACAAATAATCTGTCAGCAGGGGAAAAGACAGCCTTGAGCGGCAGCTGGTTGTCATTCATGATTTAACAGATGAGTTCTTGAATGCAAATACTCCACTGGAGAAAGTGGATTATCACAAATATTGTGAAGAATCAATGTGACAGCCCTCCCATTTCACTCACTTCCAGATTTATGAAAAAACTGTTGGTCCAAAATGGGCAATGGCAAATTATTTGTACAAGAAAACATTACTGCAATGTTACAGGGTGAATTATGGGATAGAGTTGATGGAATACTTCTAAATCTTACTCAAAAGGAAAAGCGGTAACTTTTGTTGCTGAAAGGTGTATTCCTTCTTATGAAAGTTTTGTTTTCACCAAGCACCGTTAATCAGTGACAGAAGAGGTTGTTAAACAGCAGATCATAATCAGATTACTCACATTAATCAGAGTTAGGATACTTTAATTTAAATTTCAAATGCTTACCACTTTTATTTCAGTTAGCATTTTTAATAATATACGTACATCTGTGCTTGAAATTACTTTTTATTAGTTGTTCTGTTTAGTTGTTGAACTATTTCTGTGCAGGTTAAGTGTTATAAACCTGCGTTCAGTTTTAATTAGAGTATTTCCCACTGCTTCAAACAAAAAGTAACATCCTCTGTATATCACTTCAAAATGTTGCTGCATGTCCACAGGTTGAATTTAACATGTGAGTGTCATGTGAACACTGCTATCAGTCATCAGTCTTCCACAATTTACATAATTTACATTGGCTGGAGTGGTGCAATTGAGATAATTGTTTGACACGTGGCTTGACAAAAAAGGCTATCTTGTTGGTGGTGGACTTACAGTAAATAGCCTACATCACAGATAACGACTGATGGTCCTAGTTATGGGGCATTTTCTTTGTAAGGTGTGCTGGGAATTCTGTTAACTAAAGCCATACACATGGATTTTAGAATAGGGTGCTCTCCAATGAGGTTTCCTTACATGGCTCTTGAACATTTTTTTTCTTGCACACACTCATGCATGTATCCACACACAAATACACAAATGCACCCGTGACCATATGAAGCTGTACTATGGCAAATTGATTTTTGTGATTCGTACATTTATAGTGTTTATACTCAGGACAATGGAATGGGATATTTATCGACCGTTATTTAATAATATACAGTACACACACACACACACACACACACGTATATATACATGTGTGTGTGTGTGTGTGTATGTATATACCAGCACACAAACATATAGGAATGACTTTGAAGCTGTCCTGTAATGCAATGGAAGAAAATGATTTGAACACAGCCTCCTTTCTTTGGTGCTTGGGAACCCGTCCAAGTTCCATGTGAGGTTCCCTCCCGACCCAGAGAAAAATAACAGTCAGTCTGTGCATCTTCCTGAAGCCAAGAAGTCATTCTGTGTTACCACATGCCACTGGTCAATAGTAGGCAACGTGAGGCCCGATGCTCAGGGTTTGATGCTAAATATGAAACGCACTATAACCATTCATGTGTAAAGACCACTAGTGTATGAAGTATGGCCAAAGTTTGATCTAAACTCTGGAAATCCAGCTGTGGGTTGCACCAGCTATACGTAAGATCAAAAGTAGGCTAGTTAGAACTTAAGTTTTTACTAAATTAGGGTTTACACATTATTAAATTAAAATGGGTTGCATTGCACAAACAAGCTTTTACATTGAACTTTGCAGCTACAAAATAAACTGTGGTGTCGCCAATGGCAAGCAAAATTGAAACATGGCCTGTTTTGAGTATTTTGAGGAGGCTGACTTAAATGACACTCACTGTCAGTGTGTGTCAAGACAGGCTAAATCTTTTACATAATTTTGGTGATGAATTGATTAGAATTAAGACTAGATACGGAAAGCACTCATATCTACACCATGGAAGCAATTGAGCACATCTGAGTAATCAGACTAATCACACCCATCAAGCCATTTGTCCCAAACATTAAGGTGCCCTGAAATGGGGGGACTGTATCAAAAAACTATGTATCTATGTATCACCTGGTTTCTTGAGTCTCAATTTCTGTTTCTGGTTTCAAGTAAAAACTCAAACCAGCAGACTATTCTAACTGTTCTTTGTTTCGATGAAACAAAGGTGGTCGTATAAAAATCTTTGTTACTGTATTTGTGTAAGACACTGCAAATGGTATGCTAAGCTGTAGTTTAAATATAAAATAAGAATGCATCAACATTCTGTTTCTTTCAGAAAAGTAGGTTCAAATTGATCTAATAGCACTGGCACACAGCTGTCAGACTATCTCATTCTATCTCTATTTAAAACTTCAATACCACCATAAATTAAAAAATGAACTGATGCACAGAGAGATTATGGGAATGAGATTTATGTAAAACCTCAAAAGCACCGTCACATGAGAAAATAAACCAACACGACTTGCACGGACAGATTGTGGGAGTGAGTTTCAGCGAGTGGGCGTAGTTCAGAAAGCAGAGAGGTGTGCCAGACAAAAACAAAAGCTCTTGGCTCTGACATATCCACCTACTGATACCACCCAACCCAACAAACCCCCACCACACCCTGCCACTTGTGGCCAAAACATTGACAAGGCCATGATGGATGGTCCTGATCACTGCCTGTAATTTCTCACTCCCAGGATCAGGCAGCTTAAGCCACCAGCAAAATTGTGAAGCAAAGACTTATACTTACGCAATCCATTGACAGTTGCCTCCAGTTATGACTGACTGTCCATAAATTCTGCCATGATTTGTTTCCCCTATATATTATTTATAGGTTTAGTTGGTGCAGTTCTTGCTTTGGTTCGCAGAAGAATTTGTATGCTACACCAGTTTACCTCCTTTGAAGGCCAGTGGTCCTCAGTCCTGTTCTCACGCCTCTTTCTATTCAGTTATAAAAATGATCAAATTTAATGATCACGTTTTTGGAATGATGCAATCTCAAGCTGTTAGTTGACCCTTATATGCTTATGCCTTAATCTTTAGTCATCTTACTGACAATGTAGAGGGAGAGTCATGCATTTTCATCTATTTATAGTAGAGAAATTAAGCATCACAACATTGATTTTGTAGAAAAAAAGTGACTTTCTGCTAGGGAAATGAATCCTGTGCAACCATGCAGAATTCAAGGACAGTTATCATTGACCATATAACAGTGGTTCTGCCCTGCTTGGTTACAATTGTATTAGCACCCACTAGCCTCTTGCCAGTTGTATTGTATGTAAGTTCATAAACTGTACTTAATTAGGGCTATGCTGCTCCTCTAGTTAATTAAATATTGTGTGGCTTGGGGAAATGATGGATATAGTTATTTTGTGAAAGAAAGGGGAAGATTGTCTGCAGAATACATAGCCCCCTGACATCAGGGCACCAAAATTTTTGGGACATATTAATTTTATGCAAAAGAAAGTAGTGATGTTTTGTTGTATTTTGCATGCAATGACTGGTTGAAGTCTGTGACACATAGACCTCATCTGGGCCCAGGAGTTCAGAAGTGATCTGATCAGATTTTGACTATCGGATTGGATTAAATCCTGCAAATGGGTAGTTCAAAACCAAAAAAGAGGATTGGGATCACTTTGGAATCCGATCAGATCAGGTAATCGAATCCTAGCTTTAATCTGGATCAAATCTTCAAAATGCAAAACTGAACGTAGTTCAAAACTTTAACATAGGATTGGGATCATTTTGATCCAAAAATCAGGATTACCTTGATCCCAGTAGAAGGGTGGATTTAGAGTGGATTACCAGAACAAAATATAGTATACAATTCATTTCAAAATACATTTCAATATAAAAAAGATGGTAGAGTTTATAAATTAAAATAATAAATTGTTTGTAGGCTCAATGGTTGCAACATTTTTGACGTTTTTGTCACATTTAAAGTGGCCTCTAGCCTACCTCTCAGGACAGTGCATTAAACCAAATAATACGTTTTTCAAAATACAAGCCTGCTTTGCTTTAATGTTTACAAACAAACCTTTTATGGCTTTTAAATCAAATACAAAAATGGTAGCACTTGCAAACTGCTATTCCTTATATCAAGAGCTGTCAGCTGAGCTAAAAAAAAAAAAAAAAGAAGAAAAGATTGTTTACATTTGTAGGGCCATAAAAATTGACACTCAAAATATTGCACCTTGAAATCCCCCCGAATATTATATATAATTTGAAGGTTAGAAAATACATTACTTTCTCAGTAATGTTCCAGTGCTTTAAAGCACTGATAATCAGGATCTGGTAATCTTGAAAAGTCTGAATCTGGATCAGGGTGATCCTATCCTGAATTGCTTTGAAATACCGGGACAAAATCTGGCTGAGTTGCCTGATCCTGGATCACAAAATATGGGATTTCAAAATCTGATCGGATCTGATTGAGATAAAAAGTTTTGAACTCCTGGGCCCAGGTGATGAGTATCTTCTCTGGTGATACTCTGCCAGGCCTATGCTGCAGCCATCTTCAGCTCCTGTTTATTTTGGTGGCTAGTTGCCTAACGTTTTTTCTTCAGCATATGATTCACATGTTCAGTTCAATTTAAAGCAGGTGCATGATTTGGCCAGTCAAGAATTTTCAGGTTTTGAATAATTTGTTTGTTGCCTTAGCAGCATGTTTTGGATCATTGTCCGGCTGTAGGATGAAGCACCTTCTAATGACTTTGAAGGCATTTGCTTGAACTTGAGCAGATAAGATGCTTCTGTACACTTCAGATTTAATTCATTGCATCACCGAAGACAAGTGAGCCAATACCATGTTTTACAGATGAGGGGAGTGCTTTGGAACTTGAGCAGTTCCTTTTGGCCTCCACACTTTGCTCTTACATCTTTCACTTGATACAAGTGAATCTTGGCCATATCTGTCCACAAGACCATTTCCCAGAGCTCTGCAGACTCGTTTAGGTACTTCTTAAAAAACTAGTGTTAACTAGTGGTTTGTGTCTTATCAGTTTAATCAGCAGTTTAATCTCGGTAGTTCTGTTCATGAAGTCTTCTGTGAAAATTAGTCACAAACACATCCACGCCTGAAAATGTAATTCATTTTTTTAAATAAAGATGTGATTTATATTTTAAAAAACTACTACAGTATAAGGAATGTGTTGGGCAGAGAAAATTCTCTCCTTTGAATAGCCAGGCATGACGAGGTATATCATATAAGAAATAGGATTTATTTCTGCAGAAAGAGTAAGAGGTACCTACACACAACAAGGTGGATAAAGTCAAACTGAAGAAGCCAGGGGCGGTCCCTGCTTTTATAAGCAAAAAGTGTTTTAACAATAGCATGCATAATTCTGTATCTGACTGGTACATGGTTAATACATAAGTGTATAGTAAGATTTAACAAAGGAAATGATTGGCTGTGTCTCGTCATATAACATGAATATTTTTTACATGAAGTAATTGTTTAGTCTTTGATCTATCAGTTGTTTTCCGGGTCCTGGGCAGCGTAATAGCCGATTCTTCCTTATCAGGATGGCAGAGGGAGAATAAAGTGAAAGGCCAAGCCTCCCAGTTCAGGATGGCAGGGGGAGAATGAGGTGAAAGGCCAATCTCCCCAGTTTGGACTTTTAGAAAGGCATAAAAAGACAGAGAAAGAAAATACACACACATAGACACAATTATAGGCTTTATTTCAAACTTGTTGCCTTTGGGAAGTTTGGGGCCTGGAGACGGAGGAGCCCTGCTGCAAGGCTTAGGAATTTAGAGTGGCACCGGAATTCTAGCAATGACAGAGAAACCTCTCCTCTCTTCAAAGGCATGGGGGCATAAATTGAAATGAAACAAGATTTTCATGCAGTAGATTATTGATTATTATCTTTGTCTTATTATATTCAAAGAATTATATTGGCAAAAAGACAAAACAAATACAAATGATAACAAATAGAAACTCTAAACAGGAACAAAATTAATACTGGTAATGAAATACATCTCTCAAAAGTATCATTTCTCTTTAACTGCAAGTGTTAAATGAGCCAATTTGACTCAAGCTGAACACCATGGTTAAGTCACTACTGAGACCTTGGAAATTGTCTTGTGTCATAACACAGATGATAAAAGCTCTATCAGCCTCAGTGAGAGCTTAAACCTGCTCTGGCTTTGTGTATTATGACTGAGAACACATCTCTGCGGCCCCAATACACTTGCCGACCATGGGGCTTCCCTCTGCAGCTTTCCCAGAGATCATTGGCGATTTTAGACTCTTTTTAGGGGTGCTCAAGCACACCTAAATTTCATCTCAGCACCCCTAAAAAAAATAAAAATTATTATTATTATTATTACTATTATTTTCTGAAATAATTTCTAGCCCTCTTTAACGTTAGATTTTAGCGAACTTGGGTGAGGGCTTAAATGCTTGAAAATTGAAAATCAGCACCATTCTACACTTCCTACCCACCCCACCCCTAGTTTCAAACTGAGCTGGCGAGATGTAGCTAGGTAGTGAATTTAGTATTTCATGGCAACAGCAGCCATCTGCAGCTCCGCAGACCGGCCTGAGGCGTGAGCTGCCCCTGGAATGACCGGCCCCTGGCGTGAGCGAGGAAGTGCGCATGCGCTTACAAGCGGAAGGAAAAAACAGAGAGAAAGCGGTTTTTTTAAGTGATACTAATTCTAATAAAATTAACCAAACACGGGCTTACATTTTCTGAACCTCGGTGATATAGTGGTGTAAGTAGACTGTTAGATTAGCTAGCTTCTAGCGCTTCTAGCGCTAACCAGCGGTACGCTTCTATCAACACAATGCACACAACACTCGGCATATGCTGATATGCACTTATAGCTACCACCGCTACAGCATTTTCAGTAATATGGGAGCATGCAGCTGAAATCCTCTATGGAAAGCATCCTTGCAGCGATCTTATCTACAATCAGTAGGCAGTGCTGTGCATATCCCGCTCTTATCTATCTATATATCTATCTATCTATCTGAATGTTCTTACAGACAACGTTGGGTCAAATCAAAATTACTGTGCAGTTGATTCGATGTGTTTGCTGATGTATCAAGGTAATTTTTGCGAGCTTTAAAGCCAGCTATCTAGCTAACGGCTAACGTTAGATCATCTATGAGCTAGTTTGCTTGTAAATTTGCTCATTTCAGATTTTAAACATTGCAGTGAATGAATTTCATTTGTGTGGGTGCTGTTAAAGTTAGGTAACGTTATTTATGTGTGCTTCAGTCCTCCCCCAACAAGTAGTCAATTGCCTTTTTGTAAATCCAGGGCCACAGGGTCTGTTGATTTCTATTTTCGCTGTATAGCCACCAACCAATACAGATACATGAAGCCAGGCCAGGTGGGTGAACTGTGTGTAATCAAATGTCCGGAGTAGCGAGTCAATCAGCATATCCCACAGCCCTCCATGGCCATGGTTGAGTACCCCTGCTTTAGAAAGATGATAAATTATAGGAAATGATGTGCTCCTAATTGCTAAAATTGTAGACACCTAGTCCCTGAGACTTTTTGTGGAAAATGTAAACCTGTATTGCAAGAGACATTATGAAAGATTCCCCTCTGAGTTTGAAAACCATTGTATATAATTGTATATGTTACAGAGTGTGTCGTATGCACTTGTGAATAAAGTGAGCTGATGAAGAACCTCATGTGGTTCCTTCAGAAGAAGGGCCCTTTCCCCTTTATTTGCCATAAGTAGCAAGAGATCTGCTACTTAGACCCAGCCCCCAGGAGACTTGCATTATCTGTAAACTCTTAGCCTGCGGAATCTCTAGAAGATTATCTTGATAAAACCATTTTAGCTTCCTTACCACATCTGATTTGTGGTTTCACGAGGCATGGAAAGTTTGATGGGCTACAAAATTCCTGGATTGCACTTGAAAAATCCTGGATAAATGACATGCTCTGATAGTTTAAAGTAATTATGTAGAGATGCCTTGTTACTGCTTTGTTTTTATATTTCACTGTTCACTGTTTCAGTTTGTAGCAAAATAAATAGTAAATCATTTGTGCTGGCCATTTCATTGATTTAAACACTTCAGTTTAGTCATTACCGTTTAGCCATGTTCCATTTTATCAACATCATAAAATTCTTATGTAATAAATATATAGCATTATTATATTCATTATTAAAAATAATAATGATTTTATTAAAAATGTGTGCCCTATTATGCATTGCTTATATTATTATATTTCTGACTAGTGCCTTTCACTCTTCATTACACAAAATTACAAAGAAATTTGAACCATATTAAATGGAACACCAGTGCTGGTTCAAAGTGGTATATTGAGTAGAATATCATGATAACAGGAAGTGGAGATTGAATTTTTATTCCCAAGGTACACCTTACAAAGATATGAATTGTCAATCAAATCTCCAAATTCGTTGATAGGCAGAGTGAACTGTTTGGATCAACCTTTATCAAAATGTACAACTCACAACCAGATGAGAAATTTAAGTTACAACAAATATTCATGTCTAATCTAAAAACGAGGTTCAAATACCTTAAAACAATTAATAAGGTGACCAACATGGACAGTTAGGCAATACATTAATGAGAGAAGATACCAAACCACAGCTTTTGTCCCAAAGTAATCCAAACAGCAAAAACCAAAAGAAATGTAGAACACCTGACATGGATGCAGGACTCAGATGCCCACTTCCAAATGTTAGGAACATATTCCTTCCATGTTCCCCATAAACTAACTGGAAACTAAAAGAAAGCTGCATAGTTTACTGATGAAAAAGAGGAGGGGGCATGGACATGGACACCCCTTCTGACAGAAAACACACACATACACACACGCACACACACACACACACACAGATTCACACCTCATATGGTAAAAAAAAATGGAGACAAAAATGGATTTTGTACCAACATTTTGGAAAAAAACTGTATTAAAAAAAAATATATTGATCAGAAATATTTAGAAATATTTTGTTTTAGTTTCGGTGTATTTGCATACCTCCTAACTGGGTATGAGGTACCACTAGCATTAAAAATGTTTTGTTCCAAAATATGAATGATGATGGAGAACAATGCAGAGTAGTATAGCAGTATTACAGAACCATGGTGATATCTCTGCAGTAACAGTTACATATTTTTCCCTCAGATTCAGTAATGTACTTCAACGAAAGGTACTCAGAGATTGGGATATCTTCCAGTGAAAAAGCATCAAAAGGGAAATAATTCTAATTAATGTTTAATTTAATTAGTTGGTGTTTTTTGTGAGGTGATTGTATAATCAACACATTCAAAAGTTTTGATATTGACTGCATTAGAGCTTTCCTCCTTTTGTCTCAGTCATATTTAAAATGCTACTTTCTAGCTGTAATTGGATATCTCATAAAAAACACGTTTTCAACGTACAAAAATGCCAAGTTACTCAAAAGTATTGATATCAAAATGACGAGTTACGGTACTACAAACAATATAGGCTATCTTGCCTCACCGAAATGACATAAGATGTATTTCAAAGCAATGCTACCCAATATTTCCTCAATTCCTTCAAGTCACTTGGCCTTGTGTTTTGTAATCTTACCATTTAACAATATCATGCAAACTTTGTGTCAGATCAAAGAGTCAAATATTTCGAATTGCCTCATGGAACACATTGAAATTAATGTACAAAACTGCTGCTGAGTAACTACAGGAAGGATATTTCTCCAGAAAACATGTTTGTACTTGCTTCTGAACTGAATTTGAGTACATGTGCAAGTTATTGTATAGTTGCTACGTACAATAAATACTGCATGCAAAATACACATAGTACATACATACATAGAGAACTTCTTCATCCCCATGGGGACATTTCCCTCGCAGCATGTTACATTCACATTTACGAACACACACTTATACCAAGAAACATACTATCATTCACGCAACAGAAAGGCTGGGCAGCGAAATACATACATACCCATACAAATTGGACATATACACGCCTATTCAATCAATCTTGACTGTGAGAGAGCCATGTAGTGCATGCTTATACACACAGGGCCAAGTGACTTGAAAGAATTGAGGAAATATTGGGTAGCATTGCTTTGAAATACATCTTATGTCATTTCGGTGAGGCAAGATAGCCTATATTGTTTGTAGTACCGTAACTTGGCGTCATTTTGATATCCATACTTTTGAGTAACTTGGCATTTTTGTACGTTGAAAACGTGTTTTTTATGAGATATCATTTCTTTTTGCAAAGCGTTTTATTATGAGAGTGAGAAATGCGAAGTGACCTTGTAAGAAACGGTTGTGGATTATGGCTATCCTTGTGTGAATTTGTACAGTCTGATGAGCGTGTACTGTTTAGCAGTTTCGGTTTGCTATATATGTAAAACAGTGGCTGTGACAAAGGGTGCGGTGGCGTAAATGTAAAACGTATCAGAAACGCATATGAAATATGGCCAGTGTATGTACTCACAGGATTTGGCGTCCATCCAACGAGCCTTGACTGACAAAAGAATCAGCAAGCCCGTAGAATTATAACTCCCTAGGTCGCAACTTGTGTAGCCTTCTGTCCTGCTCCGTTGTCTGTTATTTCGTGGAGATGCACTTTTAGTGTTTGTAAGGTTTGTAAGGCATTTTGATAGGCTTATCCGCAGGTAGGAATCCTCTTCGCTGTTTTGCTAAACTAGAACCGGAAAACATGATAGTGGAGAATAGGAGCAGACGCATATGTCCCAGCAGGCTTTGCATATGAGAAAATAGCAACAGTGTGAGAGAAATTAGGATGAAATTATGAAATTGCGTAGTTGAAACAATATGTTTTTAGCAGAATGGGCATGTAGGTGAAGGTTGACATGATCAGGGAGTATAGTGCGAAGTAAATGGAGTGACCATGAGCGAGCTTATATTCCTTATCGGACGGTATATATAACAGTCGCTATGAAGCACTAGCTGTTAAAGTGGAGGGGTAAGTAACGTGTGAAATCCATTGCACTGCTGTGTTTTTTCATGTTCACTACTAGTAGTTATAATTATGAGTGAATCATGTTTTTAAATGTAATGTTTTAATGGGGAGTTGCAGAACGTACATACGTAGTAATTGTTTGTATGTGGCTAGATAGAGAACAGGGCGAGGTAACATGAATGCAGAAACGTGGCGTTTGCTGATAAGAAGGTTTTGTACAGTAGCCAAGTGAAGAAATGTAGTTAGTAGAAATGGCACAGCTGTGAACTGGTGTAACTTTTTAATAAAAGGAATACATTTGCCGTCATGAAATGCATATGGGTGGCCGTGAATGAGTTTTGTTAAAGCAAATATAAAAGCGTAAGAAAACGTTAGTGTAAAAGAGGGAATTATCTGCCTGAGGGCGAGGCGGTATTCAATCCTTCAACCGGAGGTTTACCAGTCTGTGACTTTGTTAGTGCAGCACCATGACATAGCTATGCAATGCGTGAAATATCATTAGCAAACCTGTCCGTGGTTTTAAAGAACACAGGCCAGTAAGCACAGAAGGGCTCCCGTTGAATCCATATGGCTTTGCAATATTGTAGCCGGTTAATAACTGAACGTGCAGACGGTACGTCATAATTCAGTGTATACGTTCGGTGAACGGGTAGATATGGTGCAAAAGCAATAATTGAGAAATAGTAGACAATTATTAGTGAGGGTAAAAGCAGGTTAAAGAAACACGTTCCTAGCTGGGCTTGAACCTCGGACCCTGGGTTCCCAAGACTGTAACCTCACCCACTAGGCCACAGGCGGACTAGCGGTTTGCACGGAAAATGTTTCAGAGTAAAAAGGTATGGGTATTTTGCATGTGTATGCGAGTTTTTCATTGGGTCGTGTAGGTGAAGATTTGGTGGGTGTCGGTAAAATGTCCAATGGGGAGATATGTTATTAGTGGGATAGGCGGCAGGAAAAATAAGAATGAGAAGAAGAATGAGAAGAAGAAGAAGAAGAAAGAGAAGAAGAAGAAGGAGAAAACGCAAAATCCCCTTAGTTTGGGGCTTTATTGTGTGGACATGTGAAGTTGTTCATGAAATCTGTCTGTTGAAATGGGGTCAGAATGTACAGAATTTAATGTTTTTAAGGGCTGAGTGTCTGTGGCTGTTGTGGTTATTTCTGTGGGGAACCCTAAAAAGTGCCAAACTCTCGGTGCTGTATAGGTATGGGGCATGCCCCCGCCAAGGCGTAACTTGGCGGGATGGCATACCTGCCATCCCAATAATTTGACAGGTAGAATGAGTACTACTGAATGGCAGTATTTTGCAATACTCTTCTGGACTTCTGGAGTTCAGAATCACTGTTTCATTGTCATATTTTGAACAAGGGAAGACAACTTTTCATGGAGTTCTGCTAACTTCTCAGATTATTAAGTCTCCTTATAGTCTCCTTAAGTCTCCAAACCAGAGGACACTTGGGCATGCGGTGAACAATATTTCCATGGCCTCCATAAATTCCAATGCATATATTCTCAAGCAGCCAACCTCCATACTAAATCTGGAAGCAGAACTGTATGTTTTTTATTTCTGCTAACAAAAGATCCTGAATGGACCAATTTAATGATGTTGAATCAACCCATTTCCCAGGCTGTGGATCCATTTGACATCATTAAATAGCACCATTCAGGATCATTAGTTTGCCAAAATAAAAATGCTTAGTGAGAGAGGTGGGAAACTTGGACAGAACAGGCATGAAAAGACTGTAGAGCCTTTGAAACTCTTCCTGCTACATTCTGAGAACTGCTTTTCATTTTCTAAAAATGTATTTATGAAAGCTCGTGGGGATTAAGACAGTTGCTGAGAAACCTTTGTACAGACGATACCCCCTACTCAATTATTAATATCACACCCTAGGGGAAGAGAGGTGATAAAAATTCAGGACAGCAATTTTCATTTGGAAGGAAACATTTTTTTTTCTCCAGACTGACAATCATATTTGATCTCATTATTTAACACACACTTCTCAATTCTCAATTGTTACACGCCGCTACTGTAAGGAAATAGTGGCATGTAGCTGCTGTACTCTCCCCAGAGAAATGTCTGCTCTATTTTCTAAGTCTGAGACCTTAGCTCTTTTAGCAGTTTTTTTCTCTAAGAGTGATTAAAGTGCCCATTTTAGTGGCTCTTATTTTTCAATTAGATACCTATCTGCATAGTAAATCAGACCAATAATGTACAGTAATTTAGAGTTTAATTTGGCCCTGTTGCCGCAAGAGATCTTCCCGGCAGAGGCTAATTTACATGTATTTTTTTTCTGTAGAAACAAATTGTTGTTTGTGTGACGTGAGCACTCAAAACCATATCTGACAGTTAACACTTCGATCTCAGGACTCATGAACAGTGGCTTGTGGTCAAATTACAGCTGGTCTTATTTTAACAGGAAAGAAGGGGAAAATACATTTTAGTGACAAGTTGTAAGTCGAGACATGCTTGTTACACAAAACATTTTTGTGTGTATTTGAGTGAAAACGTCTATAAATGGTTATTCAAACTTTGTGGCCAGACTGGGGTGAGCCATATATGTAACGCATCATAAATGTAACACAGTCAATAACTTTTTATTTTTTGTTGTGATTGAATTAGCACGTCTGTTGACTTGAATGGTTCCCAATCTCTCATTCCTGGTCGCTATTCTACCATTGTACCAACTGTATTGTGATAATGATAAGATCAAGGGAATGTGTGGCCAGCAGACATATTGGCATCAGAGACAGACTTCTTACAGTCCCCCGTTTGATGCTTATTTGCAATAAAGCATCACATGCACATAGTCTTCATCAGTGGCGGTGCTGTCCTGCCTTAGGTTGCTCTCCTATCACGCGGAGAACCTTACCCGTCATTGGAGCAACACCTCATTCCACTGGTCTTACTCTGAGCACTGCCTGCTATTGCCTCTGCTTTCCCTGTGGATGTTATCACCACCACAACCTGGGTGCCATGCTGATGAATAATAAACTATAACGAATAGTCAGCGGCCGAGATATTTGAGACTGGGTACTACCCAAGCCAAGGGGACTGCTTTACAAAATATAAGTCTTTGTCGGTTTAGGACAGAACACATACAACAAATCATAACACCTTGAATCAAAATCAGTATCAAACAGATGCATACCGCGGCTTTAAATGTCAAGTTCAAAATCAAATTCTGGGATTTCTTCTACAAATCCTAACTCATCCTCAGGCCTAGTAGACAAAATGTGACGTGTGGAATTTACATATGGAAAATGGTAGGGCCCAATGGACCAGGCTGTAGGACCTGAGTGGCAATCAACTCCTTCAGTTTTAGTTCATTCTTTTTCATTTGTTGGGTATCCATCCAATTTGAAACACCTAATCCGGTTCCCGTAGCTCCTAGAACACCATCCAGGAACCCGAGCAGCTTTCGTCTGGTAGGTGTGGGGGTTGGGCTGTCGCTCTGGAAGTTGGCAGCCACCATGTCATGGTATTTCAGGAATGCTGTTGTCATGAGGTCCTTGTACTGGGTCACGCTCTCCCCCTTGCAGTGCTCGTCCAGATCTGGAGACCATGCTGTCAAGTTCATCAGGACTGGAATATGGACCCATTGGACATTGTTGTTCAGGGCGCCCTGATGTGGTCCTGCAATTATCCCAGACAGAGGTGCTGGGCGCTGCTCTGGGCACTCTTGTGTCATCGCCATCACCGGTAGCATTACAGTCAAGAGGATCACCCACATATTTATACTGGTTTTCTGAAATAAAGAGAAGAGAAACAAAAATAGTTATAACCCCCCCCTTTTTTTTTTTTTTTTTTTTTTTTGTAATATGCTAGTACTTCTGGTGTTGAAGCTACTACTGGAGCACAGGTAGGGGTGCATTTGTTAAGTTCTGTGTAATCAACACAAAGCCTCCAGGAATTTTCTGGTTTCCGAACTGGCCATATGGGAGACATTGCTGGTGAGAGACAGGGTCGTATGACGTCCTGTTGCAAAAGAGACTCAATTGTAGATTGAATATAAGGGTTTGCTTCCTCTGGGTACTTATATTGGTGGAGTGACGGAGGATCACGGCCTTGTATATTCACCTCCATGACTTCACGATCTATTCGCCCACAATCATGTTTACTATTAGCGAAAACACCTCTATGTTTTGCTAACACTTCCTCCAAACCTGCATCGTTAACTCTCAACAATGTATGTAAGTCATATTCTTCCGACTTCTTTATGGCATGCACTGCATGAACATCGGAAATCTCCACAAACTCATCTTTAGACTCAGTATTGCGCCAAATGCAATTGTTGCCATAATCTATAATGTAACCACGCTTTTTCATGATGTCTGAACCTAAAATGTTGCGACCATCTCCTGTTGCACTAAGCCAAGCTTTGTCTTTAAACCTGTCTTTGCCAATTTCAAAGGTAAGGTTATCTAATTGGGAAGCCAGAGACATAGTACCATCAAAGCCTTCTACTGTGATAGTCCTATTACTGTGACTAGGGGCTGCATTAGAATGAATTATGGAAAAGAAGCACCACTATCCACTAACCAATTATCGCATCGGCCTCCAACAGCGATCTGTGTAATTGGTCTACCCCATCTATCACGTGACAAAGGTGCCACGTGCAGCACGGAGGCCTGACACCCCTATGCTGAGTGTGAAGTGGTATTGCTCTTCATCTTAGAAATAGCTGCCTGCAAATCAACATTCTCTGCACTCAGTTTTGTTATTGCTGACTGTATACTACTGAGTGTCTGGCTCAAATTCGAGTGATCAGTACCCTTATTGTGAAAAGATTTGCATTCCTTAGCTATGTGTCCTTCCTTTCCACATGCATAACAAACAAACTTTTCATCCAAATTATAGGGTAATGGGCTCTCTCCTCTTTGCTGCTTAATGTAATCTGGCTCATATCCTTCATTTCTCCATGACACAGACCTATGTGAACTATTATTATGAGGCCTTCCTCCAACTGCAGCTACTGGATATCTCTTCTTATTCACCAACCTGTTGTTTTTGGAGTTGTAAAGTTGAGTCATTTTTGTAACTATTTCTGTGTATGGGGTATGGGAGTCTATGTGAAGTGTTAAGGCATCTCGGGTGTATGTGTCACTCTGTGCAATCAATGTAGACTTGAAAATAGGGTCTTGTTGGGTTAAATGTGGCATACCACTATAGTCAGAGAAAGCTTCCCATAATCTAGAAGCATATGCTGCTGGGTGTTCTCCCTGTTGCATTTCTACTTCCCTAATTCTTTCCCAATCTATCTCTCGAGTTCCCAGGACCTCTAGTAGTGCCTTCTTCCTGCTAGCTTTGTCTGCATTTTTGTTCTGTATATTAGTAGAAAGGCTCTAGCTAAGGCGTGTGGAAGGCATGCAATTAGTGTGACACAAGCATCAGCATCAGTAAGTCTGTGTAGATCTACCGCACGTTCTAGTGATGCAATGAATTCGAGCGGGTCTCTCTTATAAGGCTCAAAGTAACCAATGTTCTTGATTAGGGATTCAATGTCACCAGGTGAGAGAGGCCTAAGTGTAGTGGTTGTACTTGTGCGTTCCCTCTGCCCCCCTCCCCAGGCTGAATAGTAGTGGTTGAATGTACAGGGGCCATAGGAAACTTAACTGTGTAATCCGAATAGCTATCCCAATTACCCCATGCAGGTTTCCCCCAAAATTGTTGGTTTTATCATCCTCATTGTCTAATTCAGCCACTAATCCCTCAGGAAGGGGTACCCCTACCGCTGCTATGTGTCCTTGCATGATATCTACTGCTCTCTTGTATTTTCCTACCCGGTCTGAATTGCTAGTGTGAGTTCTGGGAGTCAGATCGGTACATTTACTAATCAAGTAATCATACGCCGCTTGTGCACGATTCAAGTCATTGACTGTTTTTTCTAGTGACGACATAAGATTCCGATTATTGTTTTCTAGCTGTGCAACCTCCTGCCTCAGCTTTATTTGAATCTCCATGTTAAGCGTGGCATTCACTTTATAGCTTTTAAGAGTGACTGCATTCTCTGCTACTTGCTGTTGAAGAGTATGGTTTTCTATCTCTACAACGTCTAATCTCTTTTTAGTCATTTTGTAAGATGCCAGAATCGCTTGCAATGCTGTAGCAATCTTCCCTTTCTTATTTTTAGGTAATTTCAAATCGTTTTCAAACTGAGACAATGCCCACTCGTAAGGCGCGTCTTGGTTTTCTATCCCTTCAAGCACACTGCTTTTGCCATGTTTAGCAATGTACCTAACCACAAGGTCTTCCATCCTCTAATTTATAGTTAGCTATCACACAATACACGAACAATATTGCCAAACCAGCGTTAATTCGCAATCTAGTCACGTGAATTAGTAAGTGATAAATTACAGAGTACACCCAATTTAAGAATCTATGTTCCAGTGCTTCGGAACCAATAAATTCTACAGACCAGTTACTTTAGGTCTATGTTCTAACCGTTGCGTTATCTAGTTGCTTTAAGATAAACAACAGCTACCCTGTTCCTGTACTTCGGACACAGGTCGAGGATTCCAGTTTACTTTATACTTTTAGCATAAAGGTCCCGGTGCTTCGGGCACAATTGATTCTGAAGACCAGTTACTTTAGGCCTACTTGTATCTACAAGTTACAACAGTGCCACACTCCGTTGGGCACGGTCCAGTTACTCTTAATTCCAGTGCTTCGGAATTAAAACTCTTACTGCCAGTATGATGGTGAAAACAAACAAACTGTCCCAGTCCTTAAAACTCCTTTCTAGGTTTTTTTTAAACGAGGGGGTTCCCTAAAATACAAACCAGCAGCATAAAAGAAGAAACCACGTTTCTTACCTTAGTGTCCCCGGTTTTTTTTTTTTTTTCGGAATTCCTCGCTGGGTGGCTCGCCAGTTGTAAGGAAAAAAGGACGTCTCTCGAACGTGATGAAAAAGTACAAAGTTTATTTCCAATACCGGCAGTGACAAAGCGCACGAATGACACCTTGGATTCAGCAGAGTCAGACTGAACCACGAACCTTTCCAGAGGCTGCTTCTTATTTGTTTTCGAAGCTTTGATCAGTAGTGTTGAATACACATACCAAGACGGATGTAGTCGGTCCTTGTAACACCTATCAATTAGGCCATAGTGTATTGGCCGTCCTGTTGTGATTGAATTAGCACGTCTGTTGACTTGAATGGTTCCCAATCTCTCACTCCTGGTCGCTATTCTACCATTGTACCAACTGTATTGTGATAATGATAAGATCAAGGGAATGTGTGGCCAGCAGACATATTGGCATCAGAGACAGACTTCTTACAATAGCCTAATCATTTGAAATAATGCTCTGTTGTCAATGAGATTAATGCATAGTTTTGCAATGTTGTAAAACAACGATCACAAGTTAATTCACAGATCAGTACATTGTCTTACAACAGTCGGCTACATGGAAGTTTTGATGTACAGTAATGTACGGTAGTAATGGTAAAAATCCAGCATAACTAATCAGACTCGATTAAGTTATGAACGTAGGCTAACTGATATGGGTAATTAGGCTACTACTGACATGCCAGAACTGTGTAAAATAAAATTTCATAATGCTAGGATAAATTTTAGAGGGGCTATACAGTAAATTTGTTTTTAATTTAGAATTTATTTAATAAAAAAATTGCCTGTAGACGTGTCTCTCCTCTCAGCGTCTAGTTACCCGTTTACTGAACAGGACAATTATTTAAATTACTGAATTATTGAAATAAACAATTATAGTTCAGCATTTTGATGGGTGGCACATTCTCCACTCACCATGCTCCACTCAGCTTCCTTTTGTTTAGATTAAATGGGAATCCCATTGTGCTGGTTTGGCATGCGATAAAGGAGTATGTGCATCGTGAAGCCAAACCCAAGAGTAAAGTAGAACTCATATTGGCTATCAAGACATTCCGGGTTTACAAGCTGACCACAGAGCTCTGCAGCAGATATGTTGACCATCTGAACAGAGTGTTGCGCCGAGCTGCGCAATTGTGAGGCGGAACAACAGGAATGTAGGCCTTTGTAATTTAATTGGATTTATTTCATCCCATAAGTATTAACATATTTATTTAAGATTGGTATTGCTCATAATTACCAGTTGTATACAATAAAAAAGATCCAGTGTACTTGCTGCTATAATCCATAAAATTATAGTTCAGTCCATTATATTAAGTTTTAAGAAATTTAAAGAAAGTAAATGTCCCAGAATTCTTCTTTGTTTGTTAATGCCAGTCACTGTCGCGAAAGGGTTAATAAAGATGGTACTACAGATACTAATTTGATTCTCGGCTTGGGCCTTTCTGTGTGGAGTTTACGTTCTCCCCATGTTCGCATGTCCCTTTTCCTCCGGGTTTCCTCCCACAGTCCAAAGACATGCAGGTAGGCTAATTGGAGACTCTAAATTTCCCATAGAGTATGAGTGTGTGAGTGAATGGTGTGAGCGCCCTGCGATAGATTGGCGGCTTGTCCAGGGTGTAATCCTGCCTCTCGCCCAATGCACGCTGGGATAGGCTCCAGCACCCCCCGCGACCCTGCCTAGGATAAGCTAGTATAGATAAAGGATGGATGGATGGATTAATAAAGAGAACTCCTTATGGTTGTTCAGGTTCTGACAGCATAATACAGCGCAAGTAAAATTAGTTAAAGGTTAATGCTGCACTTATTTCTGTAAGTTCTTTTTCACAGATACTAATCAATGCATGCTTGCCAAGTCATGCAGTAAAGGCAGAGACATTTGGGCTTTAAAGCCAGGTTTTATGCAGATGGAATACTCTAGACATAAGTGACCTGGAGCTTAGATGAGCTCAATGGCCTGTTCTTGTCACGATACATTGTTTTGTTCCCATGTAGAAAGAATGTAAAAATGACCCCCGAGGCTAAAGACTTTGAGGAGTGGAATTAATTTTTCTATGTGATGTCACAGTTATACAAATACATCTATTAAAATGGTTTTAATGGCTGAGATCTAACATTATCTTAAAATATAGGTTATTATGGTTGATGGCTTGTATGCATGGTGTACGTTTAAATTAAGATTGAGTCATGTGTGCACTCAGTTACTCTGTAACCGTCATGCAGCTTGGCTGATAGGCTGAATGAAGCTTTATCCTGGCATCAGAGGATCAGGACTGTGGTGGAGGGTAAATGCACGCAGCATTTATCCAGCTTTTTAAAAATGAGGCAGAGCATTTACTCACCTATTTTCTGTTCAAGAGAGTTGATTAACCATTCACATTGTTGCAGTTTTTCACAAAGTTACACTTATGCTTCATTTAGTGTTATTGTATGACAGTGCCATCATGTTATAATTTAGCCCTGCCACTCTACAAAAAAGTATATGTCATTAATGTACACGACTAGGCTATATAGATCATTACGTGCAATGGACTTCAGCAATGCAGAGGATGTGAAAGAGGTACAAAAGCCTCTCTTTGTTCTGCAGAGGGTGTCAGTTTGATTGCGTGATTACATAAAGAAAAGATTAACACTGCCGTATGCGGCAGGCTATTTGTGAAAATGTGCTCAACCCATGAGAAGTTTGGCATTTACAATTAGCTTAGTGGAGATTAATTGGTTTCAGTGTTTTTATCAGTTTACTGTACAAGAAACCTCACCTGTTATGTAGCATAAACAGATAATGTTACACTTTGTATATATAAACCTTTACCAAGCTTAATATACGGATCACAGTATTAAGAAAAGAAGATAGCGATACGATGGTATATCCATTACCCGGCTTAATCTTGGCTGTAAATCTATAATTATGGTTTCAAACAGGATTTTGTGTGCTCTTAGGCACATTTGCCCTTGGAGAAAGAGAAAGAGCCCTTGTCTCTGTAAACTGGTGCATGCCATAATGGAAGGAATAAACGCTGTTTTTTTGTAATTTAATTTTCATCCCAGCGGCCTTGAATGGTTTTGCTGCAGTAATAATACTCTAATCGCGGTTCATTAATTTCTCCTACTTCATTGTGCTAAGTTATCACACCCTTTACTGAAGTGGTGAAATGCTACTCAGAAGCTATCAGAAGGGTGACCTGCTGGATTAAGAAATAACCCCCCAACCACCCGGCTGTGCCATAAATTCACAATCCCCTTAATCTCATACTCTCCTCTTCGTCAGTAAGCTGCTCTGGGAAAATCCAGATTCTGGACCGCAATGTCGCCTAAAGAAGAGCCTGCTTCATGATCTGAACAGAACAGTCGAGGGCTTGCCTGAGTGCCACTTGGTGAATCTTTGTCATATACTCGACAGCCGGTGATGAGGATGGCGTACTGCTCTCTCATCTGTATCCACCTTCTCACTTCCTCATTTCATTTCAATTGTCCCCCATAAAATCAGTTCTGGTCAGCTCACAAGCCCGCAGTGAGAAACCATTTATGTATTTATATACTTCTATAAAATACAGATGTGGCATAGTCAACTCAGTGGAATTTGACTGAAATCAGCAAGCCTGATTTCAGTCACTTATCATAATTCAGATATGAGAATTAGAATTTGCATAAGTCAAATTTAGCTATGGTGACATATTGTATGACACTTGCTTTTTCTAGTGGAAGTCTGAAGAACAGTCCAGTGCCTTCTGATTGGCAAATATAAATATTAACCTAGATTTATGTTGTAGAATGCTTGCTTCAGGTAATTTCAAGTAAATTCTGTGAATGTAACAATCCTCAGGTAACTTGAACCTATAGCCCTGTACCTCTCTAGCAGGCCTCGTATTGTCGATGTGCTGCCTTGACACATTCAGACATGAGATGGTAATTAGCCTTTTTTGTATATAGTGAGTGATAAAATCATGGAAATTAGAAGTTGTGTGTGCTTTGTGGATTCTGGGACTATGCAGCAGCAAATTACTTAATAGCGGTAATAACGGAAGAGTTTTAGCCAATATGCTCAAAATGGGAACCTAACCCAACCAACATAGCATACACTGGCTTATACATGAATGACTGATCAATAAAGTATATCTTGGCAACAGAAAGGTAGTTGATATTATTACTGTCATTAGTGGACAATCCGGCCACTTTATGCCCATCATATTAACTGGCCCAACCGCATGAATAATTAATGCATGCACTAGTGCAATTTGTACAGCATGTGCATTTCCGCAGTAATGTTTCTGCCACATATTTACAGTAAACAGCAAGATAGTTCCATAACAGTCATAAGTAAGCCCAGGCAGAGTCTATGGACTTCTTTTGGGTTTTCTGCTCTGTTTCAGGAGTAAAATCTGCAGAAATCTGTGGGGTGAGTTTTTTCTCTAGCAGTATTACAGTCATTCACCACTTTACTTATGTGGCTGAGAAATAAGAAAAAAAGTCAGTGACATAGGCCAAACCTTAGACCAAAATCAACTGTTCGGAACATCATTAGGAAGAAGGAGATTCCTCGGTAATCGCAAAAGGCCTGGTAGGCCAAGGAGGACAATCACTTGATGGCCAAAGAATTCTCCCCAAAACCGACAGATCAGAAATGCTCTTCAGGAGGCAGGCATGGGTGTGTCAGTGACTACTATTTGCAGAAGACATTCATGAACAGAACTAAGGAGGCTGCTCTGCAACGTGCAAAGTTAGCTGCAAAAACAGGATGGCCAGGTTCCAGTTTGCTAAGAAGTACCTAAAAGAGCCTGCAGAGTTCTGGAAATAGGTCTTGTGGACAGATGAGACCAAGATTCACTTGTGTAACAGGTAGGACCCTAGGACCCGGGAGTCATTGGTGGTTGGAACAGGCCAATATGGTGGTACGAGAATCCCGTTCTGATGTGGCGGCTTGCATTTGTGTGGAAGCAATTGAGTTCAGCGTGGGAATGAAATAGCACTCTTGGCTACTTGCGTGGGTGTGTTAATTCACCAGTCTGCAGTGGACTTGCGTGGCAAACCTGTTTAATATTGTTGTTTCATTCGGTCCCAAGCAACATATTTAATAGACGGACAAATGCTTGTTATTTTTGGGAGGAAGCCCCAGCTGGAGGAGGCATATTACTGAGTTCAGTCATTGGGAACCCAAAAACTTCAGGCAGAGACAAATTCAGTTAATTTTGCACATTTATTGAGTAACAAACTAAAGTAGAAAATTTTTGTTTTTCGATTTCAATAAATATGGCAAAGAAGAAGGCATTAGGCTTAGACGTGCCAGGCCAAGTAAACATATTGTGGCAAGGTTATTCCCCATGAGAAATTTCAAGGAAGCTTAATATTTCCAGGTGCAGTGTTCAGTACACATTAAGAAGGGTTCAGCTGATGGGCAGTGATGTGAACAGGAGAATACCTGGACGATCAATAGGCAGTAGACAAATATCTTGTGGTGTCTAGAAAAAGAAACCATTGTAAAATTGCACCAAGCTAGTAGTAACATTACATAAACCACTTGCCTTCCAAGTAACTTGAGATGCACCAGCAGCGTCTGGTGCCTGAGGTAGTCTGCAGATTGCAGACAAGCTTTGCAAAACAACACTCCCCCATCTTCATAGCATTTTGTGTACCAACCACGCAATTCTTGGTCAACGAAATGCCAGCTGAAACTACGCAACAAAAAAAAAATTATTGTAATTTAATTACGGAAAGCAATCAATTAATACAAAACAATGCCGTACATGTATTTGGTATTTAAATTACATCCCTCGAATTGAACCAGATGCTACAACCTTGTGCTTGTGTTTCTGTAACCCCTCCCCAACCCACTCAACATCCACTGATACGCAACGATACTTTATTATCCACCAAGGCATAACGCTGCATTGCTGAGGTAAAATGGAAAGTGGGGACTAATAATCAAGCACAAAAATGTGACCGTAATGTTAACATATAAAATGTTAAAACATGTTCGGTAAGTTTACGAGATGATGCATTTCAAGGGGTATATCCTAATGAGATAAATTTGTGTATATAATTAGCCATAGTAGTAGCTTGCATACGATTTAGCCTCGTTACGAGACGTGTGAATAACTGATGGAGTAATTTAGCTGCAGTAACTCAAACGCTATGGAGACTCCCTGTTCAAACTTTGAATCGTGCACGCTCTGTTGGAGCAAAGTGACCATTGCAAAGGTGTTTGACTATAGACTGCTAACGTAGCAAGTAATTCCTATTATTGCAACCAGTCACCCGACCAGCCTTGCAGTTAGAAAATAATCATGACGTCAGATGACGAGGATACTAACAAGAAGAGAGAGAGAGCAGCAGACCTACTAAAAAGAAGCGTGTCCATGCCCCCCAGAAGTTCCTCGCAAAATATCAGGAGCAATGGCCGTGCCTCCGCCCCTCAAAACTTCCGCACTATGCATTTTGCACATTGTGCAATTATTACATTACATTACAGGCATTTAGCAGGCATTCTTATCCAGAGCGACGTACAACAAGTGCATTAGTTCAAGGTGCAGAGGTGCAAAAGAAACACACTAGAGTGAAGTAAAGATCGAAGTCCTAGAAGTGACCACATAGATCAGGACTCCAACCCTGTAGAGTAACCTGTTCAGCAAACAACAATCCTGCCAAGTACAAACTAGCACTGAAATCACATTTGCCTAATCAGAATCAGACAAAAACAAAATCAGTCCTGCCAAATAAAAAACTAACGTAATCGTATTAGCCTAACTAGGTACATTGAGCTAAACTATAGGCTAGGGAGGGGTGGGGAGAGGTGCAGCCTGAAGAGATGAGTCTTTAGTCTGCGTTTGAAGGTAGTCAGATTCTCTGCTGTTCTGACCGCCACGGGGAGGTCATTCCACCAGCGAGGGGCCAGGACAGACAGCAGACGGGAGCGGGAAGTACAGACGCGAAGAAGGGGAGGTGCCAAGCATCCAGAGGTGGCAGAACAGAGAGGTCTGGCTGGTGTGTAGGGTCTGATGATCCTCTGGATGTATCCTGGTGCTGACCCCTTAGCTGCCTGGTATGCAAGCACCAAGGTCTTAAATTTGATGCGAGCCATAACAGGCAGCCAGTGGAGGTCAGTGAGCAGGGGGGTGACATGGGAATGTCTGGGGAGGTTGTAGACCAGACACGCTGCAGCATTCTGGATGAGCTGCAGGGGTCTGATGGCGGATGCTGGCAGACCAGCCAGCAGCGAGTTGCAGTAGTCCAGGCGGGACAGGACCATCGCTTGAACCAGGAGCTGGGTTGCGTAGGTGGTGAGGAAGGGGCGGATTCTCCGGATGTTGTACAGGAAGAACCTTCACGTTCGACTCACCGCCGTGATGTTCTGGGAGAGGGACAGTCTGTTGTCCATCACCACTCCAAGGTTTTTTGCGGTGGGTGATGATGACACCACGGTGTCCCCTAGGGAAATGGAAAAGTCAAGGAGGTTAGAGGATGGAGCAGGGATGAAGATCATCTCTGTCTTACCTGGGTTCAGCTTAAGATGGTGGTTATCCATCCAGCTCTGGATGTCCCTCAGGCAAGCAGAGATGCGAGCGAAGACCTGTGTGTCAGAGGGGGGGAAGGAGAGAAAGAGGGTGTCATCGGCATAACAATGATAGGACAACCCATGGGCAGAGATTACAGGACCAAGAGATTGGGTGTACAGGGAGAATAGGAGGGGACCAAGGACTGAGCCCTGAGGAACTTCTGTGGCAAGGGGGCGAGGTGCCGATACTGCACCAGCCCAGGCGACTTGGAAGGAGCGACCGGAGAGGTAGGACTCGATCCAGTCTAGTGCTGTGCCACAGATCCCCATAGCTGCCAGGGAGGACAGGAGGATGGGGTGGTTGACTGTGTCAAAGGCAGCAGAAAGGTCTAGGAGGATCAGGACAGATGAATGGGTGGCTGCTTGTGAGGCGTGAAGCGACTCACTGACCGAGAGGATATGATAGGAAAGGGAGAAGGGAAACAGGATGGTAGTTCTGGATGACGGAGGGATCCAGAGTGGGCTTTTTCAGCAGTGGGGTGATGTGGGCCAGCTTGAAGGAGAGGGGAAACATCCAGAAGACAAGGAGGAGTTCACAAGGGAGGTGACAAATGGGAGGATGTCAGGTGTGATAGTCTGGAGGAGAGAGGAAAGGATGGGGTCAAGAGCACAGGTGGTAGGGCGGTGGGAGAGTAGGAGCTGGGAAACATCAGAGTCAGTGAGGGGAGAGAAAGTGGAGAAACAAGGGGAGGGAACAGAGACGGGGGAGTGGGGAAGGGTGGCGGTGGACGTGAAGGAGCTGCGGATGTCTGCAATTTTCTCATCGAAGAAAACTGCGAAGTCATCTGCAGCGAGGGAGGACTGAGGTGGGGAAGGAGGAGTGCTGAGGAGAGAGGAGAAAATGGAGAACAGTTGATGAGGGTTAGAGGCAGATTTATGAATTTTTGTTTGATAATAATTAATTTTAGCAGAGGTTACAGCAGTAGAAAATGTAGCTAGCATAGACTGGTAGGCAGACAGGTCGGATTGAGCCATGGATTTCCTCCACTTCCTCTCCGCTGCACGTAGGCTGGCCCGGTTGGTTCGGAGGGGGTCAGACATCCACGTACTAGGAGGGGACGAGCGTGCCGGCCTGGAGACTAGAGGACAGAGAGAGTCAAGTGCTGAGGAGAGCGAGGAAGACAGAGCGGAGGATGCAGAGTCAGTGGGAAGGTTGGAGAAGGATTCAAGAGTGGGGAGTGAAGCAGTGACACTAGAAGCGAGAGAGGAGGGAGAGAGGGAGCGGAGGTTACGGCGGACCATGACAGTAGGAGTGGATGGAGGGGAGGGAGGGAGAAGGAAATGAAGTGGTGGTCAGACTGGTGCAGAGGGGTCACTGTGGGAGAAGAGAAGGAGAAGGAGGAGGAGAGGGCTGCAGGGGTTGCAGTGTTGCCTGGTGTGATCCAGGTCTCAGTGAGGGCAAGGAAATGTAAAGAGAGGAGGGACGCGTAGGCTGAAATGAAGTCAGCCTTCTGCGTAGCAGACTGGCAGTTCCATAGCCCTCCTGCGACTGTGAAGTTGTCACAGGGGGTCAATGAGGGATAGCGAAGGTTGGAGAAGTTCCGTCGCCGCGGGGGGCCTCGCCTGCGGAAACGAGTTCTGTAGGGGAGAGAACAGGTTGGGATGGGGTTGACACATAGCATAGCAGTGAGGACAGGGAGTAGTGAGAGGAAGGGTGATGGTAGAAGGATAGAGATGCAATAACACTAACTGGGAGGCCAGACTACAAGCCCTAATTACCAAATGAATAGCAGCTGATGACTGAGCAATTACCCCACAAGCCAAGCAGCTAACTAGCTCCACACAATACCTGCCTAATGCAGTTAGAGCAAATGAGACTAATAAGATGCTACGCTACACAAACAAACACCAAAACTAATGCTGGGCAAACTACAAAACAGGTAGAAGTCTAATCTAGCTACACTAATGGCAAAAAACAGATACTTAGCCCGCTCTAGGAGAACTTCTGCGGGTCCTGCACAGCAGAGTCCAATTGCACTTTCTAACTAACTAACTCCAAACAGTTCTAATATAGCGTCGCTCCAAGCCAGACTACAAGCCCTAATTACCAAATGAATATTATTAAATAATTATGATTTTGACATATGATTTTTGCCACCAAGGAGCTTCAGGTAATAATCTAGCTAAACCTCCAGTTACAAAAGCTTACATTCCTAGATAATTTGTCAGTTGAATACTTTTTTTTCATTAGGCCTATATGATGTGTGCCTATATAAGCTGATTCAATTATTTAATTATTAAATAAAAATGGAAATCATGAACAGAAACTTGGTTTTATTCATAATTGACTGTGTTTTACATCGCAACATAAGTTTTTTTTTTTTTTTTTACATTACAACATAAGTTTCTGTAAATACTTGAAAATGCAAACATATGTTACAATATACAAAATAAATTATTTCCATTTTTATTAAATAATTGAATGCAATTCACTTATAGTTATCAGTTTGTATAAGCACACATATCATATAATGAAAATCATATAAATGAAAAAATTGTTTTAAGCAGGTGTACTCAAACTTTTGACTTTCAGCCCTACAGACGTGAATGTCTGTGACTGAGTGACTGAGTGATCTGACTGAGTGATGAAGTTACACTATTGGTCGGCCGAGTTATTAAGTTACACCATTGGCCGGCCGGATCACACGTGTTAGGTCCAGCCATATACTAGGTTTTGACCTGGTCTTGTTTATTCAAAGAACTAGCTAACCCTCACTATGACACACACAGCTGTCACACAAACATGGGAGGGGGTGAGGTTTTGTTAACTTGGTGAATGACTGTTTACTATGTTTGAATTCTCATTGGAGTTCTGTGGCCTGAAGGCTTTTAAATCCTAAAGCAGGCTCAAATACTATTTTAATGACATTGCCACAAACAGATCACTACATATATTTAAAATGGTTCTGTCCATTTGAGGTGAAAAACGTACTGAAAAAAAATTACTGAAATAATTAGTTGTCACGCTGATGCAAGTCACTTGATTATTTAATTTGTAGATTGTATAAGTAAAATATGATCAATTTGAGTGGGATCACATGTACTCTGTCACAATAAAATGTACTCTATGAAACTGTATTTAACACTTTACATTGCACTATGTGCAGGTCACATAGTACTACAGCAAAGAGCTTGTACCAGTGTGAGGAGAAGTGTGCCTCTGATGACAGCTGGTGTCCTGTGGGGGCCTGGCGTGTCAATGGGATAAACTAGTGTAGAGGAACCCTGGCTCATCCTGACAGGATGAAAAAGAACAATTGTTTCATGTGTCTGTGGACTCCCTGCCATAGCCTGTGACTATAGTTCCCAGCCTGCACTCATGGTGAGTGCCCATTATGATCAACTTGGGATGCCCTGACTTTACGGAACAACTCTGTAAAAGGACCCTCAGTAACCTAAGATAAAGGAGGCAATGTTTGAAACAGCAATAATTGAAAGACTGAAAGAAAACAACACTAACTGGTGCTTTTACCCTTAAATATGTTTACGTGTGTTTATTTAGTGAGTAACATGATTACACAATAATTTTTTAATCTACATATTATCAAAAAGGCATTACATGTCCAGAATCAATGAGAAATATACACAGGTTTGCATATATTTCACCATACACCATCACAGTTAAGGCTTTTATCAATATTTGAAATTGGCTTTTAAATGTATGCTTCCTGTCCAAACAATGACTACAATTTATCAATTATATCTTAAATCAGGCTGACAAAAACAGATCCTCTGGCACTTACCCACTCTTGCATTGTTGATTTTACCATTAATAATTTTTTGTGGCTGTGCCAGTGTCCGGGTCTCATTTTCACTTCCTGGTGAGCATAGGCGGTTTTACCATAGGTCATAGGTAGGCAATTGCTTGGGGCCTCGTCCACCGAAGGGGCCTCATTTCTTTCTTTTTTTTAAATTTATAAAACATTTTTATTTTCTTGTCACTCCAAACGAATGATAATCTGTAATAGATAAAAAATAAATCTGTCTACATGTAAATGTGGGCCTATCCAATTAAACATCTATATTTGCCAATATTTATTATTACCACATTTTACATTTAATGACTATTCCACATTGACCTTCCTGCATTTGCGCCTAATCAATGACGTAGAAATTTGAGTTGCCATCAGAGACAGAGAGTCACGATCTTTGTTACCATAAAGCTTTTCAAAGTGGATTTGAGAAGAGGAAGAAGGAAGATGTCCAGTTTAAAGAAAGTTTGCCCAAACTGACGAAATTCTTTAATAAAACAGCCAGAGACTCCACGACGGAGGAGCAACAAGTAGAATGAGAGCACCTATTATCGACCACCCTAACCGCTAGTGTATTTACTTCGTATTTATTAGAGAGAACTGGACATTGTTACCTATTTAAATGTAAGTCCTGTAAAAAAACACATAATAAATTGTCTAAATGTAAAAAACCAACTTCATACATATACATTTAGTTAGATTTTGATATAGTAATACAGCCTTATTTACTATATCAACTTTAAGACAAGCAACATGCTTGGAATTATCTCATCGCAACCCATTAAATCCAATGGCGCAGACGTTGCTTAATAATAATTTCAAACTGCTTTCCTAACGGTATTTTGCATCCTGCAACTTGGGTTACAACAGTGAATATGTACGGATTCCTAGACATGCTGATAGCGACCACTCTTTCTCATATTAACCTCAAATATGCAAGACAGGACACTTACTACAGTATGCTAGCAAATTTATGTCAAGTTCCATTCATTTTATATGGGGTGGTCGATATACGTCCCCTTAGCAACCAAAATCTAGCGCTGGACCACCTTTGAGTTATTTGCCGGCACAAAACAAATTGCGAAAGTACTTTAAAAGAATGACTACTGGAGGATAACGAGGACATTTTTCCTACATAATTAGGTACAGGGTGTTACCGATATTTCGCCTATTTTTTCATATGTAGTTGCAAATCAGTTTTACGTTTTCCTGTCTGTCGAACAAAGTTGGTTGATAATAGGTGCTCTCACTCTAGCTGACGTTAAAACAGGTGTAATGTTAGTTGAAGAAGCTGAGCTAGCTAACATTAGCAGCCTGACTGGTGCCTCAGCCTGTTGTGCACCCACCGCACCTACTACAACTTCACCTACTGCCTCTGCTGGTTGCGGTGAACCAGCTACAGTGTGGGAGGAAAGTGTCAGAGGCGACACAGACAGCAGCCCACCACAAACCAGACACCTGCTCGGACCGGGACCTTTACCCCTAGAGAATAGTGGATGTTCAAATGCTTTATCAAAAAGCATATACTATACTTTTGTCTCGAAATAATTAAAGATTATATACTTATAATCTTTTTCTTGCCATGTTGTCTTCTTCTAACTGACTGAAGGTCATTTGAAGTTCTTCAGTTAGAATTCTCATTTGGGTCTGTCCTTTAGTTCTGTGGCTTTGTTAACTGAAAAGAGCTGCCTCCAAATAGTTTTTGTTCACTAGCTATGATTGCGTTAAGCAAAATGGAGAAGGGCCTCACATTGGTCTTTGCCTGGGGCCTCCAAATCACTAAAACCGCCCCTGCTGGTGAGCAAAAGTTGATTGAAATTCATTGCTTGTGACAGGAACAAGTAATTCAGCCCCTTGAGGTTCTCTCCTTGGATAGACGGAGCGATGCATTGCTATGGCAGGGAGCATTCCGAGGAACCACACTAAGATGTGATTCCTCTGCGTGAAGGAGGAATCTTTTTCTTTGGAAGAGAGGAGAATTCTTGCTGAAAATCTGTCTAAGGGTTTCAGGGGA
The DNA here is from genome assembly GCF_018555375.3 of Anguilla rostrata. Classification (NCBI taxonomy): domain Eukaryota; kingdom Metazoa; phylum Chordata; class Actinopteri; order Anguilliformes; family Anguillidae; genus Anguilla; species Anguilla rostrata. Next base: position 29,271,267 of record NC_057937.1, read on the forward strand.
GAATGTATGTGAGGGCCACAAATTAAAGGAACAGTATCTAAGTATGGACTGATACTTCTCAATAGCATTTAAACCAACCCATCTTATATTTAAAATATAAAGGATGTAAACCTAACCAAAGTACTGCATTTAAATAATGCAATTATGAATTAGATTTTTTTAAGTGATTGAAAGGCTTTTTTATGAGACAATTTGTTGCATTTCAGTCAAAATAAAAGAGGCGCACACTCACAAATGGTGACACTCACAAATGGTGTTGGGGGGGGGGGGGGGTTAATGGTTCAGTTAAAGGGTGGTAGGTCCTGCTAAAACACTAGCCATTGGTAGCCCAGTCGGGAATCTAATTCTCACTGTGCGATTGGTGAGTGTGGCCTTCAGTCTCGAGGTAGTGCATAGTTTCCATGGCAAAGTATATTCTCACTAAAGAGATCCTGAGATACAGTATAACATTTAAACTAAATAAATGCATAACCATATTTTATAATCATATTCTTTAACCATATTATCAACTCTAAACATTTTATCACATTATCATCATTATCCACTTGTGCTGATGGATTTATTTTATAGGATACACTATACTCACCACACTCTTTCAGTGTAGAGGTTATTTTGTTAATCCTTTAATAAGCAATAAATAACTGTTCAGATTATTGATTGTATGACACTGATTCTCAGGATTGCTGATTGACTGTTGTTTTCCTGCTACTTGCTGAAGAAAACTGGTACAACATTGAATTTTGAATAACTATAAGCCTAACCTCTGATTTGATTTGGAAAAATAATGGAGTGTTACTGCCAGCCTCTAGTAGTGCTTAGGCTTGATCTGATTTGTATGATGTTCCGCATTAAGAGATGTATTGGATTACAGTGGACTGCAGTACTACACAATAGAAGAACAACACTCATATTCCTTGTGTTAATATTCTATAGTTGTAGACTGAGACCTCCCTGCTGACCCAGGCAGGAAACATTACAAAACAATGTTGTATTTTGTATAAAATTGTAACACAGAACCGTGTGAGCCTGGTTTCATAAAGGTATTTTCCTGGCAGATAGAAGGGGGGCAGGGTTGGTGCTCTCTGTCATCATTCTATTCTGAATAAATTAGCTACTTACTGCAGATCTTAATATAATTTCAAGTCTCAGTGGTGCCTCCCATTCTTTTCCCCCGCAGCAGACATTAGACACTGGAGCTTGCAAACAGGCGAGTCTCACTCTCCCACTTAGGCATGATGCAGGGTCCCGCTGGGTACCTCAGTTTGCGAGGCCTAGAAAGGAGACACAGAGGGACTACAGGAATAAAAATAGAAAAGGGATGATCATGGCCTTTCTAAATCTAATAAACATGGCCTTTCTGAATTTTCAGCGTTCCTCAGTACATGAATAGGTTGTGGGAATGTGACAGAAAACAGCCATTGCTGGCTTCGAGGAATAGTAAACAGCAAAAGCTGTAAGTCACATTGTGAAAATAAAAGCTGTTTTTTGGGGAGGGAAGGGCTTGTGAATGCAGTGAAATGTCGCATGGGAGTTCACCCTTTCTGCAGCTTGCAAAATTTGCTTATTCTAAAAATCATTAAATGTAATTACCATAGATTGCACGCAGCATTTTCAAAGATGCATCAAAAACATATTCATCTGTTAACAATCCTCCCCTCCACTGTCTCTCCAGGCATGCACACCAGTATCAGTGAGATCCTGAAGGAGAAGACCCTGAAGCCGTCTCGCCGGAGCCTGCCTTGCCTGGTCCAGAGTCGTACACACCCCCAGAACCTCAACCACGGCCTGTCCGTGCCTCTAAACCTCAACCCTTCACCGAAACCTCGCAGCGGCAGCCCCTCCTGCCCCGACATCTCCCACCGAACAGGTTAGGCCTTAACCTTCCCTTCTGACATGAGGGCCTATACTCATAAAGCATCTCAGAGTAGGAGAACTGACCTAGGATCTTTTATCTCATTATGGGTAAAAGCAGAATTTGACCAAGCTGATTACCTGTGTAATCAAGGAGGGGAAAGGAAGCAAGAAAGAGCAAGTAGGAGAACATTAAATGGTTACAACGAGAGAGCAAGATTATGGAATTCAGCCTGACATCAGTACTCTAGTTGAATGATTCAGCCCACAGAAAACCCAGCCACAAAGCAAAACAAGGATGACAGCAGCAACCTTGGTAGAACTGTCTTTTTTCAGTTTACACTGCCCCAAAATAGCAGTATTGTGCCAACAAACTGTGTTGTGTCATGCTTTGGCACCCACACAGGATGATCTAGTCTGTCTTCACTCCATGTAAATTTGTATTATTGTTTGTTCATGTATTATTATAAATTAGGTTCCTCTCATTAATAATTGTATACTGTATAATTGTACAATATACTAGCAAGAAGCAAGTTGTGTGCGTGTGTGTGTGTATTATATAATATATACATACAGTACATTTATTTTTTGTTCTGTTGAAATAATGAGCTGACCGTTGATTTGGAATGTATACTTGCTCTGCTGTGCTTCCCCAGCTAATTTTACAAATAATTGTAGCCAATCTCACTTGCCATCATTTGGTGATTACATTCACATTCCTTGGATGTGGAATGCTTTTAGAATGCTTTTAGAATTAGAAGGCCATGAATATGGTCAATGCATTCTTTTTCATTGTTATTATTATTGACTGTAGAACATAAAGGTCAATTATTAGAATAATACAAATGGAAAACAGTTGTGCACATTTATGGGATCACATACTTCAACTTATTGCAGTAGAATATTTATGCCATTATTGACACTATAAATCCATTGGAAAACAAGAAGATCCTTTCAGCAAACTCAGGTCAAAATGCATAATGCGTGCAACGTAATGCATATGGTGCCCAATCACAATGTAACTCAAAACAATAAAATAGTATAAATGTACAGATATCACATGCAAAAGTAAGAAATTATATTTTAATTACATATAAAGACCACAGGTTGAAACCTGATGTTTAAGCAAGACCTTTCTCAAAGAAGTGCTGGATAAGCAAAGCACAGCAATCTGTTCTCATTAGGTTGATAAAATAGATGGATAGAACTAAGTTATCAATTAATTAGTCACATGGTTGGATTGAACTAGTGTGCTCAAACAGTATTCTGATACATTGAAATTTTAGCAGAGAGAACTAGCCAAAGGAGACTATTGACACAGGGCAAAGCAATCCTAACAATGGGTGAAATTTGTTAACTGCATGTGTATACCTTTTCTTTTTGTTGTATAAATCCATATAAATACATCTATTTTTGTAGAGCACTTGATGTACCTACAATGGCTTGGTAGCTGAACCTACAGAAAGAATGTTGTTCCTCACTTCTGTGAACACATTGTTATTGTATTTGAAATGTTTTTGTCAGGCTGTCATTTTTTTGCTTCTAACTGTCTTGTGAGAATGAATGTTAGTACTATGAAATTGGATTCTAGAGAGCCCTCTGGCAGTGTGGCACTTCTACATTATTCATGTAGCAGGCTTATGATCCCTGGTGAATTTGTGAAAGGGATATCCTATTCTCCACCACACCACCTACCACATCTGCAGTAGTCGCTACTGTCACAACTATAAATCAGTGCAACCATTCAACACTATTGTGTAGAGTAGACACAGTAGAGATGCTTTCATGATGCTTTTCCAGCCAGGATTCACAAAGCATGAATGTTATTACAACCATTTGTCCACATAAAAGTCAGTCAATTATCATTATTCAGCATAGCACAGACATCGGAAGCATTCTCCATTACACAGTACAAAGACCCTGGAGCTCTGATGCAGACTAGTAAACGCATCACTAAAGAGACATAATAGGAGTCTCCATTCTGAAGTGGTCAGCGTATGTAAGGGTTCTTGGAGTTGCTGTTTCAGCTCAGCATCCAGTAATTCTCTGTTTATTGGCTTGCTCCATCCCATTTCATTAAAGGCAAGTTCAGATGGGCTGGAATGTTTAATATAGAAATGTGGATAGTTAGCTATGTTAGACTAAATAATAGTAGCATTTAAATGATGATTTCTGTTAATGCTGGTAAAAGAAATTTAATCTCAACCAAAAAATGTTTTAAAACTTACGTAAATATCAAGCTGGTCACGTGCTTACTATTAGAGATACCTGCTCCTCAAGTGCAGGCATACACACACTTATGACAAAACCAATTACATATCATTGGTTTATATAATGTAATATTGATATAAAAATAAAGCCAAGTTATGAATATTTGATCATATGACCTAACTCCCAATAAAATTCCATATCAGTGCCACTACCCTGTGTGTACTAAATGCATCTCCTTTGACCTTGCTGTCGGTACAGTATGTTGGGATAAAAAAGTAGTCTTATTTCCACAGTGTTAAGATAGAGATACATTGATTATTATGTTCGTCAATGGAAAAATTTGGATACATATATTGGATATAGCTCTGTTTGATATGAGCTTTTTGAGTGGTGCACTTGTGAGAAAAATGGGTTAGTATTGATGTACTGATCGTTTTTTATTCTTATGCTTTCTAAGAGGTATTCAGTGCTTCCCACATTATGCACTTAATTGTAAAAAAAAAGTTTAATGTGGTTTTGTAAATTGGTGTGGAAATGTGAAGTCCAGAGGCCATAGCTGCTCTCCCTGTTAACGGCATTGGGTATTGCATTTGTCAGCAGTGATGGATTGTATAGTTACCTCAAAAGCAGTGAGGAGAAAGATGCTTGACAGCATATGAAATCTAATGAGTTCAGTACAGTCATCTTTTTTGTTTGTTTTTACAGTAGTGGAGAGCATCTCACGACTGATATTCTCCACTACTGCATTTCACTGTGGATAGGAGCAATTGCCAAGTGATTGCAATGTAATGTTTGTATGATTTATTCAGCCTGTAAAAAGCATGTGTGTTTCTCTAAGTTTGAATGTGGTCATACCCATACTTGACCAAGCATATCAGCACCATGTATTTGCGGCAATCTCCATTACTATTTGAACAGCTTGGAAGCACAAAAGCTCAATTTTGTAATTGGATGGATTCAGAAATACAGCAATTTGTTTCTTTAGAGAATACTATATATTAACTTTGCCTATTACAGATGAAGGCCTTCTACAATGCTGTGTATTTTATGTGCTTCCGGGAAGATACTGCATGCTATTTATTTCCTGACTGACGTTTTATTGGTACCTTTAAATCATACTTAAATATGATACTTATTGTGAATATTGCCTGCTCCAGATGTGCGCAACTGATAAGTCAAATGACCTTGTATTATCCCTGAAAATAAAACTGAACACAATCCTACAGTCTCTTAAGAATATTTTCCATCTTTGAACTGCATTATTAATTTAGTATAAAGTATGTTCTAAAATCATATGGCACATGTGGCTGAGCATCAATCCTGAGGTCTATTTTTGAATGCTTGAATAAAGTCAATAACCAGCTCAACGTTTCTGTTCATTGAAAGATGGCGATTTCAATGAAGGATCAAGATATATTAGCAAACACTGAAGGCCTGTGTCAAGGAACATGGGCTTGCAAGGAATGGAAAATGGACAGCCCTTGCCCACAAAGGGATCCTTCCATCAACAAAAGAAACAGCGACTGCAGTTCATGCAATGGTCAGCATGTCAGTGCATGTCACAGCATGGTCAGTGTGTTGTAGTACTGGTCCTTCAGGCTCTGACATGGAGTTGAGTGATACAATTACAGGGTTTTGAAAGTCATAGTAAGGTCAAAGTTGCTTGGAGAAACTTAAGTTCATTGCTTGACATCCAAAGGCTCATAATATGAAGGGGAAATGAAAAGCTAGTAAACAACAGCATTTATTCCACATGCTAGGCTCAGTGCCTAGTTAATTCATTCCGGCAGGAACTGATAAGTATTTTGTGATGTTTGTGTCCCGAAACCCAATTTCAGAAAGATCTAAAGTTTAGATTGCACAAAGGTTTCTGGACCAATCACTCAAGCATGTATGAGATTTTATAAGGGAGAGCAACTTGCTTCTTCAAAGGAATTCCAGTTGTATCAAGGCATTCAAGAATAAATTATTTTCAGGTAACATAAATCATATATTTTTTTATTTCCTCGACAATACCATCAAATCTCTTCCACAAATAATTCCTGTTATATAAAGGAGCTCATTCATACAGTACCTTAACCAGGATCATAATGTCAGGTTATGGAAATATTTTTTTTTCCCCACATCACAACAGTATTGAAATTGATATTAGACAAGATTATCTGCTATGTGTATGCAAGTGTTATTGAATTACTGAAAGAGAGAAAGGGCAAGTATCATGGTAGAATAACCACTGTATTGAGAACTTGAATTAATGGGTACTCAGCAAGGTGAAACAAAATGTAACAACTGCTAGACAAGACCAAGCAAAGAGCTGGACTATAATACTTGTTTCACCTGTTTGCCAGGGGATATTGAATACAGATTCAACCTGCATTTGACCTATTCACACCACACTATGGTCACAGTTAAGTACCAGGCCCTTGCTGTTTACACAAGACCTAGGTTTGCTAGTTTACTTCCATACACGTCATTGCTGAGCAGGGTTATCATGTTTCCACATCATTACAAGCGGACATTTCAAAGTTTGTTTACATTTTGTCCATTGACAAGAACAGATTTTATGACTGAGAGAAGAGCTTTTCGGTCTTCTGTGGTTGCTGTCGTGCTAGTGCACATCCAGTTATAACCAATGAGGTTCCTTGTTTGATACCCAGGTAGCAAGGGTGTAATATATGGGGGGCGGGGGGGATCGGAGGGTTACAACCCCTCCAATATTACAAAACATGCCAAATAACCCCAAAGAATAATGAATGATGATGAGAACATTTTTTTTCACATAATAAAGATGGGGATATCATGATGTAATTGGGATATACCAGCGGTGTCAAACTGAATCCCAAGGGGGCCGCATTGTCTGCAGGTTTTTGTGGTTTCCTTTCAATCAGCTGCTAATTAAGGCCTTGAGAACAAGATTCCTTAGCCAATCAATGACTTAACTCAATGAACCCTAGGGTGACTTTGATGTTTTTTCACCACCCTCGTTTTTTAAATAAAAAGTTTTTTTTTTTTTTAGATTAAACAGGTTTATTAAATAGATAATCCGTCTCTTTTCATAAATCCTTGGAAATGTCAAGTTTAGGCCTGATTATGATATGATTCATTTGGTGGGCCCTATTAAAGGAGGAAAAATAAGAACATTTTGCTGACAAAAAATAAAATAAATAAATGTTCACTTGAGTATGTCTCCAAAACCAAAAGTGTTAGCTCAGGTGTATAATCTTAAATTACAATATAGATTGTATGGGGTAACCACATCCTAGAGCCATGTCTACAGGAAATATGCTTATAAAACTGAAATAGTTGAGAAAAAAAAGATTTTCTTTTATTTTCATGACACTGCAATCAATTCAAACAATAATTAATTTTTTCATCGGCAAGACCACTAAATCTGATTTTTTAAAGCTCTGTGGATTATCTGATTTTTATTAACAAGCCCCTTTTGAAAGCACGGTGAACGAAGACATCGGAGAAGTCAAATAGGCTGAGCAATGGTTGGTTAAAAACTACCTTCCAACACTCGAGCTAACAAACCGCTGCTCGTGCATTCACTTCTACATCATTCAATAGGCTACGTCTTTCTGTGGTGTATTTTCAAATTTACCCCACACCCTCCGCAAAATAAGATAACGAAACTAATTTAGCATTTTTCCCAGGTTCCAGTTTTTTTTCCCCCTTCAAGGACAATACAAAAGCGAAAAGGCTTGTATTTTTTAGCTGCTTATAAAATATATGGTAGGGAACTAGGGACACACCCCCAATGGCCTAATATAAGGATGAAATATAAATCAGAGCATGTATACCTAGCATTTTAGAGCATATTTCTGTGTATAAACAGGTCATCATGACACGCGACAAGCCGAAAAATAGAACAGAAGCGAAAAACTACGCTTCAGTTCGCTTGTGTCGCACGAGTTTCGCAGCCGGTTCGCGATGCATTCGCATCTGGTGTAGAGGACGTCGTCCGCTGCCGTTGTAATAACAGTACTTCAACTGCGCTTCAGTTACGGGCGTAGTGCGCTCGCTGTCGCTACGCGTGCGGTGGGTGTCCAGCTTAATAGAGATTCCATGTAAGACTAAATTATTGTTGTTTTCTAGCGGGAGCTACTAATCTATTCAAATAAGGCACCTGTTTGTGTTTAGACTGACGCAGCAGCATGACTCTGGAAAATATTTTTCTGAACATAGATAGTTGTGGAAATAGTCTACTTCAAACTGTAATTAAATATCAGTAACATTTTAGTAAGCTGTCTACCAGACAGTTGCTTACTGTAACATGCAGATGTTGTTTAGTGTGGCCTTCGGAGGAACCAGTCCCTGAGAATAGCCAGTGCTCCTAGTGTTAACAGGACAAGCCACCTAACAGCTCTCATGGCTGAGGTCTTATTAAGGCAGTTGAATTAATTCATTTTGAAGTGCACATTAGCAGTACTACACGATTTGAAAGCCCCTCAGGCCTGAAGTATCTGGTGCCACACACCACGCTGAGTTTCTTTGTCTTTGGCAGATGGCGGTAAGGATTTATATGCCGAGGTGTCCGAAGCTGGGACCTATGAATCCAGGACAGACGAGTCACTCCTGATCCGGACCCCAGGCACCAGAGCCAAATTGGAGGCCCGAACAGAGTCCCTTAAGGTACCGTGTCCTTTCTAACAGACGTTTGTCTACATAAACGTTGTGGGCAGTGTCCCACCCTGACTGCACTCATGCTGTATGCAAGCTGATGCCATGGTTCTCAGAATTTCACAAAGCACATTGTATTATAGATTTGGAAGGAAAGCTTTGTTCAGTCTCTCACTCAGTCCTCTCTCTTAAAATGGGATTTCTCTGTATTCTGCATATTATATCTATATCTGCTTGAATTCTGCTAGCTGCTAATGACAAGATGTAAATGGATACAAGTCTTTTTATACTGTTAAATGACCTTCATGTTAAGTCTTGCTTTACATCATCTCAATACACAAATATGTATCATTTAGTTTTTGTAGTTCAATTCAAAATTGAAATGTCTTTTTAGTGAAACAGGTTGGATCACTTGCAGCATGCTTTCAGTTTTAAGCTGCGAATTAAGATGGGTTTCCAAAGCACTGTGCTAATATGGGGTCAGCTGCATATTACTTTTATGAAGGTCTTGAATACAGCGGATAATTGGAGTTCTGTATCAGCTGATTCCCAGCAAGTCCCAAAGTTCACTGTTTATGTTTCCCTGCTGTTGTACATACTCCTGAGCTGAGTTCGGTGAGATTTAAAGGTGCAGGCACTGTGAAAGCTGAGAAAAGCTGAAAAGTTTAAATATTTGACACGGGTTATTTTTTAAATTACTGAAAGCCCTGCGGACGTAATTATTATAACATAGAGCCTTTACAAGACAATCCCTTTAAACCACTTTAAAAAGATAAATATGTTTAAACCTTCTTCTAAATGAACTATTTCAAACTGAAATGTTTCCTGGTCTACTAAATGGTATTTTCAACATTCAAATTTGCTTTCGATTTGCATATGAAATTCATCATTATATTTGGTCAAAAGACACCTCTATTCACACATCAATTGCTATAGTTAATACTGCTCACTTCTGTCAAACTAATTATCCAATTGTCAGTATTCCTCAGATACCGGTTAATGCTTCAACCCAATACATGGTCAGTCCTTGACTTAAGGAGACTTGTATGCATGTTTTATTGTGACAAACACACTCACTTGAATCTTTATACAGCACTACAATGATGATATGCTAAGAAAGAAAATTATTTTCATTATTAAATTTGCAACTCATTTTTTGTGAATCAGCAAAATAATTAATAAAATCTGTTGAGCAATGATACATTGAATTTTAATTTCATCATTGTTTCAGTCTCTTAAATGTTTTCCTTAAAACATTAAATTATGTAAAGTTTAGGGTAATACAATGCAAATGCATATAATGCACAGCCAGCCATTTAAATTTATAATTGAGTGAAATCTACATTATATTGTTTATTGCTTGAGCATCAAGTAATTTAATCTTTAAAATACCTATTTAATGAAAAACAGTACTTTTTGGAGACACATACAATGACACCATGTACTAAATATATTTTTATGTGAATACTTTGTGTTAATGTACTTGTCAGTTGCAGATGTGTGGCGAAAGACGAGGATGCAGTAGGCAAATTTCACTTTGTTTTATGTATGAACAGACCTTAGTCTCTTGTAGAACCTGGTTGGCAGTAGGTTTAGGTAGTACTCAACTTTAGGTGCCATTTAAAGTATTAATGAGTTTGAGAGCACATTGCAATCAGGACTAAGATTCTACATCCAGGAAATAAGGAATGTCTCAAGCAAATCCTATTCTAGTCTCCAACTTGAGGGCATGCTGCAATTGGCCCGATGTACTGGTGTTAGAAAATGTTTTTAAGAAAATTGCAACTTGGCAAGATCGTCTGATGTGATCCTTCTGTAGAAGAGCAACCCAGTTGCCCCGTCTGGCCTTTTGTTTCGAGATGGGAAGAAGCGCATCGACTACATCCTGGTGTACAAAAAGTCCAGCCCCCAGGTGGAGAAGAGATGCACCTTTGAGCGGAACCTGCGTGCCGAGGGACTTATGTTAGAGAGAGAAGTAAGAGGTCTCCACTTCTTCTGGCCAAAGCACACACCTTCAGATCTGAAAAATGTCACAATGGTTTTGAAACACCAGTGAAATCTTCCTCTCTTTTGCACATATCGTAATCTGCATATTCTTGATAAATATTCATTGATGTGTGAATGTTTTGAAATTAGCATATTGCATAGCATGCATTTTTGTTACAAGACTAAAACAAAACAAAAAAAGTCTATATATAACGTTCTATAAAGAACAGTCAATATATAGGGGTGGCGAAATGAAGCTATAGAATATAGACAGCAGTATATGTGCATGGGAGAAAGTACAAATCTCACCAACAACATACAGTTTGGTGTTGTTTTTTCCTTTTGTGAGGGTCAGTCAGAACAGCTGCATCCTACCTTTTTGTTGGCTTTTATCGATAGCATTGCAACAAAGGAGTACAGCAAAGAAATTAATTGCTAGATAAAACAAATAGAATTAGTCTACACAAAGAGATCTTTAACACAACAACTTTTAATGCAATACCAATTAAATGTCATGAGCGGCATCAAAAATCTCTAGATCTCTAGTCACACCTGCAATAAACAGCAAATGTCCCAGTATAAAATGGATTAATATTTTAAATATGAGTACATTTTAAATATTTTTGTATTTTCTGAATCAACAGTAATGTTTCTTGCTGGCTGCTCATCAGTGAAAGAAATCCAAATGCCCTGTTGCTATGTAAATTGAAATGTTCAGTATGGTTAATTGTTGTCTAAACTACTCGGAATAACTCTTTTGCATAATTGAAGCCTGAAATGTCAATTATCTAAAACTCTTCAAACTGTTGACCAGTAATTTGGGATGTTCAAAATCCGAGATTTATCAAGTGGCTAGTGAAAATATTGACCTGGCTATCAATCAGAACTCTGACAGTCTGAACTTGAGCCAAATGCCAGAACTGAGTACGTAAATGTATACATTTGTTTAATTTGCACATGTTCCAAAACCCCACAAGACTAAATTACTGAATACTCTGTGAAATCTGTGTTCTCAGGGTCCTACTATTATTACTGATAAAAAAGGGGAAATAATGTATTCATTTTAAAGTTGTGGAAGTAGTTGGTATATCACATTAAAATTAATAATATTGATTTGCGGAAATAAAAAGTTTGGTTATCATGCCTACTATATGATTGTTTAACATATTATTTCATCATGATTATACACACAAATGATGTGGAAGGACCATATTTCATGAATATGCAAAGGAATGGTGAGAATAAAAAAAGAGGATGGGTTTAATGATGGATCGAAAGACAGCTTCAGTGTGCATCCACATAAAAACATGAAATGCTATATGCAGTATATGATACTTGTCATTTCTCTTCATAATCTAAAACATATTTTTTAAAAATCTATATGAATGTATACTGTGTTGGTGGTAATATGAAAATTGAAGCAACCTCAAATTTTGATGCAAATGTAAATAACCTAGAAACATATTTAAAGGGCCATTTCATGTTCCATTTTTTGTTGCAGAAATGAGAATATACAGCACATGCAAAGGTGAATGTGTCATAAAGCACGACGCAGCTGTTCTATTATAATACAGTGCATTTTTAAATTTTTAACTTCAGAGAGAATTATTAATAGCACATGGAATCTAGACTGCACAAACTAAAACTGATATTTCATATAAGATTATGCGTTTGCAAATAGGGTTGAAACACAACTTAGATATACATAATTTAGAATCCAAGTTAATTTGCTTAGTAAGTTAGCACATGCAAAGAATATGTCTCGGTTTGGCTGATATCGATCACATTATACAATACAGAACAACTGGAGCAAAATGATTAGGAATAAGGGAAGTTAAACAAAGGGACATAAAGCATATAAAATAAAAAATAACTGAAAGTATAGGACTGAATATACTATAGTAAAGATATAAAAACTATAGTAAAATATAAAGCATACCAATTAATGAACACAAGTATGTACATAGACATGCACACATGAATATTACTATAAGAAAATATAACGGTAAAATATTAATATCGTAATACTGTATTGTTGGTAACACTGTAATACACAGTATATAGAATGTTATACATGTACTGACAGTTAGTGTAGGAGCTAGATACCAGCTGTAAAGTGCAAAAGGCAATTGGTACAGTGGTGGAAATTTCAGTTATTGATTAGAAAGAAAGAATGACAAAAATAAAGAAAGAAGCTGTTCTTGTATTTGCTTATCTTGTTGTCTGATTGTCTGAAATTGATTCAGATGGGAGAGCTTTGAATACGTGCTGGCCTGGGTGTGAGGGTCAAGGGGGTTGCAGGGAGGGGGTGAGGGGGGTCTTCACACTTAAGGCTACACTTATGTTTATTATCTTAAGAGAATTAAGCTCCAAGTTGCTGTGGCTGCACCAGGTAACCAGCAGCTCAGCCTCCTGGCTGTACGCAGACTCATCGCAGACCCAATGTTTTGTCGCCCACAAATTCAAGGAGCTTAACCGAAAGGTCCTTGGAGCTGTAGTCATTGGTGTAGAGAGAGTGAAGTATAGGACAAAGCACACAGTCTTGAGGGGTGCAAGTGCTGAGTCAGTCTGACAAAGAGTCAGTGATCCATTGACAGATGGGGTTAGGCACAGATCAGCTGGGTTTGTGGGAGTTCTGGTGTGATGGTGTTGAATGCAGAACTGAAATCAGCAAATAGAATTCATGTGTGTATTCCTGGGCTGTGAAAGTTTTGAAGCATGAAGTGTAATCCCATGCTGAGCGCATTGACCACAGACCTGTTTGCACTGTAGGCAAACTGTAGGGGGTCTAGCACTAGGCCTGTGATGGCTTTTAGATGCGCCAGCACTAGTCTTAGCAGTAGACCATGATGAAAGAGGTCAGGGTAATAGGTCTGTAGTCATTCAAGCCTGTGTTTTTTGTTTTTTCTGTGAGGACTGGAGCTCTGGTGCAGCTAAAAAAGGTAGGAACAGTGCATAGGCTCAGACTAACTGAAAATGTCTGTGATGATTGGGGCCAATTGGACAGCACAGTGCTTCAGGGATGAAGGAGAGTCTGGGTCTGGTGCCTTTTTGGTCAGGTTGTTTTTTTGAAAATTCAGGTCATTGGTCATTTCAAGGTTATCCACTGAGTGAGGGGGGTCTTTCTATTTCGTAGTTACTCCTTTAAGTTTCCTCCTTTACTGGTTGAAGCTGCCTTAGTTCTGATGTAAACCAGGGCTTGCATTGTTGTATCTAACCTGAGTCTTTGTGGGAATACAGAATTTCTTTCACAAAAGCTGATTTAAGATGTCACATTGTCAGTGTACTCATCCAGGCTGTTTGTCGCATCTCTAAAAAATATTCCAGTCTGTGGAGTCAAAGCAGCCCTGTCGCTCCTCAATGGCTCTATGAGTCCATCTTTTTGCCTTGGTAACAGTAGGCTTGGCAGATTTCAGTTTCTGCTAATAGATTGGAATAAGGTGGACTAAGTTATGGTTAGAATTTCTCAATTGCAATATGTATTTTTGATTATTGCATAACAGTGGTTGTTTATATACATTCTACAAGCTTACTAACAAACCTTTTCTATATTATGATCTAGGCTGCATGTTTTTATATAAGAGATTTTGAGGAATACCTTGCTAAACGAGGACATTTATATACATTCTAATGAATAACAAAACATCTTTAGTGCTAAATGCTTAAAAAAATTATTTCTCAATGAAGCGTACATTTGTGACAAAATTGAACACCAGCTGACAAACATTGACATATTCCCAAAAACAAAAAAAGCTGTGAACGTTAACTCCTCGTCCGCTAGTACAGCTACCACCAATTAATACTTATCTCCTCCAACCAAACTAATCTTTGGCTATCAAAAGCATGCATGGAGCTTGAAGTACACTTTAAGATATACTGACAGTTGGCAGATCCCAGACAGATAAATATCTGTCATAACATTTTCTACATTACCCCCCTTACAACTCCAACCTGCCGATGTGACATTGAACATTGGAATATTGCCTGTCTTAACAAGGGGGATGGCTTTTCCAATTTTGCTTAACGAGGGATAAAGAATGATGCTCTCATAGTTCATAAACTGCACTATTGTTTACATTTTTGCTGAGATCAGCAGCAGCACCGTTGAGTGCCTGCCCTGTTCTGGTGTAAGGTGCTATTAGTGGGAGAAGGTTGCTTGAACTCGGACCGTGAATAAGATCTGATGCAACAGCATCTGTGGTACTTTGCTTTAGTTTAGGAATCAAAAATCTATGCATGATGAGTTCATTTAGTTTAAAACAGTAACATTAGTAACAGCTAGCCAGGTGATGATAGCAACACAACAAAAGAAAGGTCCAAATTCACTACTACTTAATAGACTAGATGTAGGCTACATTTTTATTATCATTATTACAATTAATGCCAAGAAAGTAACATACAAGCAACCAACAGAAAAGAAGAATCCAGAGGCACAGTGAATGGAAAAAAGAACGAAAAACACATTTATGACCTAGCTGGCTTTAATGGTGACAATTACCTATTGAAGCTATAGTACATTGCATAAAACCACCTGCAGCAAACACTAAAACACAAAAAACTGCAACACAAGACTAAAAAAGTTAACAAACTTAATTATAAACTTTTAAACCAAATCACCTTTATATTCTTCTTTTTTTTGCTGTGAGTTAACATTAGTCTGTCCCAAGTGATAGACAGTTTATGACAAAAATCGAGTGGTCAGCCTCCAGCTTTTGTGTCACCCAACCAACCAATCAGAAAATAGATTAAATTATTTCAGTTGTTATTTTGAAGAGTATTTTTATGATTTTTACTTCACTGATTTTTATTTCACTTGTGTGATTTTTACTTCATTTTCCAGACCTGATGTAAAATAATCTTCAGACCTCCCAACAAATTCCAAATAACCACCTTAAGTAACCAGTTTCATTTTCTCAAAAGCCTTCTCTGACCAACAATGACATCATGTTTGTGAAGATCCATGCCCCTTGGGACGCACTCTGTAAATACGCTGAACAGATGAACATCCGGATGCCCTTCAGGTAACCTTTTCTATGTCAAATCTTGGGGTGAGAGCTGGTGCTGCTTATTATAGCTAGAGATAAATCTGGGCCTTTAAGCACATTATTTTTGAAGGGGTCATTTGCACAAAATCTCTTTGGCCTTGCATTAACACGTTAGCAAATTACTAGCGTTGGGAAATCCATATATTATGCCCTCTCACAGATCACTGATTAGAAAATTGGCTCAATTGGCTTTCAAATCAAGTTTATTGGGGACATGGCAGCATGAAACAAAACTAAAAGCTACTATACTTACATTGCATTTTTACATTCAGTTTATATCACAGTGCTTAACAGCACATAACAGGCAGAACCCAATAGTTACATACTCACCATGTGCAGGAAAATGAATGTACACGGATATACAGAAAAATTAAGAAAGAATAAGATTCTCCTGGTAATGGAAAGTGGTGTTACTATTGCATGTTCTAAAGCTAGTGACATTATGTGATTCTTGGTATCAGCTTGGTAGATGATGAAGGATATAATTCATGCAATGTATTTATCAATTAGCTTTTTATTCCATGTTTTCTCCTATAATTTGACCTGTCTGAGAACATTTTCCTTTAGCTTCAGAGTGCACATTAGCATGCACGCCCCCTGAAAGGGGTGACTGGCTGCTACATTTCATTTGGAAACAGCTGGCATCTGATTTTTTTCCCCAAAACATTTTCAGTTTTGCCTTTACTCGCTTATAGTATAAGGCTAGGATATGCACTGGGGAAACCTGATACTAGATGAACACTGCTACTGATATGCTTTGTGAATACAGACCCTGGACCTCTTTTTCACAATTAACAAACTTTCTAATTTTCAAAATTCTGATTATAGCAGCAAATAATGTGTAGGTGTATTTAATTATTTTCAATATAAAAAAATTCCAAGATCACTTCCAAATTAAACCAAGCTGTTTTTGTAACTAAAATGATTTAAAGAGACGGGCATAGAACAAGAGCTATCACGTTGGATGCAATCAAGTAAAAATGAATCAGCTTGCGGAATTATTTCAGAAGTGCATTCTTTTTGAAAAACTATCCAAAGCAGGTTGTTGTTATGTTTTAGTAATTATTTAATAAGTTATCTGCCTTCCCTATGTATCTTAAAGTTTGAAGGTTGTCTTCAGTGTGCCTAACCCTTTTTTTGTTTTTAGGAAGAAATGTTACTTCACTGACTGGAAGAGTAAGGCCCTGGGAAGGTGCGTTGTCTGACGGATCGGTTAGCTGATAGTTGCATTCTTTCAGGTTCAACCAGCGAATCCTGTCTAGGGTGGAGTCATACCAACAGACACAGGGAGACATTGTGGGGTAGGTCCACTAAGAAAAAATACAGGGCACAGTTTGTGCTGCTAATTGTGCAACTGCTTCATTTCATCTGTGCAATATTAACAATTTATTCACTAGTATTGATGCAAATCAAGTCACCACACCACCACGTCCAAATAGTGAGTGCAGATCACAA
The DNA here is from genome assembly GCF_018555375.3 of Anguilla rostrata. Taxonomy (NCBI): domain Eukaryota; kingdom Metazoa; phylum Chordata; class Actinopteri; order Anguilliformes; family Anguillidae; genus Anguilla; species Anguilla rostrata. Next base: position 29,288,438 of record NC_057937.1, read on the forward strand.
GTACACTTTTAATTTTTTATTGCGAAATGTAGATTTGGCCATCAGATCAGTTTTTGTATGGTATTTTTTGAGTGAGGATACACCAAGTTTACTGCTACATTCATTTACATTTGAGGCTCTGCCTCATCTCAGTGATCTGAACACGGAGTGGGACAATAAACTGAGTAAAACTCAAAAACAGATTTTGGTGTCAAGTTATCTGACTACACAAATAAGGTAAATGACTGATTTTGCTCACCTATTTTTGAGGTAGAGCAAGAACTGTTTCAGCAACATTAATTGAATAATAATGAAAGAAAAAATTGAACCCTTGAGTCACAGGTTAGATTGGCTGAATGAACACAAATGGGCCTCTATCATACTATCTCAATTCACATAATTTGACCATTTTGAATAAATAATAAATATAAAATTAATTTGAGGTTTAAGTAACATTTGAGATTATTGTAGTCTAATATTTGTCTCCATACAAGGAAGTAGCCTACTTAAATTACAGATACCTTGATACTAGCTGCATCTTGCTCTTGCAGTTATGACAGAGGCCATGATCATTGACGTGTTTACTGAGTTTCTTGGCTTTAAAATAGACTACGCCACATTACTGCCAGTGGTAATTACAGTCATCTTCATGAATCAGACGTGGCCTGTATTGAGCCCTATTTGCATAAAAATGTGTAATTTCGACACTACATTTACGTAGATAATACAATTTAAATATGTATGACCCAGGCAGCATACTGTGTCCCTGGTAGTGCAGTTATCTGAGCTTTCCACCCACTGTGGATGCTTTGGGAATCATGCATAGTTTTATTTCTGCTACTTGTGATGGTATCCCAGGCACAAAAGCATTGCAGTGGTTCTGTGAGATACCCCTGAAGGTCTTATGACTGACTGTTTAATTTGGCTCTCCTGGACACTGTACATCAGGGCTTCCCAGCCCTGTTCATGGAGATCTTCCATCCTGTAGGTTTTTGCTCCAACCCTTACAAAACACACCTCACTCAACAGCTATAGATCTTGTTGAGCTGCTAATTAGTAGAATCAGTTGTACCGGGATTATGGCTGGGTACTGTACGTGGTGTGGTCTAAAACAACTTTGAACAGATAGTGACTCCAGCAAAGACTTATCCACCTCTCTTGAACAGTTGCTGCATTCCTCTGTCAGAGAAGGGTTGGGTTAATGACCGTAATAAACAAAACAGTTTGTGTGTGTTTGGGTGTGTAACATGTGTGAAGACATTTCACTGGTTTCAATATACATTCAGATTGATTAAACACGTTCAAAATTGAATTGTAAATAATTAAATGAAGTATTCATGCACAAAAACTGTGACAGGATTTCAATACGCTTGTGCAGTAAATATTCATACCCACTGCAAAAAATGAAATGTTAATAGGTAATATAAACTTACAATATATAAAGTCCTTACCTATCAAAGTTAATTCAACATTATATGCTTTATGTAAAAATCTTTTCCATTACATTTTTTTTCTTACCACACTGGCAGGTAATTTTGCTTATTTTAAGTGTTTGCCTTCTTGTTTGCATGGTGAATTCATTGTCCAGAGGGCTCTTAGCTCTTGGAATTATATATTTTATTCATTATAGTGAGAACTGTTCTCTACAATTGACTCAATTAGTTGTTACGCGTGATATGTGAACTTCAAGAAAAGATTTCTGAGACATCCCTTCGATCATAACTGGGAAGGGAATTACAGCCCGAAGAAAGGCCTTTGAAATCCTCATTGTAGTGCTAATGAATCCCTGTAGATGGTGGTTTGTTATAACTGAGCACAAAAAGGCAGAGAGAAATGGGTAGTTATTTCTGTGGTTCTTCTTTGATCTGAAAGGCAGTCTTTGGAAGGTAACCAATAATTGTGCAGAGAACTGAAATCTGCCTGGTAGTGGTAATCAATTTAATTTCTTCATTCCTGAAGGTCAACCTGCCAGAAACCAGTCATAGTCAAGCTAAGTGAGATGATGGTGTATGATATATGATATATGATATCAACAGCCATGGCTGCTTGATGAATTACAACTTTTTATGGGATATAGATATAGTCTATAGGCAATTTCTCAGTTTTATAATAAATTTCACATTCCTTGAGCACATATTATTGTTTCTCTTCTTGTGAAAGTGGTAAAGTTAGTTTCATAAAAAAGGAGATGAAATATAATATTAAATATCCTCTGTTCAGTTTTTCAGGAATACATATGGGATTATGCATGTTCAAATAGATTTTTTTATGCCCATGTGACACAACGCTATGGAGAGGAGAAAGATTTTCTAAAGCGCAGCCAACAGCTCTTACTTGTTGCCTATTACAATTCCACATTTGTCTTTCTAAATTGCAGTGATGAATATCTGGTCCTTATAACACCTGCTGGTGGCACAGCCCAACCAAATGATTATGTACACAGTAAAATGTGCAGAGTTAATTGAACGTTAACAGTGTTAATTGGACTCTAACAGATTGTGTTCGAGTGGGACCAAATGATATCTGTTATAGTTGAATCAACACTTAGAGCTTGATTAACACTAAACATTTTACTGTGTACCTGTGTTATGATGAACCTCAGGCTAAGCTTGCACTTGAGTTATCAACCCATGGCTTACATAATTAATTCTTCCTGGTGGGGAAAAGAACAGATATTCAGTTTGAGAAGAGCTTTAGGCACATAATAAAGAATGTGTGGAGTGTGACTGTTAATGTGTAGGTGTGCGTGTTAATGGGGTGTTAGTAAATCTGGGCTCTGTGTCAGACTCCAGCTGCGTTGGCGGCAGTTGAAGAGCTGGCTGCCCAGGAACCCCATGAAGCTGGACAAAGAGGCCCTACCTGACCTTGAGGACACCGACTGCTACACGGCACCGTTTAGCAGGGCCAGAATGCACCAGTGAGTGTGCACCTCAGTCATTATAACCCTGCTTTAAACTGACAGCTTCCCCTGCCTTCATCAAGTAGAACTTCCCTCCCTGTCAGCTGGCGGAGTTGGGGTACATTCTGCAAATCAACTGGAATTCAATTTGTCGACTGAATCTACTGAGTTGACTGAATTGAATTGAATTTGTCATCAGCCCTGCTAAATACCCCCCCCCCCCCCTTGTTTGCCACTCCCCCATTCTGCACACAACCAAAATAAGAACATGTTTTGTCTGTATTGCTGTATTTGCTGTGGAAAAACAACATTTCAGACCTCCTTTTACTTAACTAATGCACATAATGTGCTATAATAAGGATTTAGCAAAAAATGTTTTTCCTGTGGAGATACCTTGGCATGGAGCCAATTGGCAGAAAGCTGGTGTGATGTGGGAGAGATTTCTGTTCATCTACAGTTTTAACTGAGGACTGAGGAAGCTTGCTCTCCTCAGTCCTCAGACTAGCAGCAAGTAAATATTTCTGTTTTGCAGGAGGGGGAGGAATAATATTGATGAACAAACAAACCCTGAAACACAAAGAATCGAATATGAAACCGTTTCTCTACACAGTGACAGCTGTGGCTCTGGTGTCATTTCATGGCAGTGGCATTTTTTACTCCACTTCTTTCCAATAAACTTTTGCCACATTGTTCTAAAATCGGTTCTTTGGCTATTTTGTTTAAAATTTCAATTAACCACTTTTTTAAAAAGTGGCCATAGAATGAAAAAGCATTTATAGAGTTAAGAACAGGACTTTATTTTTCAAGTATACACTAAATAAGTTACCGTACATGTTATATGGATAGCTGATTTAAAGTCCAGTGTTTGACTTTGTTTTCTGGGTAATTTGTGACCACCACAAAAAAGCATTTTGACATTTTCCCATGAACATTCCATCTATCCTAATAGGCACCTAGGGTTTTATGTGAAAAAATCAGAGAAATACATTATGGCGGAATATTGGAAATGCATAAAACCAGCATGTGAATTTGGACATGTAGTAAATTCCTGTGACTTCTCTGAACCTTTCTAAAGAGGAAGGATATCTGATGCATAGCAATCCCAATGCCAATTTTTCAGCCATTTTCTCAAAAGTACATCTGAACGAAAGCTCAGATGTGCATTGAATAACTTTTCTGAGGAAAATGTTTGGAGAGCAGACCTAGATTCCTTTGAAATGGATTAGACTTAATTGTATTTTCTGTGTTTAGCTTCACCATCAACAACAGAGAAACGTTCTTCTCCAACTCCACAAGGAGTAGGATCGTCCATCACGTTCTGCAGCGCACTAAATATGAGGACAGAAAGTCTAAGATGGGTAAGGAGGAGTGTGGTCACTGTCATGTCATCCTGCCCCATCACTGCAATCCATCATCCGTGGTGTGAGAGGTTGTGTTATTTATTATCTGTTATGGAAGTTGAAGGATCCTTGTAACATTCCCCCTCAGTGTCTAGTCCAAAGTAACAAATAACTCTGTGAGACAATCTAGTGACATACTGACAGTGTCCTCCACCTTTTCAGGTATCAACCGGTTACTGGGAAATGGAACATATGAAGCAGCTTTCCCTCCGCATGAGGTGAGAACCTCAGTTATGGGTGGAGTTGACATCACTAAGGAAACTGATGTGATTAATGAAAAATGAATGTCTAAGCTGTTACCTTGTCCCACATTCACAGTCACATTATTGCTCCTTGAAGCTACATAACATTTTTGTATTTGCGATAGTCTAGCTGAGAAAAAGTGTGTGCATCTTGGTATTATTTATTTGTGTTGCCCCCCCCCCCCCGCCCCCCACGCCCAGTTGTACACATTTGAGAGCATCGCTGTATAATCCTGTATCATCGCTGTATAATCCTGTTTGGCCATTGTAAACGGAGACTGGGCATGACTAATTAACTGATTTGCTTTCTGTGTGTTGTCCCTTTTAAATAAATAAATAAAAATAAATAATAAATAAAAATGGCAAGTTACTCACGCATACAAAGAACTGTCTGTAAGTCATTAATACAAAGTGGGCAGAGGCAAAAAAATATGTCATTTGCTCAGGACAAAATGAACAATTCCACTTATGCAGCTGACGTGCAAAAATAAGGTCCAATATGATAATGGAGATCCTTTCAGTTCTGCTGTGACTGTGGCTGTTTCTATTATACTGTTTCTAATGGCACAACAAGCTGCAATTATGGACTTTAATAACATTTAATTTACCCTCTTTCGCTTTCATAAAGGTGTTGGCTCAACCTGTCTTCCACCATCTCAGCAATATTTTAATACCCAATATTCATTGATCTTCTCATTTCTGTTGTATTGAGCCTTAAAGACAATTACTCAACACAGCCATACCAGTATTCTCAGTTGCATTTCTGTCTAAGAGGTGGAAAATGATGTATGTTCCCTTTGGAGTGATTCACACTGAAAGAAATTAATGGCAAGAGGCTGGAACGTGCAGCCACCCCTCCCCAACAGCACTGATTTATTGGCCTTCTTCTATTTGTTCTCAAATCTGCAAAATAATGTAGTGTAGCTATACACCTGGTTTTTCCACTTTGGTTACTGACCTAGTTTTCTAATCGCCTACCTGAGTACTTACATGAATGATTTCACACTTATACAACTATAATGAAAAAATAAGCTTTCTAGCACTTAGCATATCTAACATTCAGCACACTCATTTATGTGACCTGCTAATGCATTGTCTGATTGGTCAAGCCCACATTTTGCCTGTGGCAGCTACACATATAGTGCAGCCCTCAGCATGCTCAGCATACCTGGAGGACTGAAAAGTGAAGAGTCCTAGCTGGTAATCTGAGCTGTCCTGAATGAACTAAAGGTGTTTCAGGTGAGACATGCCTACAAATACAAATGAGCATTCCAAATTGAATGCCCAGTTCACATTTTTTAAATGCTCAAGAAGAACAAATATCTAACAGAACACCAAAAAAATAGTATATTTCAATGGCTGTATTTGTTTTTGTGTCCGCTTTGATCCTTCTTGATCTCCAAAGCAGCTGCATTGGTTTCTAGTGTTTTGAGGCTGTGTCCATATTGATAAAAGAGGTTCCCCCTTGAAGCAAATGTTTGGTCTGACCTTTTTTTATGGGCTGCAGGTTTATCATGACAGCCCATTTTTCCTATGGTAATTGAAGGCGGTTATTTAGAGAGCTGTTGCAGAGACAGGACATGGGGCATTATGGGGGAAAGAGGTGAAAGGAGGAAAAGAGAGTTAACGATAAAAGAGGAGAGGGAAACTACATTACATTGCAATCATTTGGCAGACACCCTTATCCAGAGCAAACAGTAGTGGAGAATATTGGTGTTACTCTCAGGAATACTAAAACATAGTTTCTTCAAGAAGGTACAGAGGCCCAGTTATAATTATTAAGTGTCAAATGATGGAGATAACAAAGCCCACATTTAAATTTTTATACAGAGCAATCATCAGTTTGGATGAGCACAGTTTCCATTTTTTTTTAAATACAGGAAACACATGCTCATGCATCTATGAACTGAAATCTTTTTTAAAGCTATCATTTGTTTCAGATTTTTCTACATGTGGCTCATGAAAGGTTGCTGGGTACCACACTTTGGTACTTTAGACTTGATGTTTGATTGATATTGTACTCACTACATTTATTAAAATAGTTTTAAAGGCTTGTGCTCCCACTTTTGCTTGTCTCCATTTTTTGAAAGAAGAAATCTTGACCGAAATGACACAGGCTTCTACCAGGGGACACCAATAGTTCTGTCACTTCAGCAGAATGTATGTATGCTGTGTAATCTTGCTTAGAGAAGCAAAGACTGTTATTCCTACTGTTCTGGTGTCAAGGATATACAGTTCAGTATATTCTTTTCAATGGTATCATTTTTTAGTCTAAGGAATATCTTAAAACCAAATTAAAAGTTGTTCAGTTTATTTGTCTGTAACATATACAGTATTACTTAAAATTAGCTTATAATTAAAAATAGGGTTATATGTGAATACATTGAATGAACAAATGTTCTGTGTTTCTGTGTTCTCTCCATCAGGGCGGATACAAAAGCAGACACCCAATTAAAACGCATGGTGCCCAGAACCACAGACACTTGCTCTACGAGCGATGGGCTCGCTGGGGAATGTGGTACAAGTACCAGCCACTGGACCTTATTAGGTAAGCAGAACTACTACAACTGAATCTCATTAAGAAAACAGAACCACTGGCAGGCATAACTTTCATGATGCTACATTTTTGTGTGTTTTCTGCACAAAAAACTGTATTCATATTATGTCTCCACCATCCCTTAAACCATATTCCTTTGTTCTCAAGTTCCAAGCAAAGGCCTCAGTTGTGATCTGAACTCTGCATACTGTGTCCTGTATGGAAACAGTAGAGTGAAATTTGTTATCTTTGCAATATACATAAGGCATGTGGAAAAGATGAATATGAGCCAAAAGTACAGAGTCAGCTTTTATTTTATGGTATTAACATGTGTTTTACCATTATACAGAAACATCTGTTTTTGTGTTGAGTCCCCCCATTTTCAGCTCTGCAAAAGTAAGTTAAAGGATTAACAGTATATCAAAGGAATGAAGTCTAATAGTTGGTTGCATAGAACTTAAATGCAATAACTGTTTCAAGTCTACAAACCATTGACCACACCAGTAATTTAGTATCTTTGTAATTTAAATTTTTTAAAAATAATTTCAAATAATTTTTAAATTTAATTTGGAATGTCCAATTAGCAAACTGTGTACAGTAGACGCATGCTCATATGTGGTGAGCTTAGGAGAGTGATAGAAATCTGTGGATCTCCTCCGAAGCTTGCACCTCTTTTGACACCACATCTGCAAGCCATGCACTTGCAGAGCAGGGGCGGAGGAGACCCATTCATGCGCTTGCGCAGAGAAATCTAGCCACGGGTGTCTGGAACACCAGCAGGAGTTGTTCGAGCAATGAACAATGCTCTATCCCTACCAACTGTATCCCTCCCATATCCCTGAGGGACGCAAAGCCAATTATGCACTGTTCCTGTGGGGCTCCAGACCACATTTTGCACTAGCATGGGTCGGTTTCGATCTGAGACCGGGGTGCTCTCTCAAGTGACATTTTTACCAAGTGAGCTTCCCAGCAGCCTGAATTTTTTTTCTCAATACTTTCCAAACTGCTGTACTTGATATACCCAGTTTCTGTGCTGTCCTTCTTAATGAATTCTTCTGTCCTCTTACAGATTAGTTGGCTTTCAGCCATAGTTAGTGCTCTGATTTTCAGGACGGTATATACCTCTGACTTTAAATGATCCACTGATGATAATAGTGAATAACCCATGCAAAACAGTCATCTTTTAACTCACTTTTCAGCTGAAAATGGGGGGACTAAACATAAGAACAGCTGTTTCTGTAAAATGGTAAAACATATATATGATTGCCAGTGTATTTGTCTCATATACATCTATTGATCGCATATCCAAATGCCTTAAGTATATAACTAGCAAAAATAACTCATTTAAATCTGCCGTTCGTATACTTTTGGAGGGCACTGCATATGTCAGAGCTAGTTAGTATGTCAAATTATATGCATTCCTGCATTTTTAAATAACTATAGTAAAAATATATTGATACTCTAGTTTCATATGAATATGATAAATGACAGTTGTGTGACAAGCTGAATTTTATTTCTCAGAGAGCAGGCCAAAGTATGTTATGGAAATGCCATTTGCATCCATCTTTGGTACTCTTTGTCATGAAATATGAATGTGACTAATTAATTGCTTGGTGACTGTCTGAGACCCCCTGCATGCCTCCCTTCATCCAGATCCTTCTCCCTCCTTATAGATTCTTCCATCATCACAGACAATATTTTGGCTCTTGGCCTTCTCTCTCTGCAGGCGATACTTTGGGGAGAAGATCGGCCTGTACTTTGCATGGCTGGGGTGGTACACTGGCATGCTGATCCCTGCCGCTCTGGTGGGACTTTTTGTCTTCCTGTATGGCCTCTTCACTATGGACTCCAGCCAAGTCAGGTGAGTCAACTTCATATATAATACAATGCACGCATTACTGTCACATGTTCTGTTAGTATTTTAGTGATCCCTGTGTATAACACTTTCAAATACAGATATTTCTGCCTGTTGAACTGTAGAACATGAGCTATTGTTTTTTTCATTTTTACTTTTATATACATTTTGGAATGCCCTGTTGTATTTGTAAGCCTATCTTCTTAGTTCTAAACAAATGGTCTGTGGAACTCATGGGTTCATGAGCCATTGTTCTTTATTAAATACTTATATATATATATATTGGAATGTGCTGTTGTATCTATAAGCCTGTCTCATCAATGCAGTGTCTTCCATGAATTCAACAGCACACGTTCTCCTCTGAAACCTTAATATGCCAGCCAATCTTCTCACTCTATAGTCCATACTTGATCAGATCATATAGTGTAGTGTACTAAATTAAAATTTAGTGTATTAGAAGGAAACTTGATAGTGCCCTGAGTCGTTTAATAGTCTACTATGGGCCATTGAATTGCATGGCTGTTTGGTTTAGTTACTTCTTCATAAATGACAGGTGCTCCATAGTGTTTTTCCTGTCTAATAAAAAGTAATCAGATTTGAATGCAAAAAGTAAAAAGCAGAGGTTTTCAAACTTGTTCCTGGGGCCCACTGTGTATGCTGGTTTTTCCTCCTACCATTGCGACTCTGAACAGTTACAAGCTGTCAGTTGCTCTTAATTAGACATGTGATTTCTACTAAACATTTTACCTTTTCAAGGTGCCATTATGTCAGAAATAGCTGTGTGCCATGAAGAATAAATATTCCATATTGACATCCCAAGACCTTTAATCAAGTCAGATGATTACATGCTTACATTCAGGTGCTGAATGACAAATGATTCCTTAAAATATAGGTTAAATTCTTCAGTTGATTAAATTACAGAATGACTGGTGAAATCACTGGGGTCAAAATTGCTGAAAGTGTGTCACCTGATCACTGAAACTGAATTGTTTTCGAAAATATAAGAGTGAAGTGGCAGAGAAAATGGCAATGAGCAAAACCTGTATTATGTTGGAATAAGTGAAAGTACAAAACTATGTTAAAACATAAGGACATATTTTGAGCTTAATTGATTAACATATTGGCTATGACAAAGTGTGGGTCCCCAGGATCAAGTTTGAAAACCTTTGGTTTAGAATTATAGTGTGAGAAGAACACTAGGTCTCTCACGCTTTTTCTCAGACTTGTGACCTGTGCCCTAAAGGCCTGAAACCAATCCCAGTCATTTTGACTCTCAAAACAAAAGACATTTATTTTGTTACTGAATCTTGTAGGAATAGGCAAACTGAACAAAACAAAGTCATGCCATCCCCCTTGCATGATATCTGTCTCTCTATCTCTACTGTGTTCTCTCTTTTTATTGCATTGTTTGCAGGCCTTACTTTCTTTACATCTGGCAAGCTGTTGAGTGTTTCTTCCTTATTCTAGAAGTAAATATTGTTCTTAGTTTAACCTCATTGTAAGAATAAAGAAATAAAAAATGGATAAAGTGACAAAGGTACATCTCAGTCCTTTATCGTCAGTAGGGAGATCTGTGAGGCGAACACCATCATCATGTGTCCCATGTGTGAGGGAAACTGCAGTTTCTGGGTTCTGAGTAACAGCTGTGTGTATGCCAAGGTAAGCCCTTCACGCTCCATACCGCTTTTTAGAGGAAGTTATCACTCAGCCAATTAATCAGTCATTTATTTTTAGAGCACCATTTACTGGCCAGTTGTTAGACAGCTCTACACAGCGGGAATTTTTCGAAATGACTAGTGACTAAAAAACTGCGAAATTATTCTCTGACGACTTCAAATACTTATTTCCTGGAAAATGTCATCGATGCTTTCGAGTAAGGAAGAACAGGCCAAGATTGGATTCAGAATTTGTCCTTAACTTTGACATACAAATTATTTTTTCTTCACAGACACAGGGTTGAATTTGGTGATCTTTTGGTGATCTACTTGTTATTGTGAAGAGTCACATCTAGATTTCAAAGATATTAGAGGAGCACTGCAGAGATTAAAATAATATTCGAAAAGGTTCTCTTTGGAAAGAAGAGGAAATGCAAATATATCAATAAAAGAGGTTCAGTTTGTCAGTAAAAGTGATCAAAAGGTAAACATAGCTAACAAGTGCGGGTCCTAGGCACTCTTAATGGTGAGATTAATAGCCTTTATTTTAACATGGCAACTATGCAACCTACACATCGCAACCTACATGTTGCCATGTTAACATAAAGGCTTTTAATCTCACCATTACTCTCTCACTTGTTTACCTTTTCATAATTTTGACAGAGAAACTGAACCTCTTATCTTTTTTGATATATTAACGTATCTGGTTATTTCTATGCCAAAAGATAAGGATGGAATACAGACCAAAATCTTTTGCTCCCTAATCTATATTTTCTGTATTATAATACAAATTCATTTTGTACATGACCATTATTGGCAGGTTAGAAGCTTATCCAGTCCAGCAGCTCATAATATATCATCAAATGTGATATTTGATTTAAATTTGCATAACATAGGTGGGGTTATAGTAAGAATACCAAAACGAGAAGTTATTTCTCATTTATGCAGAACATGTTTTAATGTTAGGTGGACAATTAACCCAAAACTATTTAAACTGTAATGAATCACAAAATAGGTTTCTCTTACTAAGGGCTAGGCATAAGCAAAAGCAAAACAACCCCCTTGAATCGTTGGAGACAGAATACATGGTGATGTCAGAAAAATTTTGAAACCTGTTCATTTTCAGAAATCCAGTTATACCTGTTTTGAATAGTCTTGTCTTAACTTAAAAAATATTGTCTTCTAATCCAGCAATTTAAATCCTTTAAAAGTACTCAGTGCAAAGTTGAAGGATAGCTTCATATACAGCAGGAATCCTATGCACATTCATGAAACATATAGCTCTCTTACAGTAAGCTGATAAATGCTACAGAGGCTATGATTTAAATCAAATACTCTGAAACTGCTAACTACCCAGCCACCCTGGAATAAAGAATACTTATGAATGAAGTAGGAGTATAAATAATAATATCACATGTAAATGAAAATGAAACATCAATGGCAGAAAAATAACTTTATTTACAGAACTCACTTTCATCCATGTTGTGCTTTTGGAGACTAGTATAACATTCAACAAATAGTGCATATTCATCTTAGTGCATATTGAACCAAGCACTGCCTGAGGGTAAATTACTGTAGCTGTACTGTACTGTAACGAGCGCTAATTCTATGGCAAATGAAAAGACGGTCATTTTCACTGTCAGCTGGCATATTCAGACATTTAAAAAAATAAGAGCAGTCTATTTTACTCATTCAGCATCAAAGTCAAGTTCATTATACAACCATTGGAATTGGTCTGCATTAAATATACAGTATAGTCCATATATATGACACTATATGACACTTAAAATATTCAAATGTTGCACATAGTGTGTAGTTTGACATAGCTCCTGGAAATGTATTGGCTTGTGTGTGCATGTCTGTACAGTCTACTTCTCTACAGGAGCAAAGACCAATAATACTGAACATCTTTCAGCATGTAGTATTCAATGTTTTATCTCCATTTTCTTTTCAATTCTGCACTGTAAATATTCTGAAATTGTGTTTTAGGATTTAACTCTATTAGAGCTATTTTGGAATAATTTAATTATGTGTTTTACAGCTAAGAAAGCAGTTAGGGGAGGGGAAGGATTATGACCAATCACCCATCCCTCAGTTTGAATTCTCCTGAAAAAATAAATGTTTAATGTTAAATGTGAATTTTTCATTGAGAGTAAAGCAGTATATTTACAAAACTGGATAAAATGACCCCAGTGGGTTGTGCAGTATACATTGTTCTCATAGCCTTTACATACCTACTAACACACAAACTGTAATGAATTCTGTTCATCTCCCAAGCTTATTTACATCTGTGGCAGTTTTATCAAGAGACCATTCCATTGCTTGAGACCTCGAATTTCAATGCTTTTCTTCAGTTTCTGTTAGGTCACGTACACACTGGCAGTTTTTGGGAGTCACTACCAAATTCATTAATGAGACTGAATACTGATATATAGTACACATTACAGCAAAGCAGAGTAGAATGTGTATGAATGGAACCTGTAATCACGTAGAATAGCAATGTTTACCTCAGACCAAAGATGGCAGCAACCATACCCAGTCTGACAGTACTTTGTGTTCACTTGACTGCTCAACTAACTGGAGGCATCAGTTTATCTGCAATTTCATGATAATAAATTGCATAAATAATATCAATAATATTAATATGATGCTTTACATTGTCATAGGCTACACAGTACTGTAACAACACTTAACTTGACAAGTCTTTAATGCAAGGATTAAATTTCAGCTGCGGGTAGCTCAGATAGCGAAATTTGTAACCAATTTAAAATCATATAGCTAGCTAGTTAGCTGTACGCTGTTTGCAAGTATGTAGTTCAGTGATTTAGAGACAAAAGAAGCTGGCCTCTTTTTGTACCTTGTTTCTTTTGTGTCCTGTCCTCAAGCCAAACACTTATTAAAAATAAAGTCTGTTGATCTGACCTTAACTTTAATCTAACTTTAATCTGCCATTTTATCAAATGAATAAGGAAGGAGGAGGGAGCAGCATAGGAGTGAGCGTAGCGCCTATGTCACTTAACAACTAGTTCTAGTGTGGTCTACTGCACTGACTAACCACATCCACACTCAGATATTGTTGTCAATACCTAAACTTTCAGATAGTGAGTTGAATTGTAGAATATGGTTGTCACTAACCTTCATAACTAAACTGCGTGTGAACGTAACAGGATTAAGCACTCCAATGAGGAGTGTCAATTGTATTTAGCTGCAGTGTGTACGTGACCTTAGAGGCCTGTACTGGTAAAGGTCACCCTTTGTGTTTTTCCAGGTGACCCATCTCTTTGACAATGGCGGAACTGTTTTTTTTGCAATCTTCATGGCAATATGGGGTAAGTAGAGAAAATTGTACAGTTCACATTTGTTCTTGTTAAAGAAATGGCAGTAAGCTTCTTCAGCTTCAGTTAATAATGATCAACAAGCTACCAGCTGTTGGTCCATATGGATAATTGCAACCAACTCAAAGCTGAGTAATGTGGGCAGAATGTAAATAACCTAAACTAACTAATTGAGGTGTATGTTTACGTGAAGATTTGCAAAGCTCATCTGCTGAAAACTTTAAATGGAAAGTTTGTGGTGAATTTCTAGATAACCCCTTTAATTTCAGTCCTAAATGCTTGTTGAAATGATTAAATGCACAGATTCTAAAGCACACCACGTATAGCAGGAGACAATTAAGGAAAATTTCCAGAAAAAATATTTCTCAAAATAGCCATTTCTCTTAATGATATATTTATCCAAATTTATTTGTGAAGTGAAGTTTTTACAAAAATATTGCAATTCCACAACATATTGATTACAGCTACCACTAAAATATTTGGGCCACTTGTATTTTAGACTTTTCTGGTTTTCAACATCATGTTCTTGATCATAGCCTGGATGTTATTGCAATGTTCTGTATCAGAACTGTACTAGAGTCTCATTCTGTGACCGAATGAATTAAATCACTCCAAGTCGAAACACCCTTTGCCATGAACTGCAGATACCAAGTTGTTTTAATTTAAAGCTTAAAATTGTAGTCATGCAATCATTGATTTTGTTCATTATATCATATATTATATCTCCATAATATGTTTGACATTTCTAAAAAACTTACGCCTAAAGTGTTAAGTGTTAAAGGTCATTGAATACTAGAGAATATGAAATAAAAAGGTTGACAGAAATATGTCAAATCGGATTTAATTCAGGTAGATAGATAGATTTAATCCCATGTTTAGAGGCTTCCCCCATTAATTTCATGCAGAAAAAAATTCTCATTGTAATTCTTTGGCAGATTTGTTTTGATTTACAAAAAGTTTCTTCTACTGAATAGTGTCTGTGTCCCCCAATGTAGGCAAATGGTTAGGATGAAGAGTTTCTAGTATGAATAGCTCTTGCGTTGTCATACTACTGTATGACGTGTGGGAGTCTCTCTCTGCTTGCCTGGCTGTTCATCAGTGCCTGTGTCCCTGTGGAAAGTTGGTCATCTGAATGTGGTCTCCTTGGACTCCAGGGTTGTAGTAGGCCAAGCCATCAAATTTCAAGTCCAAGGGCTCACCGTTGTCCAGTCTCAGAACTGGGGGTCAGAGAAATAAAAAAAATGTAAACAGCATACAAATGTCAGGAAAGAGTGGCATAGTGGTCAGTGGAGGTAAGTATAAGTATATTTACATATATATTCATGTACTTATACTTACATAGATTACATCATATAACATTACATTACAGGCATTTGGCAGATGCTCTTATCCAGAGCGACGTACAACAAAGTGTATAACTGTAACCAGGGACAAGTGTGTTGAAAACCTTAGAGGGAAGTACAGTTCCAAGTGTAGGGAGCGACCGCATAGTTTAACTTGGATATAAGCAAGTACATGAGTATATAAGTAGTTATAGTATACTGCTATAATACAAGCTGTGTAAGTTGGCAGCCAAATAAGTACATATAATCATAGCTGAAAAGATTAAGTCAACATGGTAAAGCATTTTATGAGGAATTTATGGAAACATAATTTCAATTGGTAAGGATTAAATACTGGAATATGTTAGCAGGTATTTACTTGGCTGATTGTTTAACTGCCAGTTTTTAAAGGGAAGTGCAATGTATTGGGATCCTTAAAGGGAGAACACAGCTAAGGATTTAGAGTCAGATTTCAGGTGTGTCCTCAGGCAAATGAGTTACTGCCATTTGAATTCTACTTCCTCTTTGTAAATGGGTGAAATCCTCACTCTGGTTACCATGGATCTCATTTCAGCCAGTGAATAATCACCAGTTTGTGAAAGATTTTGTGTGGCTGTGTGTCTCAACAAAGGGAAAAGAGCGCCTGACAGGGTGTGTGTGTGTGTGTGTATGGGGAGGGGGGGGGAGGGGTGGGCAAGATTAAATCTCGCCTTAAGGGCTCTGTGCTACATAATCTGAAAACGCGTTCTTCTTATTGAAACAAAAATGGGTCAAATTATTAGATGGCTGTGTAAACAGGAGCTGTCCTAAATGCATACTTTCATCTTCTTACATGATCCTAGTCACTACATGCACATGGGTGAGCACACACATGCACGTGCATACAGAAGCATTTTTGGTTTTTAGCTTTACAAAGAAACTCCTAGTAGAATACATAAATGAACTTGTCAACCCATGCCACTAAGGTTTTCTCCCAAGCCCAATAATGTATCCATTCTAATTTAGACTTTGTACCCATGAACCTCATAAATAAAACAATTTAAATGGAGCTTTTTACATCTACGATTGGATAGATTTTGGCCTCCTAGAACCAGTGGTAGGAGTGGTGATCATTACTAACTAGAGGCTGGTAATCAGAAGAAACCAAACCCATCCCCTGATTCTACCTGGTTCCGACGGCATATCCTCGATGAGTTTCCTGTGCATGAACTGTCGTCCATTCTTCTTCTTCAGGAGGATGTAAATGATAAACCCCACAAACCCCACTGCCAGAGCTGTGCCGATAATTGCACCCCAAGCGTTAGTGTTATTCCTTGACTTCCTGTCAATGTGCGTGAAACCTGAAATAAAAAAGTTAATCAATGCCTTTAATCTTTTATTTTTCCAGTACTCTCTGAAACAGTTCAGACTTAATGCCTACCGTCAGTGCAGTCACTGCAGGCCTCCGCTACATACTTAGTAGGGCAGAAAAATGCTGTTCTAGGCAGAATATTATCACTGACCTCCTTTTGCTTATTTTGGTGCAGAATCAACTGTACTGTACTGTTCTCTCCTGAGACTTTTATAGACAGGGTAACCATTGGTCTGATGCCTGAATTGTCCAAGCGTTTAGAAACTGTGGGAGGTACCAGGAACTTTCAATATAGGTTGCATGGAAATAGATTTGTAATTCAAATAAGTGGTAATATAAAGGAAGCTTGACTAAAGTATGCTCTGGAAGTATAACTTGATGTTCTGCTTACTGAAGATTGATGAGAAGCTCAATTCCAACTATATTTGCTCGATAATCATTATTTTGATGTTGACTATTTGTTTAAAGGCTACCCATTCCATCACAGAATACACTTCTTGGTGTGAAATGTTAGCTATATATCAAGATTAATATTCAAATGCAACATAAAAAGCATCCTGGGGTTTCCTATAGCACTAGCATTTATATGTGAAATGATACCTTTCTCCTAGATGCCTACCTTCACACAAATACACTACATTTCCAAAAGTATGTGCATACTCCTTCTTCTAATGAGTGGTTTTGACTATTTCAGGCACACACATTGCTAACAGATGCATAAAATCAAGCATACAGGCATGCAATCTCCATTGACAAACATTGGCAATAGAATGGATCATACTGAAGAGCTCAGTGACTTTCAACGTGGCACTGTCATAGGATGCCATTTTTCCAAGTCAGTTCAGTTAATATCTGCCCTGCTGCCCCAGTCAAGTGTACGTGCTGTTAATTTGAACGTATAGGAGAAACAGCCGCTTAGCCACAAAGCGGTAGGCCGCACAAGCTGACAGAGCGGGACCGGCGAGTGCTGAAGTGTGTAGCGCGTATAAACCATCTGTCCTCAGTTGCAGCACTCACTACAGTGTTCCAAACTACCTCTAGAAACAATGTCAGCGCAAGAACTGTTCGTCAAGAGCTTCATGAAATAGGTTTCCACAGCCAAGCAGCCGTACTCAAGCCTAAGATGCCATGTGCAATGCCAAGCATCGGCTAGAGTGCTGTAAAGCACACCGGCATTGGAATCTGGAGCAGTGGAAACACATTCTCTGGATTGATGAATCACACTTCACTATCTGGCAGTCTGATGGACAAATCTGGGTTTGGCAGAATGCGTGCCAACTGTACTGGCCCAAATCGTGCTAACTGTAAAGTTTAGTGGAGGAAGAATAATGGCCAGGGTTTGGTTCCAGTGAAGGGAAATCTTAATGCTACAGCATACAATGACATTCTATAGAATTGTGGGCTTCCAACTTTGTGGCAACAGTTTGGTGAAGGCCCTTTCTTGTTTCAGCATGACAGTGCCCCTATGCACAAAGAAAAGT
Organism: Anguilla rostrata; assembly: GCF_018555375.3. NCBI lineage: Eukaryota > Metazoa > Chordata > Actinopteri > Anguilliformes > Anguillidae > Anguilla > Anguilla rostrata. Next base: position 29,306,493 of record NC_057937.1, read on the forward strand.
CCATTAAGAAATGGTTTGGTGGGGGAAGAAATAGACTGGCCTGCGCAGAGCCCTGACCTCTACCCCATCAAACACCTTTGGGAAGAATTGGAATGCCAACTGCAAGTGATGGACTGGAGGCTTTTACAGCAGCAAAGGGGGGGTCCAACTCCATATTAATGCACCTGTATTTGGAATGAGATGTTCAACAAGTACATAATGGGAATGTTCAGGTGTCCACATACTTTTGGAAATATAGTGTATTCCTGAAAGCAAATGTGCTCTTACTGCCAATGAAGGGCCTGCAAATCAATCAACCACTTATCATTTCCATTCGATTCTGCATGTATCCGAGGGTGGGGAGCATGAAATGTATGTCAGCCAGCACAGAAAATAAACTCTAATGTCATTTAATGATGCCTGGATTACCTTCTGTTTGATTGCTGATTATTAACCCTGAAGGTAAGGTACAGTATAGGCTTATAACAAAATAGAATATCCTGTTTCAGAATAAGGCTACAGTGCTGGAAGACTGATTCCAATTCACATTTTAAAAAATCTTTTGTTGCAAACATTTTAGTGGCCTAAACACCCTGAATTCCCAATGTATTCACATCTCTGAGGTTTTGCTGTATTTGCATATAAAAAATGAACTGAACTTGTGTGAAGGTACCAACTCTTCATTTCATGAAGTTACGCAAATCACTATTGTTTTGTGATGGTAACAAACAAAGGAGCCCCTTGGCATGGCTGTGTTTCCAGACAGTTCTGTCTCTGCCCTCTCACCTCTGTTCTCTGTGTTGTTCCCTGAATCCCCAGCCTTGACTTTGGTGTTGAGGCTTGTTGTGTTGGTGGTGGATGTAGGGGTGGAGGTGGAGCTGGTGATCGTGGTGGTGGAGGTGGAGGTGGAATTAACTTGGGGTGGCCCAGGGATGTGCTCTGTTGTGGAAGAGGTATAATCCTGGCTCTCAGGTATAACTGTCACAGTGACGTTAGGTGCATCTGCTGTGCCATTGCTGGCCCAGCCCTTGGTGGTGGTGGTAGTGGTGGTGGTCGGGGGGCTCGATATGGTGGCATTAGACACTTCAGGCAGACCAGTATCCCATGGTCCAGTGCTGTTGCTCCCCGAGGTGACAGATGTATCGTTGGTTGAAGATAACAGGATGTCTGGTGAAGCCGTGATGGGGTTCCCAGCTGCACCATTGGTCGTAGAGGCTGGGAGACTATCGATTGCATTTTCCATCACACCTGGAGTGGTGGAGTTCAGCATTGGGACTTCTTGGAAAGCCTCGTTTGTCATTTTGTCCTGCTTTGCGGTGTTTGTATTCACATCCAAGGTGTTGCTACCTACACTGGTTGTTGGTGTGTCAGTGTCATTGATGTTTCTGTAGAAATTCTGTGGAAATTCTGTAGAATTCTGGAGTCGCACTCCATTCAAAGCTTGGAGCATCAGGACCAGCAGAGTGGTCAATCTTAAGTGCAGGTCCATGGCTTTTAATATTCTGTATGAAAGATGAAAACAATGAGGAACTGAAATGGGATATCATTTTGTCATGTAATAGTTATAGAATTGAAGATACATTGCAGATTTGAATAATATGTGACTGATTTGTTACCCTGGTGTGAGAACAGTTACTGATGTGCTTCAGATTTCAACGTAAAAGTATGATAATATGTAAAGTTTAAAGGCTTGGTATTTAACCAAGGTACTGCTTATCATAATTATTTATATTGAAAGTTAATATATCTATCCTGGTTTGTGAAAGACTAACTCAGAATATTTTAGCTTCTGGTCATTTTTACTGCAAGTGCTGATATCAATAATTATTATTTTTAAGCTTTCATTGTAGCTGCTTAGCTGCAAGTGTAATTTCAGGTATACCAGTGCTGTATTTGTTTATACAACATGAGATAAATCATTAGTGTATTGGTTAGATGTGAATGCTAATGTGGACAAACGCTTGTAATATCATGTCTGATGTAAGCTGCCAAAAGACAAAACATTTTAAGAGAACTTCTTGTCTCTTAAACACTAATGCAGTTCTCATGGTGAATGTTTTTATAAAAGAACTTCATGCAACAGTGCGATCTGGAGTGTGGACTCCTTCCAAATTTAAAGGGTGTGTACAACTTCAACTGCCACATGACTTATAAGAAGCATGACATGTGTAACTGGCCTGGCTATTCTGACAATGTTACAGAGGCAAGACTTTTATGCTGAACTGCCACTCGTTTTCTGCATTTTTATGAGTTATGTTCCTTTAGTTTCTCTCCTCATATCACAATCTAGCAATCATCTCATTTTATTAATATTGCTTAAAGCAACGTGTCATGTGTTTGACATTTATTATTTATATGACACAGCATTTGTATTATGATTGTGCTCCAGAATGAGGTTTTGTACTTTTCTTTCTAGTTTAGGATACAGGGTCTCTATATTTAGAACACGATGCCTGAAGGTGTGTAATACATTAAACATGCATTCAGACCAAGACAACGGAATGTTGTTCACCTACAGGTGAAAACCTGTGTCATAAGGAATGAAGAATTAAATACGTCTTAGTTACTTGAGGTTGTTTCTCAGATTAAATACAAAGTGCTTTGTGATTTGAAAGCCTGGAGGCAGACTTCGATGAGAAAATACTCATTATGTTATAAAAAGTGCAGATGTTAAGGCTAAGTGAACAAATGAATCAGGCTACAGCTTTTTGTGAGTTGTGAATTCAATACCATTGTCTCAGCTGTGTTCTGTAACCATTTTCAAGTTAAACACATTTTAAAGGATTCGTGTTTCCCCTGAAACAGGATAAACAGGTCCTTTCATCACGGAGGTTGTTTTTTTATGGCATATGGCTTATAAATAGGAGGAGTCTGATTTCAGATTGTATTCCCACTCTCGCTTAGACATCTTCCCTGTATCTGTTTCTATAGTAAACGTCTTGTGTCAGTGAGTGTTATAGAAAATACCGTGGCCTCAGAGCAAATTATCTTTCTTTGGCCATTTATTTGATCAGTCACATAAAATAGAGTTCCATATATAAAACTTGAAAATAAAAACAATGTTCTCTCTCTCTCTCTCTCACGATGTGTGTGTGTGTGTGTGTTTGTGTGTGTATACACTATTAATATGTAGTTCACTTCTTTTGTTATGTAGTATCTGTTTAAGGTCACAGCATGGTGTTGTGGATATGGAAACTTGCCACCAGAAAGAAGCATTTTCCCATGTGAGGAGCTGCTGTCATATCCATAAGCAGAGTATAGTAAAAATTCGACTAAAATCATAGATAATATATGAACGATTTTATAAAGTCATGACAAATGAGGAAGCAAAGCAATCTAATAGTGTCTTGGACCAAATTTTGAGGGCATAGTCATCAGCCTGTAATATTTGCAAGAACATTTTGGGGTTGTTTCCTGAACAAAAAAATCTAATATAAAGACATTTTCAAGGATTGGCACATTTCACAATGTGACACATTATACTCATATTGTGAAGTTTCATCAAGGCCTTTTGCGTATAGTTGGTCTTATTACAGTCAAAGAGGGAAAGAGAAAACTTGATACATGAGCAATAATCCACTTTCATCTAGACAATTACCCCTCTGTCCATTCTCACTTAAAATGATTCACTCCAAATAGAGACTCCTTCCCAAAAAACCTCTCTATGCTACATACAATTGCTCAGGCAACCATATATACTTTTCTGTGATTTTACAGAATGAGAACAATACTGAGAAAAATACCTGAGAAGTTCCATAATGTATTTTCTAAATAGTTCTTTCTTGACAGTTCTTATGAATTTTTCCAAAAAAAGCCATTCTTTCTATATTGATCCATTTTGTATTTCTACCAAAACATATACCTCTGACATGGCACCAGCATTCTCTGATAACTAAAGTGAGTTCAGCAGATTGATTTACCAGACAACCGGCAAGCAATCTTTTTATATTTCCGGAGGATGGATATTGAAATCATTTAGTTTCCCTAGTTTGAAGTGGAAGCATAAATGAAAAGTTTAAAATGTTATCACTACACTACATAGAGAAAATACAAGCCACGTACCTGAAGCAGGAAATGGGTAGGTTCTCTGTTGTCGTGCGAGAGCAGGTGTGAAATAGATGAGCGCTGTCGCCACAGAAACAGAGCCAGCCTATTAGACAAAGAGGTGCATGGGGACAGGAAGTGGGTGGGGAACACCTGAAGTCACCTGAAAACCCGCTTGACCGGATTTTTTGCCATTCAGTGCACACCCTTGTATTCAGCCAGTGAATACAAAAGCATTATCACAATGTGGTTCTGTTATGATGTCAAGTCTTTGAACTATGTTTAAAAATATATTTACGTCACAACATTCTTAAAGAGTGACTTGTATCTATTTTCTACCCACGACTCTAAAAAGGGATATTTTTACGACAAAACAGTATATTACAATTACAAAAGTATATTTTTTCTTGTTTGCATTTATTGAGAAGTATAGTCTACTCTAGGTTTCCACCAGAAGAGATTGGGACAGCAGTGGTAGATCAGAAAGCTGTGCTTGCCTCCTGGCTAAGGAATCATAGTTCCCTTGACACAAAAGAATATCTGGTATATTTACACCTATGTAATCAGGAATCCTGAGGAACCTCTATTTCAACAGTTTGACTGTGAAGTAAATTTGATATCAAGCAAAACAAAACTCATTACTTGTCACTAAACAAGCTGAATTCCTCATTTGTGTCACTGTGAAAGTTAGTGAGGCAGAACATAAATGAATATCCTTGTGACTAAAATACAATGATGCTCAAATGGGCCTTTCTGTCCCTAAAATGCTTCCTAAACAATTATCAGTACTTATAGACAAAAAAACTCTAGTAATAACTGATATATATTTATTAAAGCTGCAGGATTATAAGAATTGTTATTCCTTACCTGCTTGTCGGGAGTATTATGCTAAATGTCATAGTAATAGACTGACCATTTTGAAATTCTTCATTACTGCAACAAAATGTAGTCCTTCACCTTCAGGGTAGAATTGCAAAACCAGCCACACAGAGATTACCAACCCCTGGTTCTCCTCCTTAACTTGACTACAAGTATGTTTGTTGTTATTTCCCATCAGCCACAAGATTCCTCTGCAAACCAGAATTTACATGAGGGCGAAGGGTAGTTATGGTTTGAACAGAAATAAGTTATAAATTGGATTTCTTTTTCCAATTAAAAATATTGAATTTTATACTTTTAAAAGTATTTTATAGATCTTCTAATTCAGGTCTATGAGTCTTGTTTATTGGACAGTTTCACTGTCCGGCAGTATGCAGACAAGCATGCATTTCACCTCAGAAGTGCATGCTGTGACACAGTGCTACCAGCTGGACAGTCATTGTGTTGGGGAGCACACTTAATAGAGAGCTGGTCTAGGAAAACTACAGGTGGCTGATCAACCGGAGGAGGCATTGTTCCATGATGAGACAGGGACGCCCCTGCTTAACGCTCAGGGACAGAACTTCACTGTGACCTGACCGATGAGCACATCATTACACTAATGTGAGTGCTTCAGAACAGCATGCCCTAAAACAGCTACATAATTAAAATATGATATTATGTAAATTCATTCAATTTCAAAATGTTGCATTAAATTTGTAATTTCTCAGGTACAATATTAAATTAACATAACATATATGTGACATCTTTATATATATATATGTTTTATATTCCATAGCAATATATTCCAAAGAAGCAATGAAAGCTTTGACATAAATGCTGTTTTTTTCATCTAATGTTTCATTCTAGCTACAGAAAAAAAAAAATGTTGGTTTTATGTCCTGAAATTGTACTGGGTAGATAATTACAGGGGCCACCTCAGCAACTGGCAGTTGGTCTCTACTGTGATGTGTTTGCTTGCGATGATTCAAGGTTGAGAAACTAAATGAAGCTTTGTATATAAGCCTCACAGCTAAAAGATAACAATAAATCTGTAAGGATGTTGGGTGTTTCTTATTAATTCTCCTGTGTTAATTATCTACCTCATACAGTTTGAGGCCAAACGTTTACATACACCTAGGCTGAAGATATTCAAATTCAGTTTTTCACAACTCCGCACATTTCATGTTACCATATGTTTCTTTTGGAAAGTCAATTAGGGCATCTACTTTGTTTACATCAGAGTTCATTTTAAAACAACCGATTAGAGATGGTTTTATTTCAGCTTTAATTCACCATATCAGAATTCCAATGGGTCAAAAGTTTACATACACTTTGTTAATATTTGGTGGCATTGCCTTTTAATTGCTCAACTTGAATAAAACGCTTGGGGTAGCTTTCCACAAGCTTCTCACAATACTTTGCCAGAATTTTTGCCCATTCCTCCGGGCAGAACTGGTGTATCTCAGTCAGGTTTGTGGGCCTCCTTGCTCTGACATGCTTTTTCAGTTTTTTTGATGGCTACTCCAATACTTTCACTTTGTTGTCTTTAAACCATTTTGTTACAACTTTGGAGGTATGCTTAGGATCATTGTCCTGCTGGAAGACTCAGTTGCAACCAAGTTTTAACTTTCTAGCTGCAGGTGTTGCTTCAGTATTTCTAGGTAATCCTCTTTCCTAATGATGATTATTTTGAAATGACCTCTTATGGAAATAAAGTCAATACCCTAATTGACTTAACTTATGGGCATCAGTGTAGTATGATGGGTAAGGAACTGGTTTTGTAATCATAAGGTTATAGGTTCGATTCCACCGTAGGACACTGCCATTGTACCCTTGAGCAAGGTACTTAACCTGCAGTACATATCCAGCTGTATAAATGGATACAATGTAAATGCTAATTAAAAAGGTTGTGTAAGTTGCTCTGGAAAAGAGCATCTGCTAAATGCCTTTAATGTAATGTAATGCCTTTAATGTAATGTAACACATGAAATGTATGGTAACATGAAATATGTAGAGTTGTGAAAGTTTGAATGTCTTGAGTTTGAATGTCTTCAGCCTTGGTGTATATAAACCTTTGGCCTCAACTGTAAATGGATAAAAGTTGTCTTCCTTTCCTCCTTTCATTGGGCATCAGCTAATGGATTTCACATTAAGTAAATAGTAATTTAGGAGGAACCTAGCAATACATTCACTATGAGTTTAATCAGTAGAGTTTAACACTTATTTGAATAAAGAGAAAACACAGTTTGCAACACACAGCCTTTATTTACAAATATTTAAGAGAAGACATAGAAAAAGATATTAATTGTGGGACAGTGGCTTTCGACTGCTGAGGAACTCACAGGCCGGTCCTTGCTTCTAGCTTCTCCAGCACAGGCCTGTTGACTTGGATATCTCACCGAAACTAATATCTTGACCACAGGTTTACTCAGAATCTTCCATCGTGAGTAATGGAGTAAAGAGTTAAGTCCCAGCCTATTTGACGAAGTCTCTTATGATGGTATCCTCTCACGGGCAAGCTGCTTGGTCCAGGGCCTTGGAGTCGGAACAAAAAGAGCTGCAAAGCACTCTTTCAAAGGGAAGCTAAAAAGCTTGAAGTAAGGAGAGAAGCACAGGAAGCCCTGTGCATTGACCTCCTACTGTATATATTCATTTGGTCAATCCCACATTCAAAGCTGTTTGTCAGCTCTGATGTCGCACGCACACTAGTTTATGTCTCCCAAGCACTGGAGGAGAGAATGTCCTATGACGCATTCAATTGAGTCATAAAATGTTTTCAGTATCATTTCGTTGAAAAGGGGAGGGAGAGGGAGCAAATAATTAACTTTGCTCAACAAGGAATGCAGAATGTGTACGCTACAAATCTATGTAAAGAATGCATACATAGAGACTTTGAGAGGTCCCTTGCAGTTGTTTGTAATTGTTTAGGATGTATTGCTGAAGTTATTAATAGGTGTTTCCAAGTGGCCCCATCAAGGTAGCTCTGCTTGTCATCTTCAAACCTAAGACTTTGCTGTCACCGCCACATAACAAGCAACACGATTAGCTCACTCAACTATTGACCAGAAAGGATCACAGCCAATCACACCCTTGCTTCTCAAATGCTTAAGTCATATTCTGTAGCAGATTTTCCACTGTACATAGATGTTCTATGACTCATCAAATTTCTAATTTTGAATTGACACCCATTTTCTCTTTTTTAATTCACTGATGGGGTATCAAGGCTTACCTTCTTTGATAGCCGTTAACTAAAGACGTTAATATCCAGATAGACAAATCTGTGGGAGATTTGTCATGGTCTACTGATTCTCTCCTCTTCAGCCACTGTGTTCCTGGAGTTCTGGAAGCGGAGGCGAGCAGAGCTCACATACGACTGGGATTTGATCGACTGGGAAGAGGAAGAAGTAAGGGGGGGGCACGGGGATGGAGGGCCGTAGGACTTTATATCACCATGGTGATAATGGAGAAATGACAAAATACATAGAGATGGAAAATTGCATAAGATAACAGACAATTCAGCTTGATTCATCATTTGCCCATATCTTAAACAATGAAAAAACAAAAGCTGAATAAAAGCTAAAATAAAAGCCAGAATAAAAGCTGGCCACCTCTCCAGAGAGAGTGTTGTTTCCAGCAAGTCCCGCTATAATTCTGCCCATCCATTAACATTCCTATTATAGTACTGACATTGATCATGTTATTGATTGACTGTCTAATGCCTTTTTGGATAGACCTAATTTAAGCATTTAGTAGTGAAGCTATTTATAGGTAGGAACAGAGGTGGAGTGATGGGAGGTCACTTGATTCATGGGCTCAAAAGGAAATTGAGGGTGAGCATGAATGACACAAGGCTGTCAATCTGAGAAAAAAGTGTCCTGGTAACATGTTTGGTCCAGTGTTTAAATGAACACTTGCTGGACTTCAGTTTCACATACATATTGTGTTCAGAATTATTCTAGAAAGATTGAATCCGATAAACATCTCACGTGATGATGAAAAACCTCAGATGACCTAGAAATAGTTGATGGCATACTCTTTCCATATATTTTAGTGGAATTATGGCTATCTTAAAAATATAGCTCTTTTGGTTTTCACAAAGTGTGTTTGTGTGTGTGTGTGTGTGTGTGTGTGCAACTGTATGGAACAATGTATAATGCTGTGGAACAATGTGACTTTCAGGAGGAGCTGCGGCCCCAATTCGAGGCGAAATATTCAAGAGTAGAAAGAGTCAACCCCATTTCTGGAAGACCCGAACCCTTCCAGCCTTTCTCAGACAAACTCAGCCGTCTAATGGTCTCTGTGTCAGGAATCTTCTTCATGGCATGTTCTTATTCTTCTCTTTGCTTCTCTTTGTTACAGTTTTTGCATGTCTTGTATTTTTGTTTGCATCTGCACAGCAAGCAACCTTAGTCAGGGCAACATGTAAATCAATATGAACGCAAAATGAAAAACAACAAAATAATGCACAAATTCTTGAAATAAATGGTGTAATAGTACAATTATTGAATTAACATAATTGTACAATACATTTCGTAATCCAAGTAAGAAAATAATACAATGGCCCCTGTCACCATATAAGCAACATATGACAGAAGCTAATATATATTCAACAGTTGATCTAGAATGTTGGCCATCTATATATTAATTTAGTTGCATAAGATAATTAGGTATAGTAAAATACAGTGACATTTTTTTAGGTTGAATAATATGAAGTCATTATACAGATAATATGTTGAAAGAGTCTGTTTCTCAAATGTCTCAGGTGCCAACACCCTTGACAGCAAAATATCCACTTCTGAATCAAATGCATTATTATTCATGCATTTTCAAGTTTATTCTCATAAACTACAGCTGCAAGATTCTGTGTCACTTTAGCCAGGAACGGCATATTGGTTTTTCAATCTGACATGTGGCAATATTTACATTCAGCTCATGGTATTGATTTTCTTCCTTTGTCATACATCCAAGATTAACTGGTTTTAACCTAGAGCGGTGCTGTAGCAGCCTAACATCTCCCTCTACTGGATTACTCCAGATTTAATATAGGCAAAAACCAAACCACTGTGTTTCCCAAACAAATAATCTCAATGTCAATACTTGGCTGGCATGATTACAGGGCATTGTGGCTGTAGATGTTGCCTGCCTATAAATGCCCAAATAGCTCACAAAATGGGGATTACCTTGCAGTAAAGTTTTAAGAGGCCAGTTGTCCAAAATGGTGTATGATCCCTCTCTGGATTAAATATTAATTTTGTGTATGAATTGCATGACTGGATTATTTCTATCATATTTTTGCACATAGTAGTGTGTTACCTTGTGTGTTGCTTTTAATAAACATTTACATACATAAACTGCCTCAAGCAAGGATAATGAAACTAAAAATTAAAGTTGCAAACAATGATATATTATTGCATTTATCACTTTCGTTCTCTCTATTCTTAGCTGTCCCTGGTCGTGACTGCTGTGTTTGCTGTGGTGGTTTTCCGCCTCATTGCCATGGAGAAGTTTGCGTCTTTCCAGTGGGAGTTTGTGAAGAAGAACTGGCAGTTTGCCACATCCGGGACCGGAGTCTGCATCAACTTCATGATCATAATGTCTCTCAATGTGGTGGGTTTAGCATGTGTGTTATCCGTACACTTAAAAATTCTGCACCTTGTTTCTGGAATTCAGTTCTTTTAAATCAGGTTTTAAGACTTCTTGTCTGTTATTTCTCTTAGTTCAGACATTCAGCTGATTCAGATTTTTTTAATTTAAATTTTTTTTTCTTGTAAAGTACCTGGGATGTTTACATAAAAGTGTCTATATAAGAGCGCATTGTTTTGTATTGTATTGTGTATTCTATTTTAGTAAAGGACTGGGTGTTCCTTCAGTTTTATCAACATTAGGCGTGGGTGTGCAGGCATATTATTGATGAAACTGTCAACAAACTGCCTTTTTTCTCTCGCATTTGTATATATCCTATCCAGGTGTATGAAAAAGTGGCGTACCTACTTACAAACTTAGGTAAGTAAGAGTTTGCTTCGGTTAAAAACACAATGCACCTTCGTGGCCCATGGCCGCGGGCAAACTGAAATGTGGCCGTCTCCTTTTTCAGAGCACCCTCGGACAGAATCGGAATGGGAGAACAGCTTTGCCCTGAAAATGTTCTTCTTTCAGTTTGTCAACTTGAACAGCTCCACATTCTACATTGCCTTCTTTCTGGGAAGGTAGGACATTGCTATGTACATCATATCATGGAATGAAGTTTAATCTGCTTCAATTAAGGAAAGGCCATTGCCTTCACTCTTTTTGTTTCTCATGATCTTCATTGCTTTTTCATCAAAGCAATCACTCTGTTTAATCAATATGCAGCTGCTGCTCTCCCTGGAACACGTTCTCAGCAATGGATTGACAGTGAACATATACTGCATACTACTTTCATACTGCAAAATTTTTCAAGGAGTCTGTCTCCATACAAAGTACGCAATTGCATAGTCATGTATAAATTATGCACCAACCATATTCATTTATGAAAAAACTTTAAATAGCATTTCAGTGTACCGTCTGCCCATTGTGCTTTGTGGACTTACTGTTGTGTAGTAAATTTGCTGACATTTCCTTCCTTGAATTAAAGGGGCTCTAAATGTTGATGAATGAACCATAGTTCCTCAATTATTATATTAAATGTTTGTTTGAAAGGTCTGATGCAGGGCAGCTCAAGATCCATTTCATTTCATAATTAAACTGACTGCAACTTTGGAACAGCTCATTGCTTTATATCAAAATGATAATACATTAAACTGAAAACTTCTGTTCAGATTTGCAGGCAGGCCAGGGAAATATAACAAGATTTTTAAGAGATGGCGATTGGAGGAGGTGAGTCATTAACAGAAATAGAACAGGAACCCTTCTAACCATCTGCATTCATTAATGTGTCTGAACTCTTTTCCAAGCTACTAATGTAAACTGTATTTGATTTGTTCAATCATCCTTCTTTCCTGCTATTCCAAGAGTGAGCATATTATTATCAACATGTATGGATACTTGTTCACACCATTCAAATCTTCCATTCATGCATGTGTATTTTTATTATAGAGTGATTTGTCAGAACATGGACAATCTGTACAACCTAGCGCTTTAGCTGATTGGATGACTTGCATGGCTTTTTTCAAAGGAATGGAGTTTTGTACATAGTGCACTATGCAACATTCATGCATCATGAAAGGAGCTTGCAGGTTTTTTATATAACTACAGTAGACTGTTTTTATCCACACCCTAAGTAAAGATGAACAAAGTAACTGTAATAAAGGCATGAACAAAAAGGAGTCTACTGTAGCTAACCAAGCTCAGAAATGTTGAAAATAAATTCCACACTGAAATGCAGTGAAAATACTCTGAAAAGAGTAGTCATGCAAATAATCCTATCAGCCTGTGGGAATTGTAATCCATTGTCAGCCATGTTATATTTTTAATGTTTGTAGCAGAATCCTTGCATAAAGCCTTCAGTGATGGAAATAACATTTAAAACAACATATGACCAGCGGTTGACACTGTTTATGATGGTTACAATGCACAACACCTTAATTTCAAATTAAGAATTCATCATATGAAGGCATATTTGAGGCAATACTCATGCTTGGTGCTTTTATTCAAAATTCATTTAAGTGATTTTTTTTGTCATTATTAGAACTCTTATCAAATATTGTTTTAAAACCTTTGACTGTTTCTGTTGGCAGTGCCACCCCAGTGGCTGTCTAATAGACCTGTGCCTACAAATGGGTGTCATCATGGTTTTAAAACAGATCTGGAACAATTTCATGGAGTTAGGCTACCCGTAAGTACCTAATTGTGCATTGTGTATTTCCAATATATGGTTTATTTTATTCTATTATTTCATTTTGTCTGGTAAGGGAACATGACTGACCAGCCCCAGCCCCCCCCCCCCCCCTAAGCCTGAAGCTGACAAATGGCAGATAACCAGCAAAAAAATGAAAATAAAATAAAACCTGCTGACAGCCCACTTTCAGTGCCGACAAGCACATTTGTGGTGGGGAGCTTTTAAAGGACCATAATGCTTTACAGCTGCAGCTGAATTGGTAACATCATTACAACAATTTGAATATGCATGCATCACAATATCTTTACTAGTGGGGATATCCATTGGTCCCTGTGATGTAATCCAATGTCTGTTTTCTCTGACCTCTGGCCAGTAATGTCCTACTCCCTGTTTACTGGGTGCTGCTGTGCTGTGCACTACTACACAGGTTACTTCAGAACTGGTGGGCTCGGAGGAAGATAAGGAAAGGTGGGCAACGCATGGAGAGTAAGGTTTCACTTCCACAGTGGGACAAAGACTGGAACCTGCAGCCAATGAATGCCCATGGCTTGGTTGATGAGTACCTGGAAATGGGTAAGATCATCCGATAACCAGAGAAGTCATCTGGCATTCAGCTGAACTTTTCTTGATCTGCAATCCACAACTTGCAAATGTTTGTTAGAAGCACTTTTTATATACACAACTGCTGAAGTAAACAAACACTTACAGGTCATTTTTTGTCATTAGCGGTTGTGATTTGTTTATCAGAGGCTAGTTCGGTTTTAAACTTTATACTTTTACTGGTATATTCCTCACCATTTGACTTAAGGACTTTTGATCTTAAGGACAATTAAACAATGATTATTTATTGCACACAGTAAAACATGTTTTAATGCAGTTCTGGACACACTGACCAATGCATTTATTGTTTCTCCACACACCTAGCCCATGGTCAGGCACCCATGGACTCGCATGCCAAAGCCACATACACTACATGGCCAAAAGTATGTGGACACCTGACATCCAACATCTCATCCAGAATTATGGGCATTAAAATGGAGTTGTCCACCATTTTAATTTTGCGGCTAAAACAACCTCCACTCTTCTGGAAAGGCTTTACACTACATGTTGGAACATTACTGCAGGGATTTATTTCCATTCAGCCAGAAGAGCAGTAGTGAGGTCAGGCACTAATTGGACGACTAGGTCTGGCTCGGAGTTGACTTTCCAATTGATCCCAAAGGTGTTGGATGGGGTGGAGGCCATTTCTATGTGTGCCCAGGAACATTGTCATGCTGAAAGAGGAAAGGGCCTTCCCTATTGGGGAAGCATAAAATTGTCCAGAATGTGATTGTATGCTCTAGCTTTGCCTTCATTGGAACTAAGGGGCCTAGCCCAAAACACGAAAAACTGCCCCAGATCAAGGGGTGTCCAGATACTTTTTCCTCATATAGTCTATGGGTCTACCTTAGATGCATAGGGTTCTACATGTTCAATATTTGCTAACTGTCTGATTGCAACTGTATTCTCATTGGTCACCAGCTGGTACGCATATGTAATGAACCTGTGTGCTTCCCATTAATGTTAATTATGGCTGCTATTTATGTTGTGTTGTTGAATCTAAAGCTTCATATTTGCTAAACTGGTACAGCTCCCCTATGAAGGAATACATTTCCCCTTAAAGCCAACTGTTATAAGACTGCACTGAAAAAACCAGCACTGTTGCTGTGCTGGTTTTTCCCACTATTCACTTAGTCCTTGTGATTTTGCATATAAATACCTGAAAAAGTGAGTGTTGGCTTATTTTACAAGTGGTCTGTGGACAACAAACATTATTTCACCCTGTGGCAAACACGCCTGCCACAGGCCACCGAAGTGGCTTTTCTTGGGGCCCTCCAGCACAGAGACACAGGGAGAAGATGTTAAAACAGTCCACGTTTATTTGCAAGGGTCGGCAAGATGTTATAGCCGAGGAGCAGATGTTAACACACTGTCATGACAGAGAGGCTCCCCTGTGTGGGTGGGGATGGCAGATTTAACCTGTGCGCAGTGATTACCTCACTACGCACAGGTGCAGCCACTCCTGTTCCTGGGTCCAATTAGCCTGGCCAATTATCTAATTATTAACCGATTATCCAATTGGCCAGGTCTAATTAGCTTGACCCAGGCAGGTGTGGCTGCTTAAACCAGCCATCCCCACACCACATACCCCCAACGCCAAACTGAGGCCAGGGAGAATCCCTGGCCGAAGCCTACTCCCCCCCCAGCACTCCAACCAAGCGGGAAAAAAAAAAAAACGAAACAAAAAAACCAAGCGCCCTTAACACTTTAAGGGCCCCGGAACAGTCCAGTGCACAGCCGTGACCCTCCCCGGATGATAAGGCAGCCCTCCCCCCTCCTCCCTCTCGGAGCGCGGGGATTCCTGGGCTGCTCAGCTGGTTGGTGGGGATGTCACCGGCTTGGGCTGTTCCAGGGGCTGTGGTGGGGTGGTTGGGCTGGTGGGCTGGCTGGGCTGGCTTCCTTGTGGCGCTGGGGACCAGGAACCCTTGCAGGTGTGGTGGCCGCCAGTCGGCTCTGCTGGAAGGCTGGTGCAGGCTTTCCCCTTCACGGGCTCCGGGCAACCCAACCAGGCCAAAACGATGAACTAAAACAACCAACAGACAAGAAAGGAAGCAATACGGCGCGGCCACTGCTTGTGCGCCGCCCGTAGCTGACCCGCCTTCCCGGCCAAGTCCAGCTCACGGCGCGACCACCTCTCGTGCACCGCCCGTAGCTGACCTGCCTTCACGGCCAGGTCCAGCTCCCAGCGTCCCAGCTGAGGATCGCTTCCTTCCCCTCCGTGGTCATCTCCCGCTCCCCGCTTTTGGCCTGGAGGATCCGCCCAAAGCCCTGTCAGGAACACCGCAGCTGTTCCTCCTCCAGTGTGCTTCCTGGCTGGCCCTCCTGTGCCTCTTTCTTGTGCCGGAGAAGCCCCACGTTGGGCGCCACTGTGGCAAACACGCCTGCCACAGGCCACCGAAGTGGCTTTTCTTGGGGCCCTCCAGCACAGAGACACAGGGAGAAGATGTTAAAACAGTCCACGTTTATTTGCAAGGGTCGGCAAGATGTTATAGCCGAGGAGCAGATGTTAACACACTGTCATGACAGAGAGGCTCCCCTGTGTGGGTGGGGATGGCAGATTTAACCTGTGCGCAGTGATTACCTCACTACGCACAGGTGCAGCCACTCCTGTTCCTGGGTCCAATTAGCCTGGCCAATTATCTAATTATTAACCGATTATCCAATTGGCCAGGTCTAATTAGCTTGACCCAGGCAGGTGTGGCTGCTTAAACCAGCCATCCCCACACCACACACCCCTTACTATGATTTGCACCCTGAACATAATCACAACCATTTAAAAAACCACTGACAGTTTGCCTATGAAAGAAAAATCAGTGTGTAGTTGGCTCAAAGTAACTCTCTCCTACTGTCTCCCTTAGTCCTGCAGTTTGGCTTCACTACCATCTTTGTAGCAGCCTTCCCATTGGCTCCCCTCCTAGCCTTGCTGAACAACATCATTGAGATCCGACTGGATGCCTACAAGTTTGTCACACAGTGGAGGCGCCCGATGCCTGCTCGAGCTATTGACATTGGTTAGTCTCAATTACAGAAGTACATTTCAGCTTGTGGCTGAAGTCAAACCTCTTCTATATATACCTACATACATGGTAAATATATCAAATTGCACTGTCAACCAGTGTCTAGTTTCTCCAGAATCTAGTATCTCCGGGGAATATTATAGTTTTCCTGATTGTTTTCCTGTTGAAGTCTTATTGGCCAGTGTTATTTTGCAGGTCATTGGTTGAGTTGGCTGATTCGCCACCTCCAACTGGAGCAAAAACTATACAAGGTCTTGTGTTGTTCGAAGAAGAAACTGACCATTATTTCACTAGCCAAGCACATCACTGGAAATTAGGTGAACTCACAATCAGGGAATGTTTTTAAGCATAAAAGAATAACCATACAGGCAATCATTCATAGTTTTTTTTTTTGTTTTTTTTTTGATGCGGTAGTAATCAGAAGCCATGTGAAATGCTTCCAGAATAAAAAAACATCACTGATATTTGTTGAATGTTTATAAGACAGCCAACCAGCTGTAAGGTTGCACAGCTTCTGTGATCATTTGACTTGTTTTTTTTTAATCACATGGAAGTTGTAAGGTCTTGCTACTGATTAGCTGTCTTCTCAGCACCCAAAACATATCTGAGATTTTTTTTTATTCCTGGAAGCATTTCACACAGCCTCTGACATTTGTTTGTTTGTTTGTTTACTACCGCATCAGGTATGGTTAAAGCAAAAACAAGAAGAAAGATCAACTATAGGTTAAAAAACCGTAACTCGATATATTGTGCAGCCCTACTCAGAATGTCAGTCTGGTCAGGCTGTTTCACCTTTGGAAAACCAAAAGAAAGTGAGACCTGAATGCTAGAGTAAGACCAGTGCATAGTAGTTGCTAATAACAATGAAACATTGCTAATAAAATGTATGTCATTGTTAGCCTTTCGATTGGATAACTGGCTTCCAATAGCAACTGTTGCTATTAACACCATTGACCCATTGGCTCCAACGCACCTTTTGAAAAGCTTGAATTTAGAAGTGGTTAGTAATTTAGTAAACATGTAATTGTCGAATGAGAGAAAATGCAGTGTATTACGTTTCCTAAACCATGAGTTAATTAGGAAAATACAATACTCTGGATTAGAATCTGCCGATGACCGCAACATCAGCTAAACATGTCAGCCATTGGCAGTGGTGTAAAAAGTAATCAATTTTTATACTTAAGTTGGGACACTCTATTTAAAATTGATCCAATTGTGAAATTTAAATATATGAAGTGTTCAAAATTATGCCAAGTCAAAACAATCTTCATAACAGTTAAAGTGGAATTCCACTGCAATAATGAAACTTTTCAGAATGACTTATTTCCTTTTTCATTTAATGACACTTTTCAAATTGGTAAGAAAATGAGGTGGTAGTTATTTAATTCTTTCAAAATAAAATGAATTATTTATTTATTTGTTTCATTTTGGCACATTTAGTCCTCCATACTTTAGCAATAAAATAACTGAACATATAAACTTAGATTTTTTTCTTTAGTGGCTAGCTTGCTAGTGAGTAACATTACCCTCTCTCCAGCCAAGTAGTAGGCTAACACCCATCCTCTTCATTAGCATTCAGCAGGAGTGGCAACCTGTGACTGGCATTATATGACACTCACCCATGGACAGTACGTACCTGCCCGTTGTTGTCTTTTAGTAAAGCAGGTACCTCGAGCATGCGCAGTAGTTTGGGGCTATATCTCTGCACTCACTACAGGTAGAGAATTTAATTAAGAGCACAGCTACTCCTCTAATGGTAAAAGGTCATTTCATGGTGGAATTCCCCTTTAAAGCAAACTGTTGCTTAGAGCGGATCGGTTCTTAGTATTGTGCTATATCTAGTAATAAATCCATGACTTTATAATTCCTGGAAAAGTTGTTTTATGTTGTTGCCTGCTAACTAGTTTCCATATTATAACTCAATGGCTAGTTATAAGTAGCTAACATTCAATAGCGTGCTGAAAGCTTCCCAATGGCTATTAGATACTTAGATAAAGTCAATTTAATAGTGAAGCTAGCTTAGTTGGCTATATATATTTTTTTTGTCCTTTTTTTTGGCTGGACCGCAACAGTCATTATTTGGTTAATTCTTCTAAATACAAATTAAAGTAGCATTATTCAATGTTAATATTTTTACAGTGGTTCATGCATATAAACGTGTAAGTGCATATGTAAATGTTTATAAAATATTTTAGTCTCATTGCTATGAAATAAAATCATGAAATTAATTTTATATGTTAATTAACCCTTTCATGCAAGCCCCTTAGTGGGCGGCACACTGAGATTACTCAACTCAGACATTCATTGCTTCTGCAAACTACGAGTGGAAACTGAGTGGAAACAACAAACTCTGTGTTTTATATTTATTTATACATAATACACTACAACAATGGAAAATACAGAGTTTTTAAGTGCCACCAGTGTTGAGATGGTTGTCTATTTCACAAGCACCCCCTTCTTGCTGTCTCATCTGCAACTATACCCCCATGACACACCGAACAACAGCGTCCATCTGAGAATTCATAAATATATTCTTTCACCACCAAAAATTTGTATTCCATCATAGCAACAAGATAAAGCCAATGGTAGCCCGAAAGCACACCAATACAGTGGTGAAAGATGCTGCTGACTGAATACCAAAATAAACTTGAGGGATTTTTGTGGAATTATACCACGTCATTCTACTATCAATATCTGTGACTAAATATGGAATAAATATTCAGTCATACCATTGGGTTTGCATGTCATGTTGTCCCTTTCACGATTGGTCATTTATTGCCTTGAATAATCCTTTTTAGACGTAAACACGCAAATAGAAAACGGGTAGGTATTTCCAACAGCCGCACATAAAACCCCACTTGCATTTTACAGTAACTCCTTTCAGTTAATTTTGATTTAATTGATACCTAGTTGATCATGTAGAGGACAGTACAAGCTTTGCAATGGTATATGGAATGTTTCAATAGAATTTTATTGCAAAGACTGAGAGCCCCGTGTATCTGTATGAGTGGTTGCTTCAGCACAGTGTTGTGCATTCAACCTTAAAGTGACAATTTTGAAGATTTCAGTTTCGTTCTCTATGGCGGTGCCAATGGCGAGAAGCGGTAATTGCAGGTGTGTTTTTGGACCTCACTTCCCATAGATCCAACCGGATCCAACCAGTGTCGCCTGTGTGACGTCAGTCAGTTGGCACGCCAACTATAACACTTACTATTTACTGAATAAAAAATGGTTGTTATAAAAGTAATGTTGTGTACATACTCATTCGTTGTCCAACATTTGGCTAACTCAAGATGTCTTTACACTGCCAAGCCGGGTTAAAATGCCGTAACAAACCTGGGGTAGAATTAGTGATGATCAACGTTCTTTATCCACCTTTTGCCCGGTATGAACATCTTTACACTGCAGAGAAGAATTTGCGGGATTCGCTGTGACTCGTGCAATTATGTATCTCGTGCACAATAAGCAGTCTTTTTCGTGAATGATTGTTGTGTGGTATTTTTGAAACAACTGCCTTGCAAAATGTTACCCCTGGTGTTTCTGGTTTTGCTAGCTAAACTGTTCGAGAATAAAGCTGAGCTGGGTGTTAAATTAGCAATCAGAACAAGAAGAATAAAACAAAAACAAAGGAGATTTCATCAAAAAGGGCATAAAGGCTGAAGGAAGCGTAATAAAATAATAACAATGCTAATCCATACTGCCGTATTCTTTTATTTCGTTTTCTCCTGCATGACGTCTTCAGAAATCAGACCTGGCTCTGCTTCACATACCCCGGCTTTATTCCGATCATTATAATATATATTGATGAACTCGATGGCAATGTAAATAACGGTAACGTTAAGGCAAGTTCAGATCAATGATTCGCAATGAGGCCAAACGGTTTTAGAATGTTGCAGAGAAAATTGCAGCGGTGTGAACTGGCTAGTAGCAGAGCCGCTGCCTGCCCTGAGGTTTTAAAAGACCGTCCTTGTCAAATCGCCAAGTGCAGTTTTAGAACGTTTACAATCAGACGTCTTGCAAGTTGCACCCAGTTTCGATGCAAATCATTGATCTGAACTGGCCTTAAGTTAGCTACACTGCAACGTTGCAACAAGGTAGCATTTGCATTCGAGAGACGGTTTGCGAGGTCGGTACCGGTCGGTAGCGTTAGCTAGCGTTTTTTTTCTAATTGTTAGCCGACATTAGATTGTGTTAATTACATTAGCTAGCTAGCTAACGCAACGTTACCGGATATGAGAGATGGATACTGTGCGCAACGTTGTCTAAACTAATGTTGTCTTTCTTGACATGGTCCGGTAGCTAGCATTAGCTGTGCAAATAGCTATGTAATTTAGTAAAGTTACATTGTCATTAAATGTAATACGAAATCTACATCAACAAATAATATGATCTCTCATGTTACACAAAAACTTTTTAGGGTTCCATAACTCCCCCAACCCCCCCTTTCTCTGTTATTGTAACGCATGCAGACCAGAGACTGTAAAAAATATGGACAAAGCTACTGTGACGTCACTCATTGCCTCTCCGTGGGTCTGTAAAACACGTTTTGAAGCTCAATAGCGGGCGCGGCCATGTTCTCGATTTGGAACCAAAACCATAGAGTTAAGCGGTCTTGTGATTTTTACAATGTGATTGACAGTCCGGTGCGGAAAAGCCCATCAACCTGAACGAACGATTGCAGAACGAACTTGAGGCTAGCTGACTGTCTGCCGTTATGTTTTAAAATATATGATCAAATGTTTACGAAGTTTAATTTCCATCCGTGACTGTACTGTGTCATGTAATCACGTTATATGTATGACATTAATAATACAATTATGTTCAGTTATCATCAATTTATGTTTCTCGTCAAAACGAATATGCTTAGCTAGCATATCAGCTTGCCAGTGAGCTAGGTAAGCTATCCGTGGTTAGCTCACGCATTAGCAATATGAACTACAGGGGAAGAACATCGACTGCACTGATGGTCAGTCAATCAGAGATGTGTAGACTACTGGTGATTTGACTAGGCTAATTTTCATATAACTGTCTGGTAGACCTGCTGTTAAGCAAGCAAGTTATCGTCGTAGGTTTTCGCCACAGTCAGTTAATGAGCCATTAACTGCTACTACTCCATCGCCGTTTGTGGTGTTCACTTGCTGGGTGACGCTAGCTGACCGATCGTTCGCAAGTCACTTTTTACCGAATAAAAATGAACACTGTCAGCGGTGATTAACAAATCTACCAAGTATTTTAATAACTGATCTACAGGCGTGTAAATATGACAACGCGCTTTGAAGAGCAAGTTTTCCACCTGTTGCATAAAGACAAAAATAATGTACATTGAATTTCTAATTATTATTATTTTCTTGCTAGCTTCTAGCTTTGTCACATTCGTGCAGCATAGCCCAGGTAGACATTTACGGAATGTAGCCTACACTACTGACAAGCCGTCAAACACGTTTGACAGATGGAATATTTGCCGGTTAGGGTTAGCTAGCTAGTAAAATGGCTTGGTAGCCGAAGTTGCGAACTGTTTTAGCATAGGCTACTGGACTACCACATATAGCAAATAAGCGTTAGCTGATTACGCTTTCTGCCAACTAATTATTTGGTTAAGTGGGCTAAAGGAAATAGTAAAAATGACTCGGCTACCGCAAAACTTCAGAGGAGGGTTATTTTATGGTCGTCTAGTGCAGCTGTAAATAGCACACGCTATAATGAAACCACTACAAAATGGGATGCCTGCATTTTCTGACTTCGCACAGGTGGACCGTGGTCGGAGCCGCAATGTCAAGGTCAAGAGACGCCACCTCCCACCCCAGTGACCACAGATTGTAGCCCCTACTGTAGCTCAGTCCTCCGCAGTAATCCGGAAGTGACGCAAGTTGTATCTCATTGGTCCAGAACAAATATTGGCACTGTGCCCAAATGACGCAATAAATCATAAAATCGACCCATGGACAGTCATAAGACAAATAAAATACACCTATTATGACTATTTGTTCTTGTGAGAAAAAATTATTGACTTTGTATTTTGATCGCATTTGTACCGTAGACTTACATGGAAACCGGATATGAAAACACCTATACTGGAGCCATCCGTAGTGGCACTAGTGAGCAACCAGGAACTACAACACCAGGAAATGAGCTTCAAAAACGAAGTCTGGTTTTGGCCGCTTGATGCAGACACCAGAAAAAACAGTACGCCGCTCACACACAAGTGAGTTGAAGAGCGAGCCTGTTGCGTTAGTTCCGCCTGCCCTCTCTGGCGGACCAGACCACTGATGGGTGATGAAAAACACGTCACTAACTGTGCGCCGCTTGTGATTTTTTCCCGGGAATGTCGCCACAGACACCAAGTTTTTCAATCATGAATTATGATAATAATAATAGTATAAATTAATATAAAAATAGGCTCAATCGCCATTGTGTTACCCAATGCAGCGATAGATAGTGACTTAACAGACATTTATTTTAATGAACATCTTCGAGATTATTACTTTAACATTACACAGCAATTTACAAGCACTCGTTGAAGCTTAATTTGTTTTTGTTTTTTTTTCCCCCGAAAGATTTTACTATCTTTGCCAACTCATCAACATGGCTAAATCAAATTCTTGTAAGAGGGGGTCAGAAGAACCGGCAGAATTAAGTCTGGCAAAGATATACAGTACAAACAAGGATATATTACTACTGGTAACATTTCAATGTATGTTGTGTTATATTTTTGATATTGTTATATTCACGTTGTTCGTAAGAGACTGTTTGCCTTTGCTAATAAGTCTCAGTACGTTTGTATTGGGGGCTAACTAACAGCCCTAGCTGCTAGTATGGAATGGAAAATACTAATTCAAATATACTGTAAAATAAAATACTGTGCTAACATGTGCTAGATGAACATAAAATTCCCATTGGAGTGATTATAATTGTAACATGTCCTCATGTCCTCATGCAAGAAACAATTACGTGGTTTAGAATTCAGAAAAACATACAAAAATTACATATATAGGTATTTGTATCACAGTGTGTCACAATGTTTTTGCATTATTTTTCAATTTGATATCAATGTTTCATCTTAAACTACCACAAAGGTTTAAGATGAAACATAAATATGCTTTATAATGGGAAAAAGCATTTTACTCATTTTTGGAGAGGTTTTGGGTAGGTTTTTGGACCCCTAGATTTTAGACCCCTATACTGATGAAAAGATTGTAATTCCCACTTGAAAATTATGCTAAATTCTTATGAGTCTCATGAGTCTAAACTGATTTGTTGTGAAATACACGTTTATGTTTATGTATTTACAGAAATTCACTATTTAAATATTTTAGATATATTTGTAGACACTTAGTGATACCAGGCTATACTGCTCACTTTTTGTTTCATATATCTTTAGTAGTTCTGCATATCACCATATTATGGAGTTTATGATATATTTTTACCTGCTATATACATGTAATGTACTTGCATGTTAAACATGGCACTGGGAGTGGGGTTATTTAGGTGTTCTATGGATCACTGCTAGAGCACTGGAGGTTGCTACTGGAGTCTTTGGGCTGACACCTGGAGTCACTGTTGAGTCCTCTGATCTGACAGCTGGGGTCATTGCTGGGGCCTTTGGGCTGGCATCTGTATTATTAGGCATTGTATTGAAGGTGTTTGGCTTCTCCAGCTGGGTGCAGTCAAAGGCCTCCCTGTTCAAGGGGAAGATGCCTGCCTTATTGAATACTGCTTTTTCATTTTCTGGAAAGGCAGTCAGGGGTTAGGTCTTTCTAAGAATGGATGAGAATTTATTTTTCCCAATAACCAGGTTCCCCCGGGGACCCTAGCCCTCTTTGTGTAGAAGCCCGGCTGAAGATCCTCTTCAGAGGATTAAAGACACTCAGGTCCATGAGCTGCAGGATATAAGTGGTATAGGCCAGCAGGCAGATAATCTCAATCATCTTTTCTCTCCAAAACGTGATTACATTCCGGGACACGTGTGTCTCATGCTGGTCCATTATGATTAAGAAGGGCCTATCAGTGGGTGCATGCTTGATGAAAAAAACAGCCCTCTGCTCATGGATTTTATCTTCAATGGAGGAATTTAGTCAGGTCACAGAGTAATTCAACAATACAACTTTTATTTGGCCAAATAGGAGAAACCATTCAAGCACTCATCGCAGAGTTCGAGAAGAGAATCTCAAACGTCTGTTCATACCTCTCTCCTTTATATCTCTTTTCAACAGCCCTTAGACAGGCTTTGGTATGACAGTCGCCCCCGCCCGCACTCATTTCTATTTTTCTGAGAAACTGTTGCTCAGAAACCTTGACTTATCCACATAGTGCGTGTGAGGCTTGCATCCGCAATAGAACACTGCACACGCATCGCCTGTGCGTGCACCCGGGAGTAGCTAGCCAGCTAACATTGCAGCCTTCAACAACAAAGGAACGTACATGCAACACAGAGCACACTTGCATGACAGAAAGAGAAAAGAATTACAGCAAAATTCAATGGTATAAAATAAGCAGCTAGGAGCACATAACAGGCATAAGTGGTACTTGGCAGGCAGCTGGGAAAATGATAAAAGGTGGAATATTCATTCCTGCGGCACTGACGCAACAGTGCACTGTGCTGCTCGCTTGTTGCAGTCTGCTGCTGGTAGATGTGTTGGCGCCCCCTCTGGCTGAGAAGCCTTTCCCTCCCCTAGGCTTGTGTCCAAACCCTGTCTCATCATAATTAAAAATCAAATATGGATTGTGCCATGATTCATGCTTTTGAAATAGGGTTTCATGTATGTAAAACAACTCCCTTATCATTGATGGGGTGGCTCCATGTACCCAGCCCCTCTCCAAAGTCTCAGGGACTGTTGTAAATTAAAAGTAGTGAGCTCTGAACCTGACCCACCAGTTATCACTGGGACACGTGTTCAGATTAACAAGGGTCTTGCCTCCACTTGTCTTTACAGTTTAACCTGCCAGACCCTTGACCACAGCTCTGGTGTATCCATGATCAGCCATCCATGTGGTGTATGATATGAGAAATCTCTCCTCCTCATCAGTAATTGTTATTTTTGTAATTGTAAGGTATGCTGGGGGGTATCCCTGTCTCTCTGACAACACTCCTGAGACTTTTCTCTGACTTCTCTAAGGTCTTGTTTTTTTCTTCATTGCAGTTTTCCTTGCTGCTATTTTCCAGACACGCTCCCTTTCCAGTTACATACTGTATAACATTTACAGCTCTCCATGATTCTCACCCTGACATGTAATTAAAATTATTATTATTACTATTATTGTTGTTGTTGAAATGATACGTTATTTTAATGAACTTATAAACCATTATAACCAATACATATAGGTATTGGATATAGCAGAGATAGTTTGATATTTTTAAAAAAAATGTCTCTGGAAATAGCAATCAGAATCCTATTTCATTACTGCGATGCCTGCGGTCGAAGTTGGCTCACTGACAAGGAGAAACTGCAACTATCGTTAGCCAGCAACAACACACAGCAGGATCAGTGTGGCATCACCAAATTAATTTAATGTATTTTTTTTTTTTTTAAAATCAAAAGTGAAGAATGTAACTCTGTAAGTGTTTTCTTTTTTTTTAATAAGCAATTTACAATTTAGAAGCATTAGTCTCTTATGACCAATGTGAATATAACAATATCAAAAATATGACACAACAGAGATAATTGAAATGTTACAAGCAGTATACGGCATCTTTTCCATCCTTCTGGCTGGATTTCATGTTTCCTTCTCCTCTTCTGCCCCCTTTCCCAAATCTATGTCAGCAAGGCCAGATTTCGCCTTAGCTATGCCGATGAGTTGGCAAAATTAACAAAATCTTCCAAAAGCCAAAGGTACAAATACAATTACAAGTGCTCTACTGGATAAAATAGCTTTCAGTCTAACTAGAATGAACTGAAAAGAGATACACCAGTGTAAACAGCAAGTGGTGTGTGGGACTATATGTGTAAAATCAATGGTAAAATTGTATATGTATTGCAAATTTAGTCACAGATATTGATAGTAGAATTAAGTAACGTAATTACACAAGAATTACTCATGTTTATCTCACTATTCAGTGAACAGCATTTTTCACCACTGTATTGGCATACCTTCAGGCTATTGTTGGTTTTATCTTGTTGCTATGAATTAATACAATTTTTTGGTGGAGAAAGAATATTGTTATGAACTCCCAGATAGATGTTACTGTCAGGTGTGTTATGCTTGGGGGTTATATGAGACTGCAGGGATGGGGTGCTTGTTAAATGGACTACGTTGTCCAATGGTGGCATTTGTTTTGCATAGTTGTCATGTATCTTCTACTAATAAATCCAAAACACAGAGATTGTTGTTTCCACTCATAGTTTGGTTGCAGGAGCATTGCATGTCTGAGTTGCTGACATCCAGGCCACTGGGGGGCTTGCACAAAAAGATCTCACTGTTCCATATAGAATACAATGGTCAGTTAAAAATCTATGTCTATGGTGTTACAGTACATTGCAATTCACTATGATACAGTGTCAAGGGGGGTTAAGGTGGAGGGAGAGGTATGCATGTCACCATAATTTATTACAGGCACAATTGTTGTTTGTAAAATGGTATTCTGACTTGCAAAAAAAGAAGCATTTGTTTCTGTACAAAAATCCATTCTTAGATTTCAGTTTTTTAGGCAGGTGTTCCACATTTGGATTCTCACTCCTTACAAACAATAACTTCTGTACCCTCTGACCACATGTAAACACACAAAATGCTGATACAATCGAAACAACCACATAATGAAGCTCCAAGCAATACCAGCACACGACCAGTCACAAAATCTATTTGTTCTTCATAGTAGCCAAATACAGAACACAAAGATTATGTCAGCAATATTACTATAGACTAGTAATTTAATGCTATTTCGGTCAACAGAACATGTTAAAAACTATTGAAAACATTTTTCTCCTGCTTCAGGTTGTAGGCTACTGCGCATTTTCTGGCTATATGTAGCTGAAAAATGAATGAATAATACTGTGTACTGAGAGAACTACTCTATATACCAATCAAAACTGCAGACTAATAATTTTCCATGTAATCCCTGACATATTACTTTGTGGCCCATTCATACTCTTGAAACCAAAATGGCAGTGGTGTGACTTGGCAAGATACCTCTGAGCTAGTGATGTTATCTCTGGTATATCTCTGGTAAAATGCCTATAATGTATAGTTCATGTGCAATCAAACTGATAACAAACTAGCTCCATAACTAGCTTTATTTACCTTCAAAGACAGACATTATTAACTTGCTGTGCTACATCTAGTGAACACACAATAGCTATATAGCTAGCTAATTACACATATTTAGCTGTATCAGAACAATCTGCTGCTAGCTAGCTTGCTGGAAGATTTCTCTCAGAGACAATAGCTTGATGAACTTATCAACAGTAACTATGGATGGGATTTTGGGTGAGGTCTGGCTCTTTTGGTGAAAATAGATGATTATTTAATATTTTGCAATAATCCGCAGGACTGTACTGGTATATAAGGATTACAGTATTGCAGATAAATATTTAAGACAGAAATGGCTTCTATACAGTCTGTGACAAACACTGGTCTTATTCTTCAGGCATTTGGCATGGAGTGCTTGAGTGGATTGGTGTGCTGGCAGTCATCACCAATGCCTTTGTCATCGCCATCACCTCTGACTATATTCCTCGCTTTGTCTACGCCTTCAAGTATGGTCCCTGTGCGAACCGGACCAATGGGAATGAGGAGTAAGCATGATATTGTCTCCATTCATAGGAAGTGTAATCTTTAAAAATCTTTAATCTTAAAATCTTTATAGAATATTGACAAGCTATGTAGCCACATTCAATGCTAAAACCAATGCCTATGCTGTGGAAAGCAGTTTATGGCTGAAGTGCTTATTTCAGCTTCAGTACAGGTGTCAGGGATAACTTCAGAGGCAAAGTTAATGACAAATCATCAACAAGGAGGGGGGGACCTTGTATTGCCATTTTGATCTCATTGTGTAGTTTTTCGGTTTATGTCTGCCAAGTGTTATTGTTACTATATCATTCATTTTAATATTGTGTATATACATTTCCAGTGTTTGTTCTCATGGTTATGGGAAGTCTTTGTTAGTTCCTTTAGTTTCACATGGAATAATTTCACAAATAACTTGCTGACCCATGCAAACAAATAGTTATATTCTGCTCATGTTCCTCTATGTTAGAGACTATAAAACTTAATGGCAGGAGGGATTTTTGGTTTAGAATTTCACTCCCCTGGTGGTGTCCTCCTTACAGATGCCTGACAGGCTACATGAACAGCAGCCTGTCTGTATTTGACATGGGGGATGAGAGTCAGCCGAGGTACTGCAGGTATGTACAGTATGTCCAGGGGGAACTGGACCTCCACCCATTTCCATGGTCTAGAATTTTATTCTTTCTTTTTCAGTTTTTTTCTTGGGACTTCTTAAAAAGCCACGCGTACTATTGGTAGGGCAGTGATGTCAATCATAGTAGGGCCTTCCTTTACTGAGAAATTTCTAAGGAGGCATGTGCTGCTCTGCTGAACCAATTCAGTTCTACTGGAATGCTGGCTGTAATACAAGATACACAGACAAGTTTACAAGTTAACCCAGGGACCCATGCCGTGGCCATCTTAGTTCTTTCAGGAACTCACTCTAGCGGTTGCAAACTGAATGCTGTGATGGAATCTTGGCCTTGACAGCAAAAAAGGACAATTTCTTAGGTTCAGTAGAACACAGTCAGATAGTAGTGTGAGATTCTGAGATGCCTTCATAAACATGACATACATGGCTTCATAGAGCATGCATAAGCAAATGCCATGCTTCATAAAGGGTAACATAACACTTTCTTATACAACATGTTATACCAATTGTGACATAATCAACAATGTCACCTGGCTATTGTTAACCCTAACCCTAACCCTAACCCTTGACTGCTGTTACAGTGGCAGTAAATATCTAAAATTAAAAGTGTGCCACAAATTATTTTAAAACAAATACTTCAACTTATTAATATCAATGGTTTTACTTTTACCAGCAGACTACTCAAATAAGCATCCATGTAGATTATATACAAGAACACTAAATATTGGCTTCCCTGAGCTCTAAAAAGTATTTCTGTTAACTTGAAACTGTTGTATTCAAATAAGGATGCTTTGCACTCTTGAATGTGCTAGCTGGCTGCGCAATCACTGATACTCTTAGATGGTGTCGATCACAACAACTAAGAGCGAGTGAAAGTACAAATTATAAGAAACTGCATCAAGCTTTGATGTTGAAATCTGTTAAAATTAGAAATGGTTGTTGTTTGGTCGGGCATACAAATTTGAAAATTTAGAGTGATAGTAATGAGCCAGTAAGCCATTAATTGCGAAGTACTTAAGTCTGAAGACTTAATGTCCCTGTATGAGTACTTCGCAATTAACTGTTAGATCAAGACTCCACTCCACCAGTTGTATCCCAATCCAACAACATGGTGGTGCTATAGAGATCCAAATATTTTAAAAATTCAAAAATTCCGTACAAATCACCCTTCTTTTGCAGAGATGTCAAACTTTCTACAATGACAAAAGGCCTTATTAAGAACATATATGTGCTTCATGGGTTGGTGCCATCTTGAATTGGCCACCATTCTTTGTTATATTTGCTCATGTATTGTTCCTTAATTGCTTGGCTGACTAGAAAGTGTCACCCAACAATGCAGTACCAAATTTGGTGGCAATTGGTCACTTGGAGGCACTATAATGGTCAGCTGCAATTATTTGCAATTATTAAACAATCGTAACTCCTACACTGTTTAACCTGTAGACTTGAAAACATCAGTAAATGTCTCAAATTTGAATGAACAAATCTGCCTCAAAGCAGATTCCACCATTTTTCCACAAATTTTCTTAAACCACTTAAAATAATTGACCAGTTTGCATGAAATTTGGTATTTTGCAACTGGCATACCTTCATGCAGGTATTATTTTCCTTGTGGTCATGTCAAAATGTAGCTGATGAATTTGCAGTGGGTGGACTCATCCATGTGCCCTGCAATAGATTGGCGGCCTGTCCAGGGGTGTATTCCTGCCTCTCACCCAATGCACGCTGGGATAGGCTCCAGCATCGTGACCCTGCTCAGGATTAGCGGGTATAGATAATGGATGGATGGATGGATGGATGGAGCTCGTCCCAAAAATGCTAATAATCCCAAATTATTTCAAAATTATGAAGATTGGTATTTGCACCAACAATAGGATTAAGACACCAGCCCTGAAGGCTCAGCCCCATCCAACCACATGGTGGCACAATACAGATATAAATATAATGAAATAATCAAAAATTCACTGCTGCATCAGACATCAGTTTTTGTATGTAATGCAAGGTTTTAACACTGAAATAAACTGTTTGATATGCACAGGTGACTTTCTTGTGTTTTTCAGTTGAAGGCAATTTTGTAAAATAATTAATATTAATTATATTTTATATGACATATTAATTATATTATGTAAAGGTATACTCATTGTCCTCATATGAGACGTTGTTTCAAAAACTACTCCCTATTCAAAGACATTGCTTAGTTTATGTGGTTATCAGGTCCTACTAGTTAATAATAGTGAGGACAAAATAAAAATGCACACAAAAACATGGTCTGGGTCTCAGTGACAGACTCTTGAAACAATGGCTTGTTTGTCTGTTTGTAGGTATCGAGACTACAGAGCACCTCCCTGGAGTCCAGAACCTTATGAGTTCACTCTGCAGTTCTGGCATGTTCTGGCTGCCAGACTGGCCTTCATCATTGTGTTTGAGGTTAGTTTTTTAGCTTCGCATACTGCTTTTCAAGTGGTGCTGGCACCAGACTAGCGTAAAAAATAATCATCTCCTGAAATTTCATCTACAGCAGTGAAGGGAATCAAGAAATAATAGAACTGCCAGACTTTAGTCACTTTGTACTGCTGGAATTGTTTCTTTCCTCCCTGCATAATGTAGATTTGCAGTTACTTCAAGACCTTGTAATATTTATTTTTCAATGATTTAATTTTTCCTGCACAAACACTATTTTGGTGATAACTGAACTGACCAAACTGTGATTTTGACATCTTTGCATCTGCACTGCAGTGGGTACTTTATCAAATACAATCAATTATTTACATAGACAATGTTTCACAACAAGTCTCAATTAAGTTTTCCCAGGGCTGTATGAGTAAAAAAAGATCTGACATTCTAACACAAAACTGTGTAATTTCATTGCACAGGGAGGCAGGAAACAACATGGCTTTGAGTCCCATTGAGGCCCATTGCCAGTCTCAGTTGTGAAAAGTGGCAGGTGCCATTGAACCTTTTATTGGAATCTCTTTATGGAGTAATATGCTTGACCCAGAGTTTCCAAGGTGATTCAGGGCTGTATTTGATGAGAGAGTCCTTTTGGCACAGTCAGCCATTGAGACGATGAGTTGATTTGTTTGTTCCTACAGCACCTGGTCTTTGGCATCAAGTCTTTCATCGCCTACCTGATCCCAGACATGCCCAAGGGCCTGTGCGAGCGTGTGCGGCGGGAAAAGTACCTTATGCAGGAGATGATGTATGAGGCCGAGCTGGAGCACCTGCAGAAGGAGAGGAAGAAGAATGGCAAACGTTATCACCATGAGTGGCCTTAGCTTTGCTCAACCTCACCCTCCAATCCATCCATGCACACACGCAGAACTCAGCAGGGAGTCACAGGGGAAACTGACCCGATTTGGCAAGATCTGTATCAGAGAGATGCATTCATCATCTTACATCCAGATTTGAACCAGCCCCTGCCAATGCCCACTTCCAAATATCGCACCTTGGGTCTCCAGTCCTCAGACCTTTCGGTCGGTGTTCATTTCGATTCCCATGTCAATGGCCTGCCTCAGCTTTTTACCACAGGGGGAAACCATGTCTGTGCAATTTCAATGCTTCGAAGGAGTATCTGTGCAATTGTCATGTTTACTATGCAGATGAAGGGCTGCAGGTCACCAGTGCTCTCTTCTCACCCATGCTCAGCCTGCACTGTTGCAGCTTGTGCCCTGCAATGGAAGAAAGGCCAGGCCCACCAGCCAAACTGCTATTTATGGATACCAACATGGACGCTGGCCAGTCACGCTGTGTTCTTGTTGCACGTAGTGATTATTTGTGCTGCCAAGTGGGCCCAGTAAAACAGCTACCAAAAATATCAGAGAACGCTTTATGCAAAGTAACTGTATATTGCCCTAACAGCATGCAGAATTACATCCTCAGTGTTTTCTTTTTGATTTTGTAAATGCAAAACAGACACATAAACACACTGTAAAAGTGTGTATAAAGAACTGTATTGGTAAATGGTCTTATAGAAAAAGAAAAAAAAACAGAAAAATGCTCTGACTAATGCATGCTGGTTTTTTCCCTAAGCACACCTTGTACATTTGGTCACAGTGCCTGGTTTGATGTGGAGTTTTCTGTGTGAGCATTGTCTGTCTTTGAGAAGTGCCGTGTCACCACTTCGTCCTTTGAGATCAGGAGCCACGGGTTGCAAATTTGGTGCAGTTTGTCCTGTCGTGTGCGTGTATATGTTTGTGGTTTCTGCAGTAAGATCAGAAAGTAACTACTCATCTATTCTAGCAGAGCATTCTAAGGACATTTCAAATGACGGAGAAGCATGAAGACGGTTTTGCCGTCTACTCATCACCTCTACTCTTTGCCTTCAGCCTTTGAATTTTCCTCTGTAACAGAATAAAAATTGTATGTCTTGCCTTAGAAGAATTTAAGGGTTAACATTTGAAGCAATGCATGCCAAGAAACTGGTCTTAGACACAACAGCTGTGAAGGCACAGCCTTGCTAGCTTGTTTTTACTGCTTTCTTTTACCACACTTCAGCTTTGGTAGGAATCATCCTATTTCAATACTTTTGGCCTGACTTTTCAAAGGGAAGGTTATTTACTCTTCCTGTTATCCTATCCTTTCCTTTTCAATTTTGTTAAAAAATTTGGTTTGCACAAACCTTCAAATCATGTTTTCCAAATAAATTAGGGGTCTCCACTTTCTTTGCGGAGCAAAAAGGTCAGAGCAGTATCACAGTTCTTTTTGCAATCTGAAACAAAATAATGAAGGTCATACAAATTACAACAAAGATACTGCCTTAATTTTGTTTTGTTTTTTGATCACTTGTGTTTTTTTTTGTTTTTTGCTTCTCTCATGTTAAATGGAATTGACTCCTCAGCAAGGAAAGGACAGTGTGCACTGTAAACTGCCGAAACTCAGTTTTTGGATTTAGCTGCATGACCTCAAGTGTCTTAGCAAACGCAAGCTAAAGAATTAGCATTATCCGCTTGCTTCCAGGTGGAGTTTTTATCAGTTGTTCTGTGTTCTTCCTGCGTAGATAACTGTGAAATTCAAAATGCTTTTTTCATTTTTATGCCTAGAAGTAAAATAGATATTAATTTCAGTAGTTAAGCTATTACTGTTAACTTTTTTTATGGATAAGTGTGAATAAGGTGAAAACAAAGATAGATATAATTTATAGGTAACATTATGTTCCATTTCTGTCACCATAATTTGTGGTAGGTTGAAAGGATAATATTAATGAAATCTGCACTGCATTTATTGTTTTCTTTTACAAACATAAAAAATAACTATAATTGGACATTTTCAGTGAAGCCCTAGGGCTTGCTTGACAATGTGGGTACAACAGGAATAAAAACATGGAGGGGCCATACTAATTTGGTGCAAATGATTCACCACTCAGCTGAACACTGTGGCAGTAGACTGGCTAAGTTGTACTCAAATGACAAAAATCCAGGATACAGTGATAGAAACGATTATTTTATTTGGCCTTGGATGTGTCTGTGTCTGCACACAATGTGTGTTCTGTTCAGACTCCTGATTAACATTGAACATTTTCTTTTAATGAAGATAAAAAAAATTAATTTGATGTTGTAATGATTTTCTATTATGTCAGCTATTGCTTTTTGCATTTATTTGCAGTATTTCTTTTACTTAACATTTGTATTGTATGCACTAAGATTTGAATCTAATTTGACTGGCGTGTCACATAAGAGGTATTATGGCTGGCATTAAGGCAATGCAAGTGACTAATTTGTTTCCCTTTTGTTGGAATGAGATATTTTTATGTTTTCTTAGAAGTTACATTTATATTCCTGCTATGCATACATACACATGTTTGAGTGAAATTTGTGTGTATGCATATATGTATAAGTATGTGTAAATATACACACACACACACACACACACACATACACACTCACCCACCCACACATGGACATGAATGTTGAACCTTGTAGCTTTTCACCACATGATAAATGTGAAAAAAGTAATGCCACAGCTTTTCTCAGGTGTAATTTGAATTTTTACCAGTGTATTCTGTTAGTTTTTTTTTCTTAGCACAGGCATCCTGCTTTTTAGGATGTTTTTACTTCTTTAACAATTAACATTTGCATGGGGATGATTTATTGTTAATTTAAATACAAAAATGAGCACTTTAAAGTTTTTCTTCCCTAAAAAATATGAACTTCCTTCCCTGAGGAAAACGGGATTTGAAATCAGGCAACACCTGAGATATATTCAGAGAAGATATATAAATGAATAAAGCAAGTACTTATCACTTAAAATGTGGATTTTTATGTGTACCTGATGTATTGTGAAAAAAAAAAATATATATATGGTCACATATTTTATTATGCAGAAAATTCTGAAAATGCAATAGATTAATTACCTCCTTTGTCTAATGCAGGAATGGCCAAGCTTGGACCAGTAGAGCCACAATTTTACACATATTCACAATTCTCAGTTTCTGTATCTTCTCAAATTGCCATTTTGGCGTCGTAAATAATGGATTCAGTTAACACTTGAGTACATAACCAAGGAGACACTTGAGGCTTCTCTGGACAAGGTTGGCTAAAATATATTTTTTGTTTGTTTAGGCTTCTTCAAGGTTAACCACAGTAAAAAAAAATTGGATTACAGTTAATGTGCAAATAATTCTAGGACATTGTGTTTTGAGAATACTGGCATATACCCTCCCTTTGTCGCTTTTCCATTGACATCTCTAGACATGCCTGCAATGAACTGCAATGAAAAGGGGAGTAAATGCATAAATGAGTGTCCAGTAATACATGTTGAATGTGCATGGCTTATCCCTGCTCAAGACAGCACTTAACTCATATAAATATATTTGTTTTGTTGTGTAGATAATCATTTAGTAATATTAAATAAAGTTTTACCATTTTTGAACATACAGGCTGCATGCCAGTTTAACAACTGGACGATTGAATTTTGGCCTGGTTTTAATTTGTCGTTCATGAGGTTATTCTTTCATCAGGATTATTTGAAGATATTTAATGGTTGGGTGTTTCCAATCATATCCTGATATGATACTGCAGTCTTGTTTTGCATATGAGTTGAATTGAATTGAAAGGAGGCATTTTGAGAAAATGTTTTAAATTAAACTTAAGCAATATGTTGCTTTCACAGTATTTCTTTTCAAAGTCATTGAAAGTAAAAACCAATAATGTTGTGAAAGTGATTTATTGCTTAAATTTGTGACTCGGATTAAACAATGTCTTCACATTAAGATTAAATCAAGCCACTGTTCTCAGTTTATTGTTAATAAAAAAAATCTTTATTTGAGAGAATAAAGCAAGGAGAGGTGAACTATGCAGACATTTTGAATACACATGGGCTCCTTCTTGAAATGAGCTATGATAATGAATCAAACCATTAAATACTCTCTATTAATTAGCAATTAAAGTATTACATTTTAAACAGGGCTGGGGCCAATGTAGTTAATTCACAATATGAATTGAAATTCAACATATTACTTGAAAAATCCATTGAACTTCATAGGCATTTTTTAGTTCATGAACAGAAATTCAACTCATTTTGTGAATTCAATGATTTGAAAATGGAATTGACCCCAATCCTCATTTCCAAAGACTTCCATTTCATCCTTCATGATCAGAATGTGACTGGAGAAAGTTTAAATTAATAAGAAAATATATATTACCCTATACGAGAAATGCCTTTGAACAGATACTGCAGAAATGTACAAGGATTTATTTAAAGGCATACTATGCAGGATTTTTGCCTTCAAAATAAAATAAAATGACCACGTTCACTCATATCTATGAAGCACTGGCAATCTGTTTTTGCACACATTTGCCAAATCCATGATTCTCTGCTTGTATTTCTTTTTTTAAGATGTGTTCGGGATGTTTATGAGTGTGAGGAGGGGTTTGTGTGGTTACAGAGCCTGTGGGATGGGGCCAGGTTTCAGTGGAGCATTTGTAGCTAGCTAGGTGCTGCAGTATCTGAGGAAAAGAAGCACAAGTACAGCAAAGCGAAGCGACAAGCTGACAGGGCTCATTAAAAACCTAGTCAACCTTGGAATTGCTTTTCATTGATGGCGACAATTATTAAAAAATAGAGATATAAAAATAAAAACGTTTTTGATTGTAACTGCAGGTCCACGGCAAGGATAAAAAATCCTGCACAGTATGCTCTTAATTGTAAATTATAGAACAGCAACTTGGAAAACCTCTACCTAAAAAGGTCCAAATACAGTGTGGGACAGCCAACACTCCAGTAATTTCAAATTATGAGTAGCCCCAACTTTTGTACACCCTTTCTGCTCCTGTCTGAATATCTCAAATGTATTACCAGGTCCTATTTTTAGAAGCATCACAAAAAATATGGTTTGAAATTTGCAGATTTCAAGATATAATATGCAATAATTGCAAGATATTTCTTGTTCATCTCCAAATCAAAAATGAGACTGAAAGTAATTAACTGGAGCAGGATGTCCTCTCATTGTAAGGATTATTATCTTTTTTTAATGCCCTTCTCAGCTGGAGAGATTGAATCAATCAGGATAGTTGTGCTAGAGCAACTGCTTAGAGTTTTGAAGCGAAAGCACATTAGAGTAGAATTTTTACAAATTGTTGGCGGCTGTGACTCTGAATCATATCAATAACAAGCATTGTTTACTTCATCCTTGTTTACATGTAAAAATAGCATATAAATATTTATCAGATGATCTGTACCATAAATTAAATGATTTTGGATATCACCTTTTCTGTAATAAATCAACGATTGTACCTTTTTATGTGTGTCTGTGTCATTTTGTATATTACTAGTTGTATTTGGACAGTGTTGGGTTGGCTCTGTATTCCAGCACATTGTACTTGAGATTTAAAAAAATAAAAAGTGCAGACTGTCAGCTTTAATTTAAGGATTTACATCCATAATCAGTGATCGATGAAGCAATTACAGACCTTTTTATAGTCCTTTTGTACTTTAAAAAAATACTTTCTTTTGACCACCAGGTGCTGCTAGCGAGCCTTCCTGGTAACTTAAATCAGAAAGTGCTTCCTCTTTTTCTGTACCTGGCATCTCTCTGTTCTCTTCTGATGCCATCCTGTCTTCATTCGCTGTTGCCTGTTGCTCCAGCTCCTCCTCTTCATTCAGATCCACATCCACATCCACTGCTTTTTCTGGATAGGTACACAGGTAAGTGGTCCTCTTCTGCAGACATTAAGTCACATGGTAACAGCAAGTTCTTGTGGAGGATTCGGGTTCGCCCCTTGCTGTTCTTGCAGGTTTCATGTTATATACATATATATCCTGGTGTCACTGTGCAAATCCTACATTTTTATTATGCTATGTACTGATATAAACGTATGGTGATCGCTAAATGATATCACGTAACTTAAGAATAGCACATCACAAGACAGTGAACAGATGTGTTCACTAAACAAATGCTGATTATGCCTTATGTATTTTATAAGAACAACCAGTGAAGTAAACTTTACAAATGCTTCACACGTGTTGGTGGTCTCATTCTTCAAGTGTGCAACATGCAGTACATTTCCTTCACCAAAAATACTTTTTATTAAAGAATCATTTTCAAAAGAGCCACCACTATTTACTACAAAAAAGAACTTTGCCAAACAAGTGAACATTATTTCAAAGAACATGAGAATATTTATTTTTCACACTGAAAAATGTGCTATAATGCATTTATCAACACATTGACTAATGAATTTATTAACTGACAGTGCTAGAAGCTGACTAAGTTGAGCTGTGCTGTCAGAAGCTGCCATTACATCCAGACTGCTGCTCACCTTTCAATGTCCCCTTACTGATGTCATGTCTTTTATGCTTTTACGATATGAGAAGAACTTGTAGTCCTAGCTTGCTTTGAACTTGTAGTTCACCCCATGTATCCTTCTAGCACATTTCTTGGTTAATGGTTTTCAGTGTCCCCGTAACTGACACATGTAGGATACATTCCTTATGAAATTATGCCTGCTGTCTGGTAATGTTTTTGATCATTCAAGAAAGGCAACAATAAGGATAGAGTAATGCAAGTAACCATTGCAATGAATGATTAAAAATAAAATTTCCTTTCCGTTTCAGAGTTACAATAAATAATGACTCCTGATGAGTTTGTATCTCCAATATTTACTGTAGTAAGGGGCTAAAGGGCCTCTTTACAGTAAGTTACACAAATTAAATCTTGACTATTTGATTGCAGTCACAAATAACATTGGCCGGGCTTAGCAATTCTAAAGTCAGTGCTTGCTGTCCAATTTTAGTTATTGATACTCTTGTCCACATCTCCATTAACATAATTTTAATAGGGGGCATGTGTGAGGGAGGCTTGTAGTAGTAGCTGGCTTGCTTGCGTGACTAGCGTGGCTAGCTAGACAACAGTGACCTGCTAGCTAGCTAGTAACATTCGCAATACTGTTTTTTTCTTGCTGTTATCCATTGACTCAGAATACAAATAGTTTAGGTTGGTAGAGAGAGTAGGATGCTCTCAGTCTTAAGAGAGCATCCTACTCTCACAGCACCTGCAGTGTCACTTGCAGCTAGAGCTAGTCTTAGTGGTTGTTCAGACAGAGACAATTATCAAATGTAGTTGTATATAACATTAATTTAATTAGTGTTGTAAAATACAACTTTAAAAATAATCTGTAAAATCAGAAGTTTGGTTTGCTATATGGTTCGCTTAGTTTCTGTGAAACATTTTGGAGAGTTTCATCCTAACTTACCATCATTTTGATATCAATAATTAGTTGTGCATGAAGATTTTCAGGACTTGTGTTATTACTGATTTATAATGGAAGCTTTCTGTGTTTTAGTAATTTGGCTTTTTTTATGTTGGCAACATTTTTGTTGAGATTCTGTATACTTTATGTAGTGTAGGCTATAAACGTTGATACATTATAATGCAAGACATAATCACGTGCATGGCAAAACTTTCACAGCTCATAGGCAATGACACCTCCATTAACTCCATTAAATCTTCAGGGGGCTTGAATTCTTTTTTTTTTTTTTTTAAACAAATGATTCTGCTTTGAGTGATAAGCCATGTCCTGATTTAACACTCAACGTGCGTCCCCTCTTAAAGCTGTGTGTCCTTTATGAATCCTGCATTGGTGTAGGATGCCTTCTGCAGGTCATAACTCCTTCCTGTTCCCACAGGGTCTTTTCGTAGGCAGTTCTCATGGTCTGGGGATTTTTCCTGCGTGTGGACAATTTGGCTGTCCAAATCCTAAAAGTACAAAACAGATGGAAGATAGATATTGTATTTATATATATTTTTTTCAATGTATTTATTGATATCGTGCATTGTGAAATCATGATTGAATTCCATATTTAACCATTGACTAGATTTCATTTTAATGTGATTTAAGTAACACACATGCTCTTAATTATATCATTAATTAAAGAAAAGAGGTGTCAGCCTGTGTGTAAGATTGTGTGTGTACAAAAGTGCATGTGTATGTGTGTGTTTTCGCTGTATTACCAGGTTGTCCTCCATATGATCAACACCACACCAACACATCCTCTTGTACTTTTCAGACCAGAAGCAGAAGAGGTCACATACTGGTCGTATTAGCCAGGGTTTCACATCCTCAGTGGGGGTAGAACCTTGCAATGGAGAACAATGCTATATTTATGAGTCTGCTGCAGACATAAGGTATCCATTAAATAAATTTCCATTCGGTAAGCGGCACTATGATAATGGGCTTTGTACTTAATCTATTTGAAGAATAAACAAAATAAAATGTGGTTACGGATGCCTTATTTACAAAATAAATATGGCAGAAGAGTTCACAATTTCCAGATTCCTTTTTGGGGGCAGAAAACACATTACTCATGGTCTTGGAATATTTTTTCAAGCTTAAATTTTGGTCCCTCACATGGTGCCTCAGTTTCCACAGCCTGACATATTTTATTCAAAATTGTTATAGCATGCTCATGGTAGCAGTGAAAGGATGAAGGATTTATCATAGGCCATAAGCACAATCATAATGAGCAAACTAGGTTTCCTGGATTCATAAAGGCTAGAGGTTCCATGAAATCACAGAGTTACTCAGGGCCCCGTCCTAACTTCAAATATGTACGCTTAACTTGAATTTATGCTCAAGTTCAGCACATTTTTCCTTATTTGTATCCTAGCTTGGGTGGTGTAATTGAATTCTGAGTTATGTGAATGCTGGATTGAGACCGTTTCATCCATTTTTATCTATGCAGCTTTGATTGTCTGAAAAGGTGGAATAAATAGGGCATCCTATCATCCAGCACATGGAATTACAACTCAGTCAATTTTAAAACAATGGTTTTACATGCAAAGTGGACAAAATTGAGCCAGACAATGTCCTTTTATAACAATTTAGTTTTATGTTCAAATTAGAAGTTAAAATGGTATGTTTAAGGACATATTTAGAACATTTGGTAGCCCATTACTAATGAATTGTAAATACCATATACCTGCATCATTAAAATAAAATAGAATTATAAACAGAACTACCCAAGCTTGTACATTTATACGTGGATGTACAGCAACTGATTAATGGCAAGGTTCATTGCTCAATATTGTGCATGCTGTTAAACCCAAAGCCTTTTAATTATTTATTATATCTGTGATCTTTGTGGCAGAAGCCAAAAGTTCTCAAAATTTTACATCAGGCTGATTAACAAATGTAACACTTTAGAAATTCTCAGTGAACATTGACAGGTCATTTCCTTTTCGTCTCACTTAGCAATGTTCACGTCATAACAATTTCAGCTAGCCTTAACTGAATTTTTAAAAATCTAACAGTTACAAAGAAAACACTTCAATTTAAAATTTAGTTTTGTATGTATAAAATCAGTAACAGGGATGGCAGGTGTGCCATCCACCGAGTTACATGTTTGGCAGGGCAGGCCCCATACCTGTGTAGCATTTATCAGGGTTTCCCACAGAAATAACCACAATGGCCACAAACTATGAGCCCTTAAGAACATTAACTTCCATACCTTCTGTCCTCCAGACAAAATTCACAAAAACTGATTACATCATCACAAATATTCCAGTACCACAATCAATAATTGTCCCCACTGGACATTTAGCTACTTCTACCAATAATAACATCTGATCTTGAAAGTAGCCAATTGCAGGATACTCGGATACTCATACTCAGGCAAAATGGACATATAAGGATGTGCACATGTGATGCTATGTCAGCCAAAAACTTTGTGGTCACCATTTTTGTTTTGTGTGCAAGCCAGCTGGCTTGCAAACTAATAAATTACAAAATATTAAAAATATTGCTTTTACAGCTGTAAAATCTTTGTTGGAAACTAATTTTCTGAAATGCATTCTCCATTATTTCACATGCAAACCCC
This sequence comes from Anguilla rostrata, assembly GCF_018555375.3. Taxonomy (NCBI): domain Eukaryota; kingdom Metazoa; phylum Chordata; class Actinopteri; order Anguilliformes; family Anguillidae; genus Anguilla; species Anguilla rostrata. The sequence continues at coordinate 29,348,470 of NC_057937.1, forward strand.
ACATATTATCTTTTCATAACTAGGGATGGGTATTGTTTAGATTTTGATGATGCCAATGCCAAAAAGATATGGTATGGTGCCTCAACCAGTAGTCTACTTTCTTTAAGAAAATGAGCAAACAATGACATTAAAGAACAATTTTTATTGCAAAGGCACATCCTATTGTTTGAATACGTTTGGGTAAAATACATCCACACTTTTGACAGTTTTGCTTTTAGCATTTTGAGTTTAACGTTAGCTAGCTTTCTAATGGTACAGAGTGTGTGTAACGTTAGTGATGAAGGCGACAGCAAAATGAACCACCAATTGCGATATAGTCAATTTAGTAGGCCTATCAGTTCTATGGGTACCAGAGCCATGGTGCAACAGGGTTTTTCTACCTGACTGTATTCATGAGTCTGACAGCTACATGAATGCAAGGTATGGCCTAAAACGCAGACTACTATTGCAGGCTTTGGCTAGGTTTGGGCTTCTTTTGCCGGCCTGCAGCCAGGTACTATTGGAGTGCTTTTGTTACATGCAACGATCAAAATGCTCAAGCATGCAGAGAAGATAAATGATGGTCAATTTGATCATTCATGGCCATATACGTGCTTATAACTTTATTTCCTTATGCAATATTGATATTCAAATTGGATCAAAATGTTCAATACATATGTTTCGGAAAAGCCACAAAGGCGGCAACCATATGGATTACATAACAGCAGATTTATTGATTTTCTTGCCTGCTTGCAAATTGACTGTTGTGGCGTTTCAAATGTAACCACTTTTTAACTAGCCAATTGTAGCTACCTTCCAAATTCCAAATTCCTTCCATTTTAAATTAATATTAGCTAGGCCTATAGATAATCTACCAACACACTACATGGCCAAAAGTATGTGGACACCTGATATCCAACATTTCATCCAAAATTATGGGCATTAATATGGAGTTAGTCCACACTTTGCTGCAATAATAACCTCCACTCTTCTGGGAAGGCTTTATATTAGATGTTGAAGAATTTTCTTCCATTAGCCAGAAGAGCATTAGTGTGGTTGGGCACTGATTGGACAATTAGGCCTGGCTCAGAGTTGGTTTTCATATTGATCCCAAAGGTGTTGGATGGGGTTGAGGTCAGGGCTCTGTGCAGGCCAGTCAAGTTCTTACACACCGTTCTCGACAAAACCATTTCATTATGCACCTCGCTGTGTGCCCGGGGTAATTGTCATGCTGAAACAGGAAAGGACCTTCCCCAAACTATTGGGGAAACAGGAATCAAAGATGTAAGACACTTACTCCCTAACACAGCCACACTGTTCATTTCCATTTATGAGCATGTGTAATCCATGATCATAGTACCTGTGAGCCAGGTTATCAGCAAGCCTCCTGTGACGGTAGCGATGAACCCCACAGCACTGTAGTAAAGGTAGGACATGGAATACCAGTAATCAGCCAGTAATGGCCTGAAACAGAAGAGAGAAGGACAGAGCAGATAAAGATGTGATACTACTCATCAGCTAACTAATCCCATTTAATCACAGAGAAAAACATTTTATTTTCTGTAATATACCTTTACCCTTTAAAGGGAGATACAGTTTCAAACTGAGCGTGTTTACTTTTTTATTTTCCATGTCAAATTATTTATTTATTTATTTTTTAATGAGAAGAACCTCATGGACCTGGCTTGTAACTCACTCACTCACCCACTCACTCACATTCAACAGGCTGAAGATTCTCCACAACGGGAAGCTATTAGTAGCTGTAATTGACCACAGGCAAAAAACTGGGGCGCTACGTAAGAATGGTTCTTCACATCATAGACACTGGGAGTCCTTGCTTTTGAAAGATTTTTTTGTTTTTTTGCATTTTAACCAGAGTTCACTGGGTTGTTAAATTGTATTGGTCTGGTTCATTATAAAATATCAAGTAGACCATGTGGAAAGATATTTACGGGAGTACAATTTCATTAATTTCAATTTCAATAAATAGTTCTGAACATTTATCAAGACTGCGTGCACTTACAAAACCTGACACATGTACTTGGGAATCTACATAGACATGCTCCTGTCTTCAGGGCCAGAAGGAAATGAGTGATGTTATATCGCATATTAACTCTGGAAGAGTATGACAGCAAAGAAGTCAGGTTGGCATTCATGATGAAAATTCCATATGGAATAAATACCTTTGCCTAGCTGTCAACCGCAGCTAATGTAGCATCAGAGCTGCACATTAGCTTGCTAGCTTGCTAGGCTGATATGCCAGTGACACACACATAGGCTACAATTCATTTGTTGCTAGCAAGAGGACCAAGACCCCCAATTTTTTTCAAACCCCTTGCACTTTTTTCTCCGCACCACATGGTGCGTTCACACCAGTTGAAAAGATCTGAGCTTAGCAAAAAGTTTGGAAAGTTCTGTGAAAGCACCCTAATTGTTGAGACTTCTAAAACATGTATAATGAAAAATAAATAAATAAATAACCTATATGGCAGTCCATGTTGGAAATGTCTGATAGTAGTTAACTGCAATCACATCCTATTAATTTGCTCTTTGGATTGTGTGATGGCTATGCTTTGTTTGTCCACAGGCTGTGTCCAACTACTCTCATCACTGGTATTATGTGAGGTTTGATGTCTTTTTATATTTCCAGCCATATTTTACTGTAAGTAATAAAATTTAATAGAGTATTTAACTGTGTATCTGGGGTAGAAATGCACTGTGTCATGCTTTATTTATAAATCATTGGGTATGATAAGGTTTTTTCCTCTATTGAAGAAACAGCAGATTTGAAAAAATCTAAGATAATGAATAGAATGAATGGAGTCTGTTGCCAAAAGTGTAACTGGAGCAAAATTTGTCACTTTCAACACTAGGAATTATTGTAGCTCGTTGTCATGCCTCCTTCTAGTTTGACTCTAGTTTGACCATAACTTTCTGACCTATCCTATGCTCACTGGTAGAACTGGACTTGATCTTCATGGATATGGATAACTGTTACATAGTATTGTACCTTATCAGACCTGTGTTATGTAGTTGTTCCAATGACCTTTGGTATGGACTTACTGTATTGTACATCACTTAGGATAAAAGCGTCTGCCAAACAAATGCAATGTAATACATTGGGCCTGAAAAACCTTTGGTCCAAAGCGGACAAATATGAGCTGCATGAACACAACAGATAAATCAGCAAGACACAGTGAAGTAGATATCTACAATAAACATAACATCTGTCATAACTAGTCATGACCATTTTTTACAGGTTAAAAATATAATACTCATAACACTCATAATGCACGCAGCAATAAATTTTATGAGACACATTTACATAGTAGCCTATCCCATACTAAGCTATGTTTAACTGCTCTACAAGCTAAATTTGTCACTGGTTAATGGCAAGTCTTTTTTAAATTATATTTACAACCATAACCCTAACAAGTTAACATGAAAAACAGAAATACTGCTGAATATTACAGAGACCTATCCACAATACAGTATTTTAAAGTCAAGCGGTGCTGAGATACATAATTGCATTTACAAGTTCAACATCCGGACAATAGGTGGCAGCAGGAGCCAGCCATTCTTAGTTTACGGAGCCTTAGAACAAGCCATCCTTAGTTTACGGAGGAGGCCTATGATGTTATTTCGGTGAATCGTTTTGGCTGTTTGGCTGCTACATTGCGTATAGCTACATAAACCAAAAGTTGTAGGTGATGATAATATGAATTTCTTTTTTTCTCATTTTACACTTGTGCTTCTGTTTTTGTAAATGTGTGCAAGGAGCAGCTACTAGCATGTACAAGGGATGGCACACTTTCTGGACTTTTTTTATTTCAAGTTGTAGTGCCCGTTTTAAATATTTTAGATTTATAGCAATTTCTGACAATCTACCGGCATTAATGAGTGGTATAGGTGCAATCCCGGGTTTGTTGTTTCAGCCAGAAGAGACACTTCATGTAACTCTAAAGCAGTTTAACAGCAATGTTGCTGGTTGGAGTGTAGCCTAGTTCAAAAGCAGTGTTGAAGATTTGCTTACAACACACACACAGAACTACTGTCATGTAAAACATGAGGTAATACTTAACATTAATTTTCATCTATATCCGTATGGTAAAATTGTAACTAACTTGGTAACAAGCAGTTACTACTGATTAGTTCCAACGTAGGTAACATGCAACAACAGCTAGCGGTATTCCTAATTATTAACAATATTGCATTTACACTCATAGGCCATACATATTCAAGATACCCATGTGGCCCAAATCAGTGGGTTTCCATGATGTTTGACAAAGTCAATTTATTGTTTAGTCTGGCTAAAACTGGACTTTTAAAAATCATGTAGGCCTAAACATTTTAGTCTGACTGAAATCGTACGAAGTCGATTTTTTCAGTCGGACTAACATACCTAGATAATGCGGTCGGGGGTCGATTCAGTACGGCATGTATACGCTTCAATAGGCCAAAACTTGGCCTGTGCATTCTGTTCCGTAATTTACATAGCAACTATACGCTCACGGTGGCCAAGCGGAATCGATAATGTTTCAGAAAATATATAACTTTAAAAGATTTAATTCAATCTTCTACTGGGACCTTTGCCGTTTATTGAGGGTGTGACAGAAAATTTTGGTGCTGCTGACTATAATTGAATGTTTTTTCACATTTACCGTTCGATTGAGCAAGTACCATTCAAAGTACATTTTTATGGGTTAGTGCTGTTCGATTGTGCTAGCTACTTCACAGTGACCTTGTACAGCGATCAATAAAGGCTAACAGCACAGTACCACTTAATTATTGTCACTTCTATCACCACTGTAATGATCTAAAAAAAAAGGTGACAAACAACCTTTTCTGTGAGAAATGCATTGTCGAGCTCACGCGCATACACTGCTGGTGACATTCTAAAGCTCCGTTTTGCCTTCCCTAGTATCATGGCAAAAAAACACATTTATGGACGGACGAGGATACCAACGTCATGCTATCGCGACTAAAGGAGTTAAATATCCTAAAATACATGGATGGAAGCAAAACGCGTCAATGGCGAACTGTTCAAAAAAGTTGCAAGAAAATTGGAGGAAGCAGGATTTATAAGAAGCCTTCGTCAGACACACCTCGGTCAATAAATTGATTCATTCTGAGTCATGTATATTGGGACAACGACAATAATCCAATTAAATCTCATCTTTGGCCAAATCGAGCTATTAATATAGATTGATTTCAACTGTGCATGTAAACGCACTGAATGTGTCTTTGTGATATGGAGTGATTTCATATTGACAGAAGAGATACAACAGGACTTGCCTTTTGCACATGTAATTAATACTGCTAGCTGTTGGTCTATGTTACCGATGTTTTACTCCACAGATATAGCTGCAACTTAGTGTAACCAAACATTACTTTAATGTAAACCTACTTGCTATGCCCTTATTTGTGTCAAAAGAATGCAAAAGGGCTCACTTGAAAACAAGAATGTTTGCATTTTTAACAGTTAAAGCATACTGTGCAAGAACTGTCGGATGTAGTATACCCACCTGACTGATGTGGCTTCCGATGAAACTGGGAGAACAGTTGTGTTAACAACAGCACCGCACCCCCCAGTGGTGAGTGGCAGAGGTCGGGTCTTACTGTCAAGAGCAGGGTAGATGAATGCACCAACTCCAGCCCAGAAGGACAGAGTGATGCCCAATATCAGGCCCCCTGCAGCCCCCTAGAAGTAAATTCAACAGTAAATAATAAATGGTGCTAAACTACAGTTAAATGCCAATAGTACTAGGACAGTGACACCATTTTTGTTGTTTTGCCTCTGTACTACAGCACACTGGATTTAAAATAAATCAATGAACAAAGATCACCTGATATGGGTATTAATACCCTCAAATTAAAGCTGACAGCCTGCATTTTAACATTGTATTAATTGCATTATTTCAAATCCAACGTGCTGGAGTACAGAGCCTAAACAACAAACATTGCCCCAATACTTTTAGATTACTGTAATTTGACTTTCATTTCCACCATTTTTACAAAAGTCCAGTTATCCGATGGAAAAAGGTAGCCATTGCTGTACCAAACACCTTTTTACAGCAGTAAAATATTTTACAGCAGTTCCCCATTTGAAACAAAATTGCTTTATCGCTCAAATAATTCTCTTTTAAGATTTTCACATTTTTGTTCACTTGAACTGCCTCTACTCTTCAGTTATTCCATGTGAAATGGAAGCAACACATTTTCTGAAGCTGGAGGATTCCTAAATTCTTTCTTACCACCAGAATTACATACATTTGTAATTTGAAACTTGTTGTTGGCACGAGTAAAATCATTATTTTCTTCTTTTGATTTACATTTTTAAAATATACCCGATAAAGTTAAGTATGAGAATAATCCATAAACAAGTCTCACTGAATCCAACAATGTTTATTTTCTGTAAAATATTTTAACCTATCTCTGAGATAGGTAATGGACAAGCATCCATTAAAGAAGACAAGCCATTCTGCTTCTTCGATTCCAATGGTGCCTGGTTTTGTAACATTATGAATAAATCAATACAATAACATATAACATAAAAATAAACTTTGAATACCGTTGAACAAATAATAGGCAGTAATATTCAAATTGTAATACTGCTTTATTTTATTGGGTTTGGGGTTTTTAGGCTGCCTTTTGCATATATTCAATGGCAAAGAAAGGCAAACACACACCCTGCCAATGTACTTGAAGCGTGGACCTGGAAGAAGCAACTGGCAGATGAAATGAAATAAAACATAAATAACTCATACATCAACATGAGTACTGCTCTCCAAATTGCTTCATTCACAAAAGAAGTGGTTATGGTCAATTCAACCTTTTTCAAGATCCCAGATTGAACCTGTGAAAAATATGTGTATATTTCCATTTTTATAAACCAAACTTCACTGTTCCCTGGTCTCTCCCTTTTAAATTATTTATGTTTTTCCATTCTTACTTCCCACTCCTGGTTTCATCATTTATTTGTTTTTCGGCCAAGCAACAGAACAATTGTAGAGCTTTTGATTGTCAGTCTTGATTAGCTTCCTGTTCTTATTTGTACATTCAACATTCCCTAACTTGGATTTACATTTGGCACAGCTTTGACAGAGGATTCAGTAAAAATGGTGGTTTGCAATGGCTTGAAAATACAAGCCATTGCAAACATAATTTTTTGGTGAAAGAAAATTCTCAATGTTACTGGATGTAAGTTTTTCCATCTGTACAAAAGGGGTATTCTTTAGGTTCCACTATTCATTATTGGTTTACATTGGCTGTCATAACATTTCCTGTCATTCCCAATGAATTCTATTTGGCGGCTACTGCTACCCTTTTTAAGAATCCCATAAGTCAGTAGGATTCAGCCTGAGATATTTGTGAATATCTCTAAACTGCCATACTGTTTTCATTCAAGGCATGTCTGAATCTGAAGTTACAACAACAAAAATATACATGAATAGAAATAAAACACATATAGAAAATTTTTCATGAATTGTACCAAAAATGTTTTGTCATAAAATACAGTAGCGTACAATACTGTACAGTAAATACCACCGAGTTGTTCTTTATTTATCATCACACTATCTGCAATGTGCTTGAAAATGTGTACAGATATCCTTGATATTTTCTCATTAAATACTATTTTCATGAGTGGAGACAATAAAAAAAATAGTTTTCCTTGTATCGTGAAAATGTTTTTCTATAACTGGAATAGGATTTTTAAAAATTAATTTCAGGTAATTACTAGCTAATAATCTTTTAGGGTTTATAATATATTTTTATAATGGTTGGAACAAGTAAGTCTGGGTCTTCTGTGGTATTCAGGCCATAAAAATAAATCAAAATAAATCTAATTGATTCATCATTCACACCATTTTGTTTCCACTATTATCATTCCTGCTGGGCCAAAATTACTATCATAAGATCTGAAATATTATCAATTCCTTCTTACTGTGGGGTGGCACATCCAAATGGCACACAACATTGGAACACCAGCACTAGAGCAGTGACAAGCCCCATCCTTAAAACACCAAGGCTGGCTATGACTAAAAGTTATGTTGTATGGTAATCAATTAGCTGTAGCATTGCCAAGGTGAGGAAGGTTTCAGTTCACAGGAAGGCCCCTGTTATGTATGCTGGCTTTTGTGCCAAACCAGCTCTTGATCAGTTGAGGTTATTGAAAACACATGTTTACATTCTTCTATAATTTTGCACTGAAACAGTATAGTTTAACACAGCACAATAAAATGGGAATCAATACCATAGCCGTAACGGAGCACCTTTGGCAGAGAACATGCAGCACATGCCTGATTAGTGCCTGATTAGGGCCTGTGGTGCTCAACTTTTACGGTCCCTTAAAACCATACTTTTTTGTTTGGAATTTACGATTATTATCATCATCAGCTACATCAACCTCATAAGCAACACCAACAGCACAAAGATGGCGGAGGAACAGACAAGATACAAGTGGGAATTTACATCTGCAAGTTGTAGTCAGATTGTAAATTGGCTGCTGTAAGTTACCATGCTTGAACAAATGTCAAACCTACTTCATAAATATGAATGAAGAAACAACATTTACAACAAATATTTCACAAAATTGGCTCCATTCAAATTAGCATTTTCATAAAAATATTATTTTCTTGACCACATAAGTATCAGTGGACAATTATGACAAAAATTATATTTTGACTTGTATATATTTTGAGCAAAATAGCTTACTTGTGAAAAGAAAAATCTAATTGACTCCCATTCAAATCAAAATTCTGCTTCCACTGCATAATGTTCTTGTTCTTTCGGGCAAGAGAATCCAGAAATTTGCCTCTCTTAGTGCTGAATATTTCTCTCTGAGCAGAGCATCTTCATTCTGAACTCACCTTGGAGTTTGTGCAGGGGAACAGGATCCCTAGGGAGAAGAGCCCAAGCATGGGACCCCCGAACATCCCATGAATACTCAGTGCTGCCTGTGGACCGATAGGGGAAATTGCTTAAACCGTACACCCTCAACTTGCCCCGACATAATCCACAAATGTTATCTTTATACCTGCACAATTCCCCCCATTAAGGATGCTGTGACCGCCATTGTGGTACAGACCACTCCAAAGAGGACACCTGATGGGATGCATAGATGTTGAGTGTTACGCATTATTAGCATTATATGTATTCTATCCCCCATAAAGTGATCTCAGCAACAGTATGCAGGGGTTTCAACATTAGCCTGACTATTTCTTTTAGTGACTGAATTCTACACTATTTGTTTGAGAATAACTAGTGAATCCTCACACAATCCCTTGCTGATCCAGGTTCCAGCTTTGTCAGAGAGGTCACAGCACTGTTTGACGAAATCTTCATAGGTTACAGTTGCCAGGGCATTGATGCTGGCAGCCACAGTACTGAAATATCAAAGCAGGGAGAACATGACAATTCATGCTTTTCATACAGCTCAACCTTTGTCTTCTATTGCAAGAATGCAACATATACATAGCAATTAGTGCACCTGATGTCAAAAATGTTCACCTGCTAAAACATTTTCAATAATTACTATACCTATTCTTTGCTGTTAGTGAAAACTAATGAGTTGCAATGAGTTGTCTAACAATACTTCTAAGCATTATACATGAAATGTAAAGTAAGCTCACCTCAATGTCCCACTAAAGGCACAGGCAACAAACAGTCCTGGAAGTCCAGGATAATTTTCCAGAATTTCCATAACAAAATAAGGCATAAGCTGAAGACAAAAAACCAGGTATTAAGAACAAAACATTTGACACAATGGATTAACAAACTGACATACAGAGATCGTAATTATTCGTAGCACATGATATAATTTAAAGTTCTCCAGCGCAATAAAATGGGAGCATATTTAACCTAGTAAAGGTAAGACATGGGCCGAATATCTGTGTGGTCAAAATCTGGAGAAGTTTCCAGGATATTCAAATTAAATTTATCTCTGAAAGTTATGTCAGCTAGGACTGTTTCAGTTCATACCAGTAGTTAAAACCATTGTTTAACCTGAGGTGCGTTCAAGTTCAGCAAACAGAGGCGAACGTTCATGGCGAACATGTTTTCTTTGAACAGTTAAATTTGAATGGTTTTTTATGAACATTCCAAATTGTTTGCATTAAACATAAACAGACATGGTGACGAGAGCGTTTGTACTCACAGCCGCTTCTGTGATCATCGATGATAAAAAAAAAAGCTAGCGAACAATAATAACACTGGCTAGCATTAGCAATAACATTATTGAAAAAACTGATCACACTTAACGGCATGTTCAATTGAAATACCCATCTGGGAACATTTCCCTCAGTCCAGCGTCCATTTCTGTTTGCCGCAAACTACCTTTTCAGACTGTTCGCTTATGTTTGCAAATGTCTGCGGCAAACACAAAGCTAACGGAAAAAAGTTTGCAAACGTTCGCCTTGTTCGCTAAACTTTAACGCACCTCTGTCATGAAAATGTTTAAGTGGATATTTAAGACCTTAAACATGCATTTTAAATCACATTATTTGATTGCAAGATTGATCGTAACCCAAATACAGTGGTTCCCCAAGTCTGGGTATGAGAACCCTTTGCAATGGTCCTACTACTTGTAATGGTGGTTGCAGTAACATAAAAGGGCCTGGTAACACATTTTGTTTTGTGGGTAGAAAAACATTTTTATGATATGGATCAGTAGTGTGGCATAAGGCCTGCTCCTGGAGCAGTTTTCAGTTTTCTGCTCCAGGAGTAGTCCAGCGTCTACTCCTCAGTAAGAACTGTTATTGAAACGTGAGACTTCCAGACAGTTGCTGATTGTGTATTTTACCTGGTCAGATGCCTGTACAATTCCAGCAGACCAGGGGTCACATTGTGCGTAGAAAGCATACATGACGAGACCAGACATGACTGCACAAAATGTAATCACCAACAGACCCAAAAGATTTAAGTACAAAGCCCTGTGAGATGAACAAGGAGGTTAGAATTAGCCTTTTGACTATATTTGACCACTCTTTTTTCCTACCCAATGAAGAAGCCAGTTGTGCCTGAGAAATGGTAATCCCACCTATGCATAAAGAGAACTTCAACTGAAAAAACAGTAACTATTTTAAACCTACAGCCCTCACTATACTGCATGAGAAACTTAGAAACAATAGCAAATCTCTTTCTGACAAAATCTGGTGCCTTCTAGGGGGTCTGGCATGTAGGGGGAATAAAGTACTGCAGTTCATTTTTAAGTTTGTCTGCAACCTTAGACACGTGTGCCACTTAGGCATCCACTTTTGATGTGATTTTCTTCACAGAAACTAGCCTACCTTTGCAAATTTTGGCAGTTTTCTGTCTATGTAGGGCAATTGTCAGTTTATTTATGCCACATTTGCCGACTTTTATTATATATTGATAGATCATTATGCAATGTAATTGGATATAATTTCATGAAAATATCTTAAATATGTGCTAATGGTTTATGTGTCATGGTTCTGCCTTTTCTGTTCTGATTATTCCTTTTTTGGCCACATTTCACATCTAAAAAATTCCTACATCAAAGCGGGGACCTAACCAGAAAAGTCCACTACTCTGGATGTTTGCTCTGAAATATACAATGGTTTACAAAGAACATAAGAGTACATAATGACTAGAACAGGCCCATATAAGCTTGTCATTTACTTATTGATTAGGATTGATCCATCATTACTGAATCAAGTGCACTACTGCAGTGTGTGGATCCAGTTTTTTTTTTTTTCTTTCCCCATTCAAATCGCAGCTCCCATCTCTCGGGTAGCCTAACGCTAAATATAGTGTCATTTCATGAGATGCGTCACCATTTTGGTTTGGCTCTCAACAATATTGTATTGTGCAGCATGTAGCTCTCTTCCAGCTCTCTGTTCTGAAGGCTAACCGTGGCTTTATGAAGCTCCTCACCCTCCTCACAACTGTGGTTTGTTTGTCTGATTGCGTTCTCCTGTGTTGATTCTATTATTGGTGTCTCGTTATTAAATCATTGTGCCTACCTGTGTCTCGTTATCCCTCTCCTCTCTGGGTTGATTGTGCATTGTGTTCTCCTGTGTCTTGGTGGTATCCTACTGTTGTGTGCCCTTGTTGGTTGTTCCCTGTGTTTCGTGTATTTTGAGGATTTCAAGTTCCCCTGCTTGTTTTCTTGTTTCAAGTTTTTTCGAGTGTTTTGAGTTCCTCATTGTGTTTTTCTTTTACAAGCGTTTTTGGAATTGCCCGTCATGGCTTGATTTTGGTTTCATGTTGGTTATCTTGTCAGTAAAGTCTTTGTTTAAAACTTACTGTGGACTTCCTGTGTTTTTACCTAAACAATTCCTGACATTATGCAAATGTGTTCTTTCCAACGAAGCGAATGGGAATGGGATTGGAATTTAGCATTAAATTCTATATTAACCTACACTTTTTTGCCTATCTGTGAAGACTGAACTGAGAAATAAAATTCTGAAAAGCCTTTAATGTTGTGTAGGGTACAAGTAAACCAGTGACAAAAAGGATGGTAAAAGCATTATTTGAGTGAATGTATAAAAATGATTTAAATAGAGTAAGCTGAGATTTGTGTGGATTCTTTAAAATGTTAATTAAAAGTGTACCCAAAGTTTTGAGTGACAAAAATAAAACACATTTCAAGACATATTACATTTGAAATGTCACTATTCTTGTCCAGTGACCCCCTTACATGTAAATATGTAGTAAATTGTATTCTATATGGCTAGCCCCTAAGAAAAGGGTTAAAGGCTTCATTAATACAACTACAGTGGTTTGACAATAACTCAATAACAGGGGAAACTAGGAGACTGCTAGATGTCTGATGATTAAAGGGAAAGGGCAGATTCAAATGAAAGATTATTCAGCAATAGGCTATTCACACAGAATGTTAACAAAATGCTCATCAAACAAACAATACATTTTATGAGCGTGCATCAATTACTTGCTGCTTGATGACAGCTCACTTTATGCACCACATCCTGATGAAAATGCTAATGATCCTTATGCAACATTGAAACATTCTTCTCACCAAAAAGCTGGATGAGTGTTATGGCTGAATATTTTTAAATATAGGTCTGTTAAACTAAATATCCAACGTAAGAGATAAGAGTTCTTACAGCTTGGCATGTCTCTCAGACTTGCAGGAAATGCACCTCTGGATCGTGGACTGGTTCACTCCATAAATCCCCAGCCAAGTGAAGGCGCCCCCAACGGAGACAGTCCAGAATGTGTGGCGCCGCAGGGGGTCAGGGTCAAAGCTGAACATATAACCACAGTAAATCAATGGCTGAAATCAAGGTATTTTGATATAAATCCATCATCCGCAGTGGTAAATCTCAGAGAAACCATCCAAGGCATTTATGGCTGAATGTACAGATATTGATAGCCTTTGTACTTTTTGCAATAAAGCTGATGAAACTCCTATCCATCTGTTTTATAGCTGTGAAATAACAAAGAAATTCTGGGAAGATTTAGCATCTTACTTATTTTCAAATTCTAATATTACATATTCCTTCATGCTAAAAGACATTGTCATTATGATTACGAAAATAATAAAACATTGGAATATGTAGTTAACTTCTTTATTCTTATTGCAACATTTTTTGTTCATAAACAGAAATTCTCTAACTCCCGTCCTGCCTTGCGTCTCTTTTTGATTGAACTGGATTCACTTCTATTGTCAATTAAAATACTAAAGGACAATAAAAGTCAAAAGTTGATTAAATATTTACAATTTGTTTTTTGAAGAACCCCCTGTTGAAATGTAACTGACATACTTGGTTAATTTCACTCTTTACTATTGTATATCTTAATGTATATTCATTTAATTAATTTAATTATTTGTACTATTACTGACAATGGAATGTCTGTATTCACATTATTATTTTCCTTATTTTACTTTATTTTTTATTTATTTATTTATTTATTTATTTTTATTTTTTTACTATTTGATCTTTAGTAATTTTTTTCTATTATTTTATATACTGTACCATTTCTTCTGTGTTTCAATAAGATACAGTAACATTTGAATTTACATATTGCTGTACTTACCTGTACTTACCTGCTTTAACCTGTAATTATAACCTTTGTAATTTCTACCAATAAAATTTTTTTTTTTAAAAGACCAGGACAGGTGTATGGGGGTTTTTCAAGAAAAAAAAATGTCTTTGTCCCGAACATTATGGAACTCACTATATATATATTTTTTTCTAATTTTGTTTGTCTGAATAACAAAAATATCTGTTGCAATACAATTGCAGTCATTGGACAGATGCTCTTATTTAGAATGACAAAATGAATGAGATGAGCGCTTTCAACAGGGACACACACAGTATGGAAAATAAACATGATTTGAGTCAGAACTGGCATGATAAATGCTAGACTAAACTAGATTGTTAATAAGCTAAATGAATGTGATAAAAATAGCAAGAAGTTCAAAAGAACATATTCAGCGCAGTATTTGGCAACAATAATTGCATTAAGTGCTATAGAAGTACTAAAAATGTTTGGCTTTGAAGGACTGACAGAGAAGGTCAACCCCAGCAATAACTGTGACAATAAAACAAACATTTCTTAAATATGTTAAGAATAAATATAGATAATTTAAAATGGAAAACAAATGCACTTTTAAATAGATATTTTAGCAACAATAGGACTGGGGCTTAAGTGTGTGAAGAGTCCCATTACATGGCCAAACTCACTCAAAGATGTCCAGCCTGGAGCCTTTCAGAGCTGTCTGCCACACCTTTTCCACCCCCCCTGCTCGGCTGGACCCCTGGATCAGCACGGTCAGGAAGCCGACTACCATCACCACCATCTGAAACGCGTCTGTCCACACCACGGCCTTCAAGCCACCCTTGGGACAGCAGAAAATTTGCTAAAGCATCCATCAGTACACTCCCACTGCCCCACCTCTTGCCATCACTTTCCATCCACACTTTGTTTTCTGTCCCAGCAGTGGGCTTCAGAAACGTCCATAATTGTTTAACGAAGTGGCCAGCCCCTTTGAGCACCGGCCGCTGCGCCACTGCAGTCACCTGCAATTTTTGGCTCTCATTGACATTATGGATTGGATGTCAGATCTAAAAACTCAGTATGAATAGGCCTCATACTTGCCCAGAGAAAAAGGCATCATGCACATTCTAACTTGCAGTTAAACAAAACCAGTCTTTAATGTCATGAATTTTCTTATTTTTGAGAGTGCAGCCAGTTCACGTTGTTTGCATCTTGCCAGACCAGCACCTCATGATACGCACACACACACACACATTAATAGTTAGTTAATAAAAATCGGCTCTAGTAGCAGAACTCCTGTAATTCCTCATGATGGTTGCCGATCCCTCGATCTATCGTGGATCGGCACCAATCCTAATGCACACGTCATAAACACTTTACCGAATGGAAATTTGCTTGCGCACAGGGTCTCTTATGTTTCACAGCACAAATAGAGCCGATACCGGAACACATTGGGATGTTGATGCCGTCAACTGTTCCTTCAGATCTGCAAGCACACTCTTGAGAGCAATTACAGGGCAAACTGTGTGGCCAGCTTGTGATGGGGGCTATGCAAGATTGAACCCAGGCTATTGGCAGGAGGTTTCCACCCTCTGAAAGGAGAAAAACTGCAAAATGACGTAATTCCTCAAGGAAAAAATAGCTCTGCAGAGTTTCATTATGACAGTTCTGAAGAGATCTCCAAATATTAACATTCTTCACAAGGCCGGTGTGAGTGGAGTTGGACTCACCAGTGTGCAGTAAAATGTGCAGACTATGCCAGTTGCGAATATGGAGCCCCACAGGTCAAACCCAGTCACTGGAAAGAGAACACAAGGCCTGCCTCTCACTCTTACACAACAGGATATAAAAGCTAGTTGTTGAGTTTCATGAAACTTTTAGTCAATGTTTTTTTAAACCATTTCTCAACTTGGGGAAAAAGCCTCAATTTTACAGTGTAGAAAGAATGTTTATTAAAATATTGGAATTCTGTAATAACCTGGTTGCCAAGTAATTTACTGTATCTACTGTATGTATGTTTAAATCTTGACAAACTGGACATCTTGTTTGTGTGAACTACTGGCCTAGCTGTTGACACTTAATGGAGACATTATTTAAGTCAGAAGGAGCACTACTGGACAACTACTGTTGATAAAGTATTGTGCTTTAACAGAAAATGGTCATTGATGTGGAAGCCATGTTGCACAACAGTCCTCCACAGCAAGGTTCACAGACATTTTAAACCCCCTAAAATGACCACTCTGTGGCTGTAGACCCCCATTTTGATAAAATGGTAACATTTTGACTTCATCCAACCCCCACTACAGGCAGCAATGCAGTGGCAGTTTAATACACAAGATTGTATTAAACGTACTGATTTATGTACAGTACATGTGCAATGTACATATAATAATGACAGTGATCACAATATTTCGCAATATTTAAGGATGTTTAAAGAAAAGGTTTATTTCACACAAAATTGAAGAATTCTTATTTTATGAACACCATATAAGCAAAACATTGTTTTATATTTGTATTGTAAGCTATATTAGTTATAACACTTAAAATGGAACACAAAGTACATGCAATTTAAAAAGGTCAGCATTTGAGAAAAAGAAGGCAGGAGGATAGTATTGTGCTAGGACAACATACCTTGATTGAGGGCAAGGGCAGGTGCATACACCACTACTCCTGTGTAAAAGATCTGAAAGGTCCAAAAGTTGAAAAGCTTTGCATTTATATCCCAACTCTGGGTGTCCATTAAACATATGTTTTATTGACAAGCATGCACATACATGTAGTATTGCTAAAATCAATAATTTACAAAGAACATAATTAAACAATATCAAATATCAGTAGTGGAAACAGAATCCTTGACACTCACTGTCTGCACCACGTAGATGAGCGTAGCAGTTGTGCGGACTCCCTTAGAGAATCTCTGTTCTAAATACTGGGTTACACACAGAGAACACAATCTCATTAAGTGTAGGCACAAATTCCAGAAACATTATTTATGAGAAGCTGTTTAGGCCATAAATCATACTTCCTCTCACACACACCATCATACTCTCTCACAAATGGCGGATCGCGAGCGGCTTAACCCTCATCCTACCGACTGGGGTCCCCGCAGACCCCAGAGGTATACTTTTTGTTATATTTTGTCAGGTGCTTTATTCTATCATTCCAATTTTTCATGACTTTGTCAATCAATTTGTTCCTAATGACTTCATATCATTGTTTTCTGTTTTAATTAGTGCTTTTTAAAAATACTAATGATTTGGGGTCCTGGGGGGACCCCAGTCAAAAGCACCCAATTCCGCCTATACAGTTTTAATAGATGGAACTATTTATTGAGTTCATGTCTGCCATGGTTCCTAATTTAAAGTTGGGATGGCAGGTATGCCATCCCGCCAAGTTACGCCTTGGCGGGGGCATGTATAACACACCATCAGGGGGGGCGGGCACTCTGTCAGTCATTTTGAAGGAGACAGTCACATGCCAGTATGCCCTTTTCATTTTACATTATGTACAAATCTAAATTTGAATTACATTTATTCAACCTTTATTTTGACAGGGGGTCATACTGAGACCAAGGTCTCTATCTACTTTTGTATTGAAAGACAAATAAAATTAAAAAGTGTTGAAGTTTGAATGACTGTGGGTTTATTTCAATTATTTTATATTGGGGTCAAAATGACCCCGGTTGGTTTCACCATATAAATATAACACAAATAATGTTTACTTGAAATTACTGAAAACTAAATGATACCAGAATCAAAGGATGGTAAATAAGCTTTTAAGTACGAATGTGGATTGTACTTGGGATAAAAGCTGCAATTTGTATTAAAGAAATGTATATATTTTCATTTTACACAATATGCAAATTCACTTTCCTAAAATAATAATAATCTGTTTTTTTTCAGATGACATTAATTACATAACTAATAATGTTTTGAGAAGAAATAAGTTAACATTTTGCTATGATGGTTCTTACAGTAGTTTATTCTTGGGGTCCCCAGGGACCCCAGTCGGTAGTCCATGTATGTTAAATATGTTGGTAGGATGAGGGTTAATGAAGCTATTAGGTTATTAAATACCATTTTAAATTCTCCAACTGTAATTACAACAGTATCAAAGACAACAGCCATCTGCGGTAAATGCATCTACAGTTGATGACGAAATGCGTCAAATTTTTACGGTTCAATTGAGTACGTCGGCAAGTGCCACTTCTTCGGGAGAGAGCCATGCGATGCGGCCCCAATATCAAACTCAACAGTATTTCGGGACATGGGCCTCAAAGCCAAGGAAGAGGTGAGTCGACAGTTTACTTATCATGTTTTCATCTCAGATTAATAAAGAGCATGTGAAAATTCTCAGAACGAGACTGAATAACATGGTGATTACCACATTGTGTTTGTAAGGCCTTTCTTGAATTAAGCAAGGTAGCGGTAATAACGTATCTGCCTGTCTGGCCATGTCAATAACAGAGCAGTGTGAGGTTGAGTTAACAAATTTTTAATATGCTGTAAAAAGCTAGTTCGGGCTAGTTCTTCACGGAAAATGGGTTCAAAAGCAAAAAACACTTTCAGTAGTAAAAACAATATCAAGCAACCTTATTTGTAATTTTATTGATTCCCTGTGAATAAACACAAAAGTAAGTTGTGTATAAGGGTAATTAGGAGAGATGAAGGAGATTGGTTTGTAGTTAAAAAGGCAGCGCTTTCCTGCAATAGTAGTTCGTTGCAGGCATGCATCCCCGCAATGAAGAGCACCACCAGTAGTCTATGTAAAATCATAACAGGCAAATAAGTGCTTTCAAAGTTAATATATTTAATCTTAAGATAACTCTCACATCCAAGTGCTTTTAAATTGGCAGCATTCAGTGCAAAAACAGGAACGCTATTTCATTTTAGGCCAAGATTTATTTGCAAAGTTGCCAAAGAAAGTAACAAATTAATGTTGAAGCATGAGGGCAAACTGACAGGTAGCCTCTAAGGTCCGAGGGAAAAAAATCACAATGACCACAATTAAAAAATAGAATTCCGGCTTCACAGATGCCTGCCCTCCGCCCGCAGTTCTGTTGCTCCGCCGGTAAGAACAGAGAGGATGTTACGCATACACAACACGGCTGGAAGTTCTGTGCAGGGTTTCCAGACTGGGTATTTACATGTTAATGTATTTAAAAGTCCATAGGGTATGGGAGTCAATTGGATATGGGGGATTTTGAGGAGTGTTTTAAAGGGAATTAATTCATGAGTCTGGCAACATTGTTATTTGCCTGATGCACAGAACCTTTCTGTCGGTTGATAGGCCTACCATCTCTGTAGCCAAGTGCTATTACTATTCAGAGCAGGAGGAGCGAACCAATGCAGCTACTGATGATAGCCTATAATGCAGATGTTTTTTGTTGCCTACACAAGACAATTTTCAGGGTTTTTAGCTTGTGGGATGGTCTGTTTGTCTTGGGCCTACATGTGGGTAGAAACAATATAGCTATGATTAAAAGCAGTCGTTTGCGTGCTGGATCAAAATAATCACTTTCTATTGTGAATCACAAGTTGTAAAATCGACAGGATACAGTCGCCCAAGGTACTGTCCTTCCCTCAGTGATGACTGGAAGGCAGCTGCTTTTGAGAACTAGCGAAGTAATAGTGACAGATGAGCAAACCAGCTAGCTTAGTAACGTAGCTACAGATACATTTGATAGAAATAACCTTACATAATAGAAAACTGCCTTGTAACGCCAATCATTTGTGGTTGGCTGAGCTAAACCCGCAATCAGAACTACTCAGCAGCAGCTGCCTGCAAGTCGTCACTGAGGGAAGGAAAGTGTCTTGGTCGGATACAACCATGAACAGTAGTAGCAACCCTGTTAGCCAACTGCGAGTGTGGCGGCTAGCGGGATTAGCCTAGTTGGCTAGCTAGCTCACAGGAGATAGGTTCTTAGAGGTGTTCGTAACTAGCTAGTTAACAGTATCTAGTTACATACGGTAGGGCAGGCTAATGTCGCAGGCCCCGGTTAAATTCAGCAGTCGTTGTTTTCAAATATTTTCGCTGTACTCGATTGATTTATTATTGCGAGTAATACATTAAATAAAGATTGTACTTGTCATCATTGTACAAAATGGCACAGAACAAAAAAAAATGCCAGTAGTACTCCGTAGTTTACCTCGACTTCGGATTCAT
Organism: Anguilla rostrata; assembly: GCF_018555375.3. Taxonomy (NCBI): domain Eukaryota; kingdom Metazoa; phylum Chordata; class Actinopteri; order Anguilliformes; family Anguillidae; genus Anguilla; species Anguilla rostrata. Next base: position 29,368,600 of record NC_057937.1, read on the forward strand.
ACCATCTCTAACCAACCCTCAACTTCCGATGTGCTTGGTGTGTGAACAAGTTTTCTCTAATGAGGCTATGAAACGCTCACGCCTTAAGGAGCATTTTGCCAAATGCACCCTGACAAAGCCAGTAAGGGGCGTCCACATTTCGAGGGCCTTGAGGAGAAACATGCCAAGCGTACCACGATCACAAGTTTATTTGCCAAAAAAGCTAGCCAGGATGACAGCGGGCTTTTAGCATCTTACAACATTGATCTGCTTATAGCTAAATGTGGATATCCATTCACTGTGGGGGAGAAATTAGTACTGCCTGCCATAAGGGAGGTTATGTCCACTGTCCTGGAGTGTGATCCCACTCAAATAATCAAGTCCATTCAGCTGAGCAACGATACTGTGGCAAAGAGGATTGATGAAATGGGCCAGGATACAGAGGAGCAGCTGTGCAGCATCCTGAGACAGAATCTGTTTTGTATACAGCTGGACGAGACCACAACCTCTGACGACAACGTGTTGCTCATGGCTTACGTCCGCTATGTAGCCTCCGGGGAAATGGTTGAGGAGTTCCTCTTTGCAAAGTATTTAGAGACGGACACCAAAGACTAAACGATCTTTGACACCTTGGGTGCATATCTCAAGGAGAAGAACATCCCGATCCGTGCGTGCACCACTGACGGCGCCCCAGCAATGGTTAGTCGGTACCGTGGATTCACCACTTTGTTGAAGGAGAAGGCCCTGCACATCCTCACGGTGCACTGTGTGCTGCACCGACACAATCTGGTTGCAAAACACATCAGTCCACCTCTCCACGATTCGCTGAGTGCTACAGGCAAGGCCATAAACAAAATTCAAGCCCACGCCCTGAGTGACAGACTGTTTAGGCAACTATGTTGCAAGAACGACAAAGCTTTTGTGCGTCTGCTTCTCCACACCGAGGTCCACTGGCTCTCAAAAGAAAACTGCCTTGCGTGCTTTTGTGATCTGTGTGACTCTGTCGTGGAGTTCCTTGACAGAGTCGACCCTACTCTCAGCAAACGAGTGAGGTCATACAAATGTGACATCCATTACTTGGCTGACATATTTAACAAATTGAATGAGGTGGCCCTCAAACTGCAGGGAAAGGCAGTCACCCTTGTCCACGCCAAGGCCGTCATCCACAGCTTCACCAACAAGCTGGAGCTGTATAGGCAGAACATCGGCATGAGACAAATGGTGCATTTCCCTCAATCGACCAAGGTGAGATAATGAATAATTTTACCAATTGACTGAAAAACCGTAATTAAAGCTTTCTGAGGTAGTCTATTGCCATCTCATAGCTATCGTCTAAGTAGGTCTAAAGAAAATGCATTTAAGAGAAAAATACATTTTAAATAATAATTATTATTATTATTTAATTATTATTATAACTATACTAATACTACTAATAACTGTACTACTAATACTATTAAGAATAATAATAAGAAATAGGAAATTCTGCAAATTACCTAATTTGTTGGTGAACTTATCTTGGGTGTCTGGGGTGCTGAACGAAGAACGCTGCCTCTGATATGCCGACCACCTGGTCCGATGAAGCGAGGTTAAAGTTTCTTAGATTTGTGTTGTAATGGAATGTCTTTGGATGATAACCAAACCTTTTGTCCTGACTGGTAATCTGGTGCTGGAGTGCGATGGCGATCAGCGATGCGCTGGTTGCGGTCGATGGAGCGGAGCAGGGCGGCGCGGGCATTCCACCACACCGTATGGCAATGGCACAGATGAGCTTGGACTGAAGGTACGGCAATCTCTTTTCTTGAGCCAGGAACAGGGGAGGCTGATAGCCGAACAAGCTTTTGAAGGGGGACATGCCAGTGGCGGCGCTCGTCAGGGAGTTGTGCGTGTATTCCACCCAGTCCAGGTGTTTGCTCCAGGAAGTAGGATTATGAGTGGTGACGCAGCGGAGCGCAACCCCAAGGTCTTGATTAGCCCTCTCGGCCTGCCCATTGGTCTGCGGGTGGTATCCCGAGGAAAAACTCACCGATGCCCCGAGAGCTTGGCAGACGGCTTTTCACACTTGGGAAGTGAATTGGGGGCCACGGTCAGACACCACGTCAGTGGGGATCCCATGCAGTCAAACCACATGATGAACCAGTAATTCAGCAGTTTCAGAGGAGGTGGGTAACTTCTTTAGAGGCACGATGGTGAGTATCCACAATTGTGAGTGTAACAGTGTTACCCATGGAAGGTGGGAGTCCAGTCACAAAGTCCAGACCAATATGACTCCAGGGTCGGCTCGGGACAGGAAGGGGACGAAGGAGACCGGTAGGTGGCTGGTGAGAGGATTTGCTGCGCGCACAAGTGGAGCACGCGAGCACAAATTCCCGAGTGGCAGCGTTCATGGAGGACCACCAGAAATTCTGTCTCAGGAGGGATAGAGTGTGACGAATCCCTGGGTGGCAGGCGAAACGGGACTTGTGAGCCCACTGCAGGACCTGGGAGTGGACAGCAGAAGGTACAAAGAGGAGTTTATTGGGTCTTCTCCTGGGGCTAGGCTGCATCTTTTGGGCATCCTTCAGGAGGGATTCTATCTCCCAGGTAACTGCAGCTACTAAACAGGTTGAGGAGAGGATGCTATCAGGGTTGGCGGAAGTGGAGTCGGAGACAAATTGCCGGGAGAGGGCATCTGGCTTGACATTACGCCGGACCCTGGCCGGTAGGTGAGGGTGAAGTTGAAGAACGGGCTTGACGGGAGTTGAGTCATTTGGCGGACTGAATGTAGGCTAAGTTCTTGTGATCGGTCCAAACTACAAAGGAGTGTTCAGCGCCCTCGAGCCAGTGTCTCCACTCTTCCAGGGTGAGTTTGATGGCGAGCAGCTCCCTGTTGCCAATGTCATAATTTCTCTCCGCAGGTGACAACCGACGGGAGAAGAACGCACAGGGGTGAAGTTTTTGGTCCGTGGCAGAGCGTTGGGACAGGACAGCTCCCACACCTGTATCAGACGCATCTACTTCGATGATGAACTGGCTGGTCGGGTCAGGATGGATGAGAACAGGGGCTGAGGTGAATCGCTTCTTCAGGTCAGTAAAAGCGGGTTTCTGCCTCCGGGGTCCAGGTAAAAGGGCTAGCTGGGGATGTGAGCTGGGTGAGGGGCGCAGCAACTCGGCTGTAATCGCAGATGTAGCGCTGGTAGAAATGAGCGAATCCCAGGAATCGCTGTAGCTGCTTCACGGAAGTGGGAACAGGCCAATCAGCCACAGCTTTAATCTTCTCCGGGTCTTCCCTTATTTGGCCCCTCTCAATGATATAGCCCAGGAAGCAGGCGGAATCGACATGAAAATCGCACTTCTCTGCCTTGACGAACAGCTTATTTTCGAGTAGTCTCTGAAGCACTTGTCTGACATGCTGCACATGTTCTTCCGTATTGCGGGAGAAGGTTAGGATGTCATCCAGGTATACAAACATGGAGTGATTCAGCAGGTCTCGGAGGACGTCATTGATGAGGGCTTGGAAGACTGCCGGAGCGTTAGTTAGCCCAAAGGGACCCCCTGGAGTGCTGTATCATTCCATCCTGATTCCGCAGTGATGGTCCAGAACTCCACTGAAAATTTCGCCACACTGCGCGTGCCCTGGTGCATAGACAGCAGGCGTTGATTACAGTCTCTCCCGCAAACAGAGTGATCAAAAACTTTTCGCATTTCCGCAAAAAAACTAGAGTAGTTGAAGCTTGTAGGAGGTTGGCTCTCCAAAACTGCTGTGACCCAGTCTAGTGCAGTTCCTTTCAGCAGCCCCACGATGCAAGAAATATTTTTCCCATCGTTGTTGTAAGTGGTGGGTTGCTGGTCGAAGATGAACGAACACTGCATTAGAAACGCCTTGCACTTCCCCAAGCCTCCAGCGTAGCGCTCAGGAGCAGGAATGTGCGGTTCCCTGTGCAGGAGGGCTGCGGGGTGTAGAACTGGACCGGGTCGGGAGGAGTCGTCGGGGCTTCGGGGGCCGGGAGGCGCATCTGACTGGTGAGCGCTGTCAGCGAATCCCGGATTTCCTGAAGGGCTTGCTCGTGCTGTCCCACGAGTGCGCCTTGGTTGGCGAGGGCGTTGCGCAGGTGCTCTGGGTCCACACTGGCCAGATTGTTCTGTCACGAGTCGAAGTTGGGTGGACCCAAATGCAGTCTCAGACAGCAATGTGGCGAAACTCCCGTAGGAGATGTTTAATGCAAAGGTACACAATACAGCAGGCAGTCTCGTAGTCAGTTCGTGCATAAGATCAAAACCAGAAAATTCACCGGGGCAAAAGTTCAAAAACAGACGGCAAAATCAGAGAAACAGGCGAAGGTCAAAACAGGAAATCAGCAAAGCAAAGACGGCAGGCAAAAATCGGTGGTCGGGAAAACAGGCAAGATCAAGAACGAGACAAACTAACAAGAGAAAACGCTGGAAAGGCACTGTAAACAGAGGCACAATCTGGCACGGAAGAGCAGGGAAACAGAGAATATATACCATGTGAACCAGGTGAGTGAAATGAGAGATAATTGAACACAGCGTGAAAAGGTGAACAGGTGAATGAAATGAGTGATTAACCAGTGCATGAGAATGCGGCCAGAACAGGTGAGAGTGATCAGCTGAGGGGATAATTGGTATATATGATTAAACTAAATCTTAAAACCATTACATGACTAATTTGTTAGCGAACATGCAAGTAATGGCTACTACGGCAAGGAATGGATGCTAGTGAAACTGACTGGGTTCAGCTTGCTTTGCATTAGCCGGGGGCTGAAACAAATTCAAAATATAAAACCATCATTCGTCTATGTACACAAAAAGACATATGTCAAAGTATCGTAGAAGTAAAACAAATGTTACTTTTGACTCCAAATAGTCTAATGACATATGAAAATCTTGAAACCATAGTCTAAACGGATTCACTTGCTAGTGAACAACACTTTGCTAGGATGTTTGTTAATCGAACTGGATAACATATGAAAACACATTTCAGCATTTAGCCAGGTTATTGATATATTTATAACATTCAAATGTTTATGGGTGCTTGTGTAATATTTTTCATCTGGGAATAAAAGATTAAAACCGGTGAGCTGGGATGGGATATCAGGTACAAGGCCCCAGAGTGCGACCATTTTGGTTGCACATGCGACCAAAAATCTGTCAAGTGCGACTAAACATTTTCATTGGTCGCACCGGTGCGCCTGACGTTTAGCAGGTCTGTCTCTGTGTGTGTATGTGTGTAGCGTTATTTTTTTCCCACCCGCATTCTGCGAAGACCCGCCCCCACTCTGCCTCTTATTGGCTCTGACCGTGATATTCTTCTTCGCTGAATGCGGGTGGGGAAAAAAAAAGGAATGTGTGTATTAGTGATGCGCGGATCGCAGTTATATCCGCAGGCACCGCGGTTAATCCGCTGATCGGGCGGGCCGAGTCATAAAAATTTACATTCTGAGTGTGGGAGCGATTTAGTGAAATACTTGACGAGTATTTCACTATGACTATAACCATGACGAGTCAAGTGCTGGGTACGTCATATGCGTCGTATGTGAAATAATGAGAAATAACGGTAAAGTGTGATCGGGTATTAGGGCCACATTGAGGGGGAAAAAAATCTGAGATTTCGAGAATAAGGTCGTAATATTACGAGAATAAAGTCATAATATTACGAGAATAAAGTCGTAATTTCTGTATATGTTAGTGGTAGGATTTCAAGTTGTTCCCTGTGCCTGTACAGTGTCCGTCTGCTGATCCCAAAGCATAGGGCTATTCTTTGCCAACTCATTCCAAGTGACATACAGTGAGTTATTTGTTCGGATAAGATGTTGTACCGAGGGCGGTCAGGATGACCAGTTCTAATGGTTGGAGGAACAAAAGAATTAGGCATAGCCCTATTAGTTACTTCAACTAATCTTGAGCTTTATAGTTATCTAATATGGAGCAAAAACATATATACACTGCGTCCAATGCACTTTCACACTCTCTACGAGGTCCCTCGTTAAATTGCTGACTAATGGAAATAAAGGCAGATATCATCCATGTATGATCATGAAGCTCCCTGTATAACCTTTCCAAAGCCATGCTGTCTGGTCCCATGCATTCATATTTCAATTGCATGTCCTGAACACATCGAATTGTATTGCTAAAAATAATAATGTCATCCTCATTGCCATTCACCTCTGGAAACAAAAACTGAGCTTGAAAAATAAGGCTAAAAATAGGAAAAATCATGATGGCCTTGGTATCTTCTAACAAAACATTTTGAATTTAAAGTGTTGTTAAACTAGCTGTGTTATTAAAACTAGCTTGATTTAGAGGCTCCCTGACTATTAGAATGCTGGATGTGCCACTGAGAGAGGGCGGGCCCTGCCTGTGAAAAAGCTGTTGGCCAATCAGGGACTGATAATTTAAACTGCCTTCCGTTTCAAACTACCTTCCGATTTTCAATCAAGCTAAGCCTACTACCATTCTCTATGATGGTGTGTGAGAGAGTATGATCGCATTTATGAAAATAAGCCAAAAATGAGTGGGCCTTGGATTCTCCCTGGGAATATGATTAATGGCTTCTATAAAAAAACTATTACATTGAAACACCTGTAAAATCACAGGTTTAAAGGCTTAAAGCACCTCTAGCATACCACTTCTGGTTTTACCTGCTGTGAAACAGTGCTAAAAGCATCTCTGTTACAATATTCCCGTTTCATTCCAGCACGTTTTTTTAAACTAATTGTTTTACTTGATTATTCGTATTACAGTTCACTACCATGCTACAGCCGAGCTGATTACAGAGACCTGTCGAAACAGCAGTAATAACCGCCTTTATCCCAAATTTATAGCAGTAATAATAGGATAAATCAAACACAAATATGAAACCATACCCAATGACAAAATGGCTATTACTGGTTTGTTTACTGCAATGTTGAATAACTCCAAAAAGCAAAAAAAATAATATATCAAATTATACCGCTGTGGGATCCGAACACGGATCGCTGGATCAGTAGGTCGGGATGCTACCATTTATGCCAGAGCTTGCAGATGGTAACGTAGAGAGCGTATGTATAGCAGATAGGAGTTTATATTGCTGGATCATTCACATCTTTAAATAGGTGTTTAATGTGGTACGTTTTAGTTTTAATGGCATAAACAGATATGTAAATATTTAATTTTGACAAGCCGCTTATGACCACCACTGGTCTCGCGTACCAGCGCCGGATTATCAGCAGCTAGACCAGTAGCTGTAACTCTCTCACACACTACTATTCTCTCTCACACATACAATCAAACTCTCTCACACATACTAGTATTCTCTCACACACACACTACTATTCTCTCTCACACATACAATCAAACTCTCTCACACATACTAGTATTCTCTCACACACAGACAATCATACAGACACACTGCCGTTTTCTCATATGAACTCCGGACATTGTCCAGAGTTGCCCTTTCACACATGTAGCATACAACAATTTGCAGAGCGAGGTTATCCTATGTGTGCAGGTTCCATCGACGGCAGCCACATTTCCGTTATTGCTCCGAGGGATGATCCAGCTTCTTATTACAATCGGAAAGGAAGGATCAAACTCTCTCACACATACTAGTATTCTCTCACACACAGACTATCAAAACTCTCTCACACATACTACTATTCTCTCGCATACTGGCAGTCATACTCTCTCAAACATACTACTATAGTCTCTCACACATATAATCATTCTCTCTCAGACACTACTATTCTATATGGTGGTGTGTTCTGAGAGAGTGTTAATGATGTGTGTAAGAGAGTATAATGGTGTATGTGAGAGAGTATAATGGTGTGTGTGAGAGAGTATAAGGGTGTTTGTGTGAAAGTATGATGGTGTATGTGAGAGAGTATAGTGGTGTATGTGAGAGAGTATAATGGTGTGTGTGAGAGAGTATGATGGTGTATGTGAGAGAGTATAGTGGTGTATGTGAGAGAGTATGATGGTGTTTGTGAGAGGAAGCATGATGTATGGCCTAAACGGCCTCATTTATTCCCCAATTAATGCTTTAAAAAGTACCTGAGATTCTCTTATTTCATCTATGGAACAGGGTTTGAAAACAGAAACAAAATGGAAACAAAAACTAAAACCAGAAATGACAGGCCTTTTTGTGGGAACAAAAACGAAAACCAAAATAAAATAAACATTACTGTTCACTAGAAAAAACTTAAAGTGTACCGAGACACCAGATTTTCGCGGGTCTCTGCCCACTTCACAATTTTAAAAAGATGCTAATTGGGATTGAGACCGAGGGTGAAGCCGCTCAACCTCCATCGAGAAGCGACCTCATTATTGCCTCCATTTCAATGGGAGCCGATTTTTTACATCCGAAAAGGAATGGGATGGCTAGCAATGCGAGACAAGCCGGCAAAGCGACTGGAAGGATGGGAACATGGTGCGATAACCAATCCGTTTAAAGATCCGACGTAAACTATCTCGGGATCTAGATATGATTTTTCCATTCCTAATAAGGAGGACTTGTTCATTATTGCTGTGTGGGGATTTACTAAATATACATTTGATATACATTTATGGAACACAGCTCTAAAATTAGAAAACATGCCCACAAGTATGGCAATTGTGGGAGGTAGGAACGATGCCAGGCAATCTCTTCGGAGGATGTGTGGCTTTACCCTGACCCTGTGTTCCTTAAATGAATATCGATCGTATATTTTGGAAATCCCTACAATTATAACAAGTCCTTCGTAATCTCATCTCAGACACAATGCATAAAAATACAGTGATATTGTATTTGAATCGACCCTGTTATTCCAATTTTATGTAAACCTCCTTCATGTGAAGCCAGGTTGCGCTGGGGCCATATGGCCATATAGCGCTACTTAGATGTGAGCTGTTAATGTTGACTTTGCTGTTATAATTTGATTTCCATTGGATGCTTGGTCATGAATACTTTGCCATTAGAAATAATCGATTAACCCAGCAATCCACCAGATATGTATGCTCCATAAAGTGACATTAGCTTGTCATGAAAAATTATCCCAGCAATCCACCAAATATGCAATATGAATCTATGAAAATTGCAGGAAACCTTAATAGGCTACATGAGCTTGTGAGCATATAGGACTTAGTTAATTTGAACAGAGCATTACACTGCATGTAAAAGGCATGAATAGCATGTAAAAGACATGAACAGCCAAACTTCAGAAACCATTTGCCCTAAAAGAATCACATAAACCAGCTGATAAAAATGGAAACCTCCCGTCAGCAAAGAAGTGTTGAATTACAGTAGCTAATGGCTTAATGGAGGTGGGACGAGTAGGATGTAAAATATGTATATATGTGATGCAAAATATGGCAGGCCTTTAGAGCAATTCCAGCAATTCCAATCATATAAAACTCAGCAAAACTGAGAAGCATCGATAAACCAAGATAGCCATTGAATGCTCACATTTTTGCCCATAAAACTAATTTTTAAAAAATGCCAAGATAACACAGTGCTTAGTTGGCTTGTTTAACCAAATGCTACTTAAATATAATGCCCTTTCCTTTATATTAGTTTGTATAAGCCTATCCTACTTGTTGCGGGAGAAGGCAATGAGTTAAAATGTCAGAGTCTTAGGCTAACTACCAGCAATGATTGATGAACAACAATTGGTGTCATTTAGCTTTACAAAGCAATTGCAGGCTTCCGCCTCAGGTAAACTTGACAAGCATAAGATGCCAGAACCGGAATGCAGTGCTTAATTATCCAACAGGTACCCCTCTTTAACAAACTTTTCTGAAAGGCATAAATTCAAGCATGGATGGCAACAGCAGCATGGCCCAATGAGCAAAGTCATGGATCGGTGAGGTTGGTGATTCAAGTACCACTCCAATGAAAGTGTTAGCATCACTGTCACCTGACAGTGATTTGGCTTTGCATTATGTTTCCCCTTGTGGTAGCATAAAATCGTGGAAGGCGGCAGGCGTTTTTAATTTCCCAAGTTGAATTTCTAGATTGCTACACAGTTTGATTTGGTAATATTAACCTTCTTTCTTGCTGGACACGATGGATCAGTATCATCCAAGTGTAAAGCGTAAATTGAAGAAGAGGAGCGAGGTTTGACTCTGCAGTTCTGCAGAAGGTAATGCAACCTTGCATCATCTGTTTTTAATTACATTTTTAAAGTTGCTGCTGCAGCCTGCTAACACTTCAACCAGTGACACCACTTCTGCTCGTAGCTTGCCAACTAGTAGGCCTACACACACCACATCAGGATAGCAATGCCTGAGTGTCCTTTAGTTTATTGATTGCCAAGTCAGACCTTGCCAGGAAGCTGGAATTCGATGTCTGTGCCCTTGGTTTTCTAACTGAGAATGATTAGGCCAGTCTGTGCATGTTATTGCAATCAGGCCCCAGCCACCACAAAGTTGCCCGGTTATATCACAATAAAGTGAGTGGTATCATTTTATTTAATTACCTTTGTAGCCGCTCCTATGCTACACCTTGTAAATGCCTGAAGTTGATTAGATTATTTACTTGTGCTGCTGTGAGCAATTTGAGAATTTGAGTCTCCTCCGGCGAGACTTCCTCCATCATTTCCCTATATCAAAGCAATTCTAATGTGGTTATTTTGTCACAGTGCTGTATTTACCATGCTAAGTTATTCAGTGCTAACACTATGTGATATTGTCTGCACACGGCGATGGGATGGAAGGCCTCATGAAGGCAGTCATGATATAAGTGAATTGTCTGTATTTGCCGAAAGACAGGAAAGTAAATTCATCAGCCCTAACGCTAACATCAGCCAGCTCTCCATCAAGGTGTATCAGCACAGACCTTTGACAATTGCTACAGCTCTGTATATGTCTGCTGTACTTCAAACAACATTTACTCAACACTGGGCAGATTGCTTAAGATTCAAACCTTATCGCAAAGAGCCTAATTCATACTTTTATGTCCATGCTAGCTGGCCATATCTAATTAGTTAGACTGTTAGCTAGCTAGCTAGACATGAGAGTTGCTACGGAGATACAGGAGATAAAAAGATCACATTGGTCACCCTAGCTGTAATAATATAACTTTAGCTAAAAGATAGCAAGGACAATATAGTACCTAGCTAAAGTTAACTAAACTGGCAAGCTACATGGTCTTTCCCTTGCTTGCTTTAGTCTACTGGAGCATTGCTGTTAATTGACTGCTTGCCACTTCAAATTCAGTGTATGACTGACTGGCTGCTAGGTATCTGCTGCCTGACTGTATGTGCCGGTTACTGCTGCACTAGACAAAGACGTAACAGCCTCATATTTTTAGCGATCATGTTCTTTTGGAACTTCAGACAGATGGAATTATTCAAACCTTGAGAAGCTAGCCTAATTTATAAATTGTCATTGTGTCTCTCCATGTTAAGTAATTCATCATCAAAATTCTGAGGTCTCATTCAAATTGAATAAATCCTACAGCCATGAAAGTATAAAAAAAGCATGCATGTCTCAAAATGACCGTCAGAATGAGGGGTGTTGTGTCAGGTGTTGCGTATTTAAATTGAGTTACGTTTGCACAAAAAAGTATGGTAATTTATAGGGATGCACCGATATGAAATTTTCTGGCCAATGCCAATTTTCGATTGTTTGGGGGGAAACAACGACCAATGCCGACACCGATATTTTGGTAGTTTCATGCCTTTCTAAAAAACACTGTGTAACCAATGCCATATTATAATTAAGACTCAACAATTGCGTACAGAGCATCTTTATCAATGTTACAAACTCAGATAACAAATCAGATTTTTTTTAACATTAAAGGAGTAACAGTGGTTTTCACACTTTCTCGGTTTTATGTGCTATTTGCACAAGAGGCATTGAAGAAACACGATGAGTAAAGTATTAAATATGTCCGTTCTTTATTTTTGGAGAAATATGCGTTTTAAATTTATCGTCCGATTTTCAGCTGGTTGAGAATGTTATCGACTTAGTGCGTCACAAGTACAGTAACCACTCCCTTTTCACGCCCCGTAAAGAAATCTGACCAGACACACCGTCCTGCTACAAGTGTGCTGTGAAGTTTAGGTAGCAAACAACAAGGCTGAATCCTTCTGACGTAGTTTACATAGAAACTATATGCTCAGATAGCCTAGTTTCACTCACTGTGGCCAAGCGGAATCGATAACGTTTCAGAAAATATATAACTTTAAAAGGTTTAATTCAATCTTCTACTGGGACTTTTGCCGTTTATTGAGGTGTGAAAGAAAATTTCGGTGCCGCTGACTATAATCGAATGTTTTTCAGATATACCGTTCGATTGAGAGAGTATCGTTCAAAATACATTTTTATGGGTTAGTGCTGTCCGATTGTGCTAGCTACTTCACATTAACCTTGTACGGCAATCAGTTAAGGCTAACTGCACAGCACCACTTAATTATTTTCACTTCTATCACCACTGTAATAAACTTTAAAAAAGGCGACAAACTACCTTTTCTGTGAGAAATGTATTGTTGAGCTCACGCGCACACTGCTGGGGACATTCTAAAGCTCCGCTTTGCCCTCCCTACTGTCAGTCAGATTGCTGTGATGCTCATTCTAAATCATATTTGGGGACCCATGGATAATTTTTGTCCCATAGTTATTATATTTAACTAACGTTAGGTTCAATTTTTAGAGTACCTTTTAAGGACTATTAGACTATCTGGTTGGTTATATTCATTTATAGCTAGCTAATGTTCGCTAGTTAGCCTATGTAGTTTGCTTTCATAATGTAATGTTATCGATAATATTAGCTAGCTAGTTTGCTTTCAAAAGGACATTATAGTTGTGGTTTTATCTTAACTTGGCTAGCTAGCTGGCAAAAATTATTATTGGATATAAGTCAACGTCCTTAGCTATCGATACTTGATATACTAAGTTAGCTAGCTTGTGAAAATTCAGTCTCCCAAGATGAGCGTGTATCATGGAGGTAGCTATGGTAACGGGGCACGGTGTGTCAATCATAGCTAACTGACAGTTCTCATTACCACGCCCAGACAGTTCGGGTGAACTTTTATAGTGGGAAATTTAGGCTTAGAAAAATACGTTTTAAAATACATTTAAATGACTGAATAATAAAAAAATATGCATATTTGTTTTGTTGTTGCCTAAAGACAACTGGCAAGTGTTACATTCAACTGCCATATTAGATCAATTTAAATCAGATTAAACTGAAGTGCCAGGAAGTTCTTGGGGTCGTATATTTCAAAAGCATGGCTATTGGAGGGAAAAACACCAGGGACACATTACTTTGCACACTTACCAAGGTTTTATGCACCTTGCGCATCAATGTTAACAATCATTTAACGTTTGCAAAATAGCACATAATGAACACAGGAGAAAAATGTTAATATTTGGTTGTCTGCCCCCCTCTCTTTTTTCATTTTAGTTGGTGCCATGCTCACATGTGATTCTAGTACTTCAACTGGTGACATTGTGGTTGCACAAAAAAATATTACATTTATACTTAATTTCACTTCGAGATGCTTTGGAGAAGAAAGAAAGCCAACATGTCTCTGGTCTCAACGCGTCAAGTTTCCCAGGCAACAACATACAGGTTGACTTATGTTTCTGACCAGCGCCCCGCAGAGAATCCCCAGAGATTTCCATATGAATAGATATTTGCCATTATTTTTGGCATGCTAAAAAAGGATTTTGTTGGTCTGGCAACAATTATAGTGGAAACAATGAATATGAAAACAAAGTACAATTATTAGACTTAGATTATATTTTTCTTTTGATTGACAGGTCATAATTGGATCTGATGTTTGGTTGTTTTTAAAACAATTGACTGATTGTTCAAATTGTTAATTTGCCGATCATTACCGATCGTTGGACGATATATCAGTGCATACCTATTAATTTTTAAGGGGGTATCCACAAGTTAATGGCATAATATAGCTACACAAAAATCAGTATTTGGCAAGTCTATGGCTATTGTAGTCCACCAGCAAAATGGACGTTTCAGTGGTTTAGAAAAAGTAGAGATATTGAGGTCCAAAAAACTGATGTTTTACATGGGAGCGCTGACCACTGCAAACATATACCGTGCTCAGTGTAATAAAATAGTCAAAAGGCATGTGCATATCAGAGAATGACTGATGCACAATTAAGAAATAACTTCAACTGTGTTCATTATTATTTTCGGAAATATGGTCACAAAGAAAATATGTTTTAAGACATGCTGCTTTCAATGTTTGGGGGTGGGAGAAAAGGAACATTAACCAGTTTCTTTTTTCTTTCATTTTTACCAATTCATGAATGTTATGTTGCACGAGGAACAAAAGAACAGAAACATTACAATTCACATTCTGCTTGGAACAAATAGATAGGAAAAGAAAATATGTTTTTAAGAGTTTGTGCATGGAATAATTCACTGCACTCCTTAGGTTTCCTCGGGCAGTAGATCACTGCTCTGGAAAGTACAGAAAGATTCTCCTGTTCACATACATAATCAAAATACTTGTAATAATGGCATGGTTGACCTGTCCTACATTTTCATTTGAATATACTTTATTAACATATGAACAAGATACTAATTTTGACATGACTGCAATAGGAAAACCCTTCAGACATGATAATTTTGTGGCATGGTAAATATTTGTCAATGACATTGTTGTGTCTTATCAAACCTTTTTATTGTGATGGAAACTGACTTTAACAAAGAACAGATATCCAGGGTTAGACTCCAATTAAATATACAGCAAATTGTGTTTTTGGTAGAGAGGGGAATAGATTCTATCTTGTCTGTTCTAATTCATCAGGGTCCTTTTCTCTAGCTCTGTGAGAGGTTAATTAAATGTGCGTGCTTTACTTGCAAGTAGATAGACAGATAAGGAAATCTCAATTGAACAATAGTGCATGCTCCTACCTCATATGTGCTGGTGATTCCCGATCTGTAGAAAACAGGTACAAAAACCTCAGCTGACAATGTCACCACAAACAAGAAGGCAACACAAAAGTAAATATAGGCACCCCCAAATCGGTACACGTCGGCAGGAGCCCCCAGGACTGTCACTGCCGACATGAAGCTGGCAGTGAGGGAGAGTGCCACAGGGCCACAGGACATCTGCCTTCCTCCGACCAAAAACTCATTCGAAGTGACCTTCTTCCTGTCCTTGATTGCAAAGAAAATCCCTATTCCACAGGACACCACAAAAAGGCCAGCAAACACAGCATAGTCTGCAGGCCAGAAAGTTCGTACTTTAGAATCCTCGAATGCCATTACGGATTGTGTGTCTGCACTAAGAATACTGTACAGTGAGTATTCCTTGTCTTCTGAGGACCCTGGAAATGATTGGTAGTGTTTAACACAATTTGCACATCATTAACCAAATCAACCATTGACCTCTCTAGCAATAGTCCAGGTGCCAAGGTTCAAATATTAAAAAAGAAAACATTTTTAAATATCACTTTCCCACATTTCATAGGCTTTTGCTGTAACCTCCCATTGTCTGATCTTGGCAACCAGATACAGCTGACAGTTAAATATTAAACATAACATTTGAGGAGAAGTGGCAGTTCTGTATTCACGACTATGGTGTACAAGATTTACTCAAACACAATTTCACCATATACAGAACAACATACTTTGAAAGGCTTATATCTGTTAAAATATACCAAAATGTTCTGTATTGCTACTCACGATGAGACCTCTGTTTACGTTTCCTGCATTGTATTTGTTTTGAGTTCCCTATGAGAGTAAGTTATTCATTATTCTGGTTTGAAAGTGCTGAGAATAACTAAAAGTGTGGCTTTCGACCCATGAGTTCACAAAGACATGAGGAAGCACATTCATGTAGTCATCAATTACTGACTACACACTTTGTCCTAAAATAATACTCCTGTAAGTGTGCACACGCGCGCATGCACACACATCGGCCAGTTTATTCGGTACACCTGCTTGTTGACACAAATAGCTTGCTCCTTCAAACAGCAAATCATGTGGCTGAAACTTAATATATAAAGAATGTAAACATAGTGAAGTGGTTAGTTGTTTAGTTGTTTTTTGACCATACATTAGAATGGGCAAGACATGATCTAAGCCACTTTTGACCATGGTATGATTGTTGTTGCCAGAGTAGTGGTTTCAAAATCTAAGAAACAGCTGCCCTCCTGGGACTTTCATACAATACAGTCTCTAGAGTTTACAGAGAATGGAGCGATTAACAAAAAACATCTGTTGAGCAGTATTTCTGTAGGCAAAAACACCTTGTTCATGAGAGATATCGAAAGAAAATGGGCAGACTTGTTCAAGCTAACAGAAAGACTAAAAATGCTCAAATTACAGTTCTTTACAAGAGTGGTGTGCAGAGGGGGATTTCTGAACACACAGCACTTTGAACCTTGAAGCAGATGACCTACAGCAGTAGAAGACCTCACCGGGTTGGACATATGTCAGCTATTAACAGGATGAGGAGACTACAATGGACACATGATCACCAACAACCAGATGACTGAAAATTGGAAAACATCCTCTGATCTGCCGAATCTCGATATCTGCTAGATGTGCATATGGTAGGGTCAGAAATTTGCATAAACAGCATGAATCCATGGATCCATCCTGCCTTGTGTAAACGGTGCAGGCTGGTGGTGGTGTTGTAATGGTGCAGAAAGGTTTTCTTGGCACATATCAGGTCTGTTAATACCGATTAGGCAACATTTAAATTCCACAGCATAACTCAGCATTGTTGCTGACCATGTTCATACCTTTATGGCCACAGTCTACCCTTTTTACAATGGATACATCCAGCTGGATAATGTGCTGTGTCACAAAACATGCATCATCTCAAGTTTCATGACCATGACAGTGATTTCAGTTTGCTCCAGTAGCCTGCACATTTCCCAGATCTCAGTCCAATACAGAACCTGCAGGTGGAAGTGGAGGTTCACAGCATGAATGTGCGGGCAAAAAATCTGTGGGAGCTATCGAGTCAGCATGGACCAAAATCCCTGAGGAATGTTTCCAGCACCTTGTTGAATCCATGTTGTGAAGAAAACACACAAAGTTGACCATACCCAATTTTATACACACAATTGACCATGAACAATAGTATAAACATTGTTTCAACTTCATCTGATTATACAATTTTAAATAAAATAAATGATTACAGTAATTTACATTGAATAGAAGCCAGGACTTCCTGCATCATATTAAGTTGGGTGGTGCTCCAGACCCAGCATAAGGTCAGATCATAAAAATGAAATGATTTATCCCTCAAAACTGTCAAATATCACAGACGAGGTGGCCGAGTGGTTAAGGCGATGGACTGCTAATCCATTGTGCTCTGCACGTGTGGGTTTGAATCTCATGCTCGTCGGCATAACAGCTTGTTTATGCACTTATTGGAAGTCAATTTGG
The DNA here is from genome assembly GCF_018555375.3 of Anguilla rostrata. Classification (NCBI taxonomy): domain Eukaryota; kingdom Metazoa; phylum Chordata; class Actinopteri; order Anguilliformes; family Anguillidae; genus Anguilla; species Anguilla rostrata. The sequence goes on from NC_057937.1 coordinate 29,385,908, forward strand.
ATAAAAGCTTCTGCCAAATAAAGGTAATGGTAATGAATACTTGGAACAAAAGCGGCTACTCATCCTCATGGGGTTGGTGTTTATCTGACCTTACAACAGTTATGCACAGTTATCTGTTTTGCCATTTTTTGTTTTGTGCTTTTGGACAATTTCTGCACATTGTACACAGTGTATTTTCTCACAGCAATTCACAGAAACATGCAAACTGCAGTAATTCAAAAAGATTTCAGTGTCACATGGGTGTCAAACGCATGACTGGCATTTGGTTCAGGGCCACACTCATCATTTGGTTTATGAATGTCATTACTGAACTAAAAAGTTGCAAAGCTCATAGAATATAAGCACAGCTTTTCCCTGTGAATATTTCTGTTGGAATATGAACAAGACTTCTAAATGAGTTAACCCTGACTTTTTACCTCACTTTGTAATGCCCAATTACAATTCTGTATAAGAAATTAAGAATAATTAAACCAATACAGTAATTCATCAAAGAAAATAAACATTCAAGGAACGTCAAAAGCAGTGTAAAAGCATTCAAATGCTGTGAATAGTTCATAAAATCATAAAAAAAGCCAGAATGAAGTTTGCAGGTGATCACCAGTACGAAGACCTAGTCATTTGGAGGAGCGTTCTTTGGTCAGATGAAACAAAATTGAACTGTTTGGCCATAATGATCAGCACTATGTATGGAGGAAAAAGAGTGAGGCTTTTAGTCCGAAGAACACCATCCCAACTGTGAAGCATGAAGGTGGCAGCATCATGTTGTGGGGGTGTTTTGCTGGAGAAGGAACTGGTGCACTTCAGAAAATAGATGGCATCATGAGGAAGGAGGATTATCTAGAAATACTGAAGAAACACCACAAGACATCAGCTAGAAAATTAAAACTTGGTCGCAAAATGGCTTAAAGACTACGAAGTGAAAGTATTGGAGTGGCCATCACAAATCCCTGACCTGAATCCCATAGAAAATTTGTGGACTGAACTGAAAAAGCGTGTCCAAACAAGGAGGCCCACAAACCTGACCGAGTTACACCAGTTAAAAACCAATCAATTTAAACATTTCCCCCTTGCTATGACAATGTTTTTTCCTTATCCAGCTCCTTTTCTCACTGCAGTGATGTTTGCTTTCAAGGTGCTGGAATCACATCCTGACTGCCAGTGCTGACCATGGCCTGCCAGGAGATAACTGTCTCTACTGCTTAGAGAACGTAGGTTATAGTCTGCTGGGTTTACCCAGCCTCATTTATCATGAGTAGCTCATCAGGTTGTTTGTGTGCTTACAGATCTACAGTTATGCAGTTTTGGCATAGTTGAATAAATGACAACTATAATATATTTTTTAAAGTACTCATGTTACTGAAGCCTTTTTAATTTACCATTTACAGTAATTGGACAAGTTCACAATCAGGGTTTACTAATACAATGCTTAATGATAAAAAAAACTGAGATAACAACATAAAACTGAGAAAATCTTTTTGTAGAATGTATTTCCTGGTTCAGGAAGTAAATGTCCTTCCCAGTATTTTGTTCTAATCATCTGGATTTCCTAATTAGCACAATTCCTCAGTCAGGAGGGAGAACTAGTGAAATCACTAGCTCATGGGCATAAGAAAAATGACTTTTACTTTCTGATCCCTGAACTTTCTACCTCTGCATATTTCATTGCCAATTTCATCAAGTTGAGAACAAACCATCATGTTGTATCAGCACATAGTAGAGGACCCATGGACTAACAAAGCCATAATGATAAATTGATGATGTCATAATCTAGAATTGAACAGTGCTGACTATTGGTCTGGGCTGTGGTACTGTAGAATGATTCATATATGTTTTCCTATTGTGAATTTAGGTCAGCAGAAGGTAGAGGGCCCTTGGTCTCACAGAAGTCATGATGATAAAGTGATGACATCACAATCCAGAATTTATTGGTGTTGACTATTGGTCTGGGCTGTTTCAGAATAATGAATATGTTTCCATTGGTCATGCTGGAATTTTCTATCAGTAATTTATGTATTATATAACATTATTCAAGTAACCTTCATTAATCTCTGGTGTCTAGATAATGAAAATCTGTAGACACGCAGCTTGCAGGAATGCAAAAGGAGGAGATGGACCTGGTGTTGCTGAAATGAACAATGTTAACCATGAGCTAAGCGTTCTTTTTTAATTTAATAGCTAGGGAATACAGAATAAAATGAGCCTTTTTTACATTTTGTATCATGGTCAGAAAAAATACAACTTTCAATTTAATAATTTCACTTGTACAAAATGCAGGTTCCTGTACACCCATACAAACTATTTAGGCTATCTATTTTAATTATGGGCTTTCCTCTCCTCAAGCTGTTTTGCTCATCTTACCCAGAGGTCACAGTCTGAACAAATAAAATGGTACACAGCACACCAGATATCACATATGAGCTTACCTAATCATGTAACTGTAAAATACTGGCACTGATACTGGCACTGATGCCATGAATGTTACTATATATATATATATATATATAAATAACTTTTTTTTTTTTTTTTTAAGTAATATTTTATTTTCACTACAGGAATGTAAGGCTGTTGTCATGGTTCGGTGTTTCTGTTTTTCCTGCACTTCAGTTTGTATTTCTGTTCGTTCCCTCATTGGTTTCCCCTGTGCTAATTGTATTATTGTTTTCTATTATTCAATCATTGTTTCTGTTCATGTCTCATTATCCCATCCCTCTCTTGTTTGATTATGTATTGAGTTCACCTGTGTCTGGTTTATTTAAGTCATTTGTTTCCCTGAATCGGGTGCTGGTTCCTTGTGTTTCTGCCTGTGTTGCTGTGTTCTTGTGTTCTGACCTGCCTGTGATCTGCCCCGTCTGTTCTAGTTCCCTGCCATTTGAGTTTTTTTTGAGTGTTTCAAGTTTTCCTTTGTTTTTCTTGTCCAAGTATTTTGAGTTATTTTGCTGTTTATCTTTTTGGAAGATTTGAGTTTTTCGGTTTTGCCCTATGTGGCCTCATTTTGGTTTCTTGTTTTTTTTTTGTTATTAGTAAAGTCCTTGTTTAAATTTTCCTTTTGACACCTGAGTTTTTTGCACTCTGCATTTTGCATCAATTTCTCTGAAAACCCTGACAGCCGTAGCCCAAACAGTGGCACAAAAATTAGGATCGCTCAAGAAGATGCTGCTGTGGAGGTGTTGTGTGACTTTGAGGTCAGGTGGGGATTCCCCAGTGCTTTGGGGCAGTGGACGGGAGCCATATCCCAATCCAAGCAAAAAAGCACTATCTGAATGACTACTACAATCAGAAGGGATTCCACACCTTTGTACTGCAGGGCTTTGTGGATCACCAGTACAAATTCATGAACATCAACTTTGTTTAATTCCAGCTTTACAGGCAAGGCAAAGAAGGGAGCTTGTGCTCCCAGATTCAGAAATAGGTGGGAGGAAGACCCATACCAGTTGTCATCCTGGGCAACAATGTCCTGAGGACGTTGAACAACAGCTCACCATCAGGAAGATCCAGTCAAGGAGACATCCAATGTCCAAGTTGCCCTTGTCCAGAATTATGCTGGCCTTAGATAAACACACACAAACACACACGCACACACAGTTGAAATAAAAATTATTTCCCCCTGTTTTTCATTAAAACAATGAAATTATTATTTAAAACGTTTTGGTTTACTCAGATTCCCTTTGTCTAATATTACATTTTGTTTAAAGATCTGAAACAATGCAGTATGACAAATATGCAATAATAGAGGAAATCTGGAAGGGGGCAAATAGTTTTTTCACAGTACTATAGAATTCCTCTCAGTGCTAGTTACAAATTTGATGAATAATAAATACATTTATTAATTAAATTAAATATAAAATGTTCCTCTCACACACAGAGAAATACTAAATGACAGCAAGTTCAAATTGCATTGATATAGATTTTACTACCAAAAACAAAACCTGTGGTACAAGTAAAGTATATTATTTAACTTTACATAATCATATTTAAATAATTTATATTTTTAGTAAATGTAATATTTTGGTAAATATAATAAATTGGCTACTGTAATTATTCAAGACAGAGGCACAGAAGTTTTGGCAATGTAACACATTTCATGTTTGTGTAATTACAAACAGTCAGATGTTAAATAATGGGCACTCATGAAAAATAGACAATAGTGCTTTTATTTAAGAACAGGAGTAGTATCTATCCTATACTTTCTGTCTAAATGATTGATTTATAACCCCCCTGTCAGTTTAAGTGACAGAACAGTTTGATTGACAGGTCAGTTTGAGTGACAGGACAGTTTGAGTGACAGGTCAGTTTTTGACCACCATATGTTTGATTGAAAGGTCAGTTTGAGTGGCAGGTCTGTTTGTCAGTGAGAGATTTATGACACCTCCCCCAGTCATTGTTTCAAGGGCAGATAGGAGTATTTCATGAGCCAAGGGCTGGCTAACTGGTAGAGCGTGGCCCCAGATTCGAACTAGGGACGCCCAGGTCTGTGATACTAAAATGGCAACATCAGAGGCAACAAAGAGTGTGAAGATGGTACCTCTTACACCCATTTCCAATACTATTGTGGATGACGAAATTACTTTTGCGCCAAAAAAGAGAAAATCTGAGTATACGGAATACGAATGGATGTTGCCTGATGGACGTGTTGGTGGATATGTTTTTGACAAAGTTACACGATCTGTGAAACTATACGCCGTTGAATCTGGCTGGGAAACATCTGAAGATGACACGTTTCACATTTCATTCCCTGCTAAAGACTGGAGTTTGTTTAGAAACAAATTTGAGACCTTGAAGTCCCTGGTTTGGACCGTGTCTAGTGCCGCGTGGAATAGCGCAACACCACAAAAAGGCTACTACATATTTGCTGATCATGAAAAGGATCCTGATTATTACGTTTATATGTGCAGCGATGAATACACATTCGTAAGGGGGCATAAAGAAAATGATGTAGAGAAGATAATACACGACCTGAAAGTTATGGTTCTTTGGAAAGACATTCCTGTTCTACATGACGTTTTCAAGAAGATAGACAGGTTGTTCAAATGGTGCAACGTTTTGGATAGATACCAAGACATCAAAGTAAAACTTTTTCAGACGTGTCAGTCTGACCTTGAGTGTGACTGTGGGGTGCCCCATTTGGAATCACCGCCCATTCTCTACAAGCATTAAAAAGGCCGACACCTCCAAGACAGTTCATCTCAAAGACTTGTTGACATGCTGACTAAACATGTCACTGGTAAATGAAGCTGCAATGCCTGAAGACTACGGATGACTTGACGATTGGTGCGAAAATCTGGGGAAAATGAATTTGACATACACGCAGAGGTCTGAGTCTACTGAATCGCTAACAGCATTGCCTTCAGTAGGTTACGATAGTGACACCTCTACACCCCCTGGAGAAGACGTGGTTGGATGTATAGCGCCGCTGGGCTTCAGACTCATGAAGGCAGCTGTTGGTGTCATATTAGAACACATCATTGGTGTAAAGTTGCGGGAATTTAGTTTCGGCTGTGAAGTGGATCACCCGAGCCAGTTACAGCATTCATGTCTCTGAACCTAACGCATACTTTTTTCAAACGAACATTGAGGAAATAAAACTTTTCAAGCCGGAATTACTATAGGCCTTGACACAACTTCTGAGCACATATGGACTACACCCACACCCGCAAAAAATCCACGGTTCTGTGGAAGCTATTGTCTACGAGCTGGAAGAAGAACCATACATTTGTGAGAAACTGAAGGAAATAAGAGAAAAACCACAGGGCGCACAAGCTGTTTTTGATGCACGGGACTGTTGGCGGGGAAAAGGTGGTTGAGTTGTGTCAATATGGGGATTGTCTGTGCCTGTACCAGTTTGTCAAAAGATCTTGTTAAACAACGTGCAAAATTTGAATTAACAGCATTGTTATATAGAATTATAGCTGATGAGGTTGACAATTTTAACACTAAAAATGCGGTGGATGAACAGTCTTAAAAAACAAATGATGTTAGCCAGGAAAATGTCTAAAGAGTGTGGTGATCTTTAGCGCATTTGTGCAAATGCTGTCAAACCATGTCATGTGACTGTGAGCGATCTTTTAGACTCCATGGAGTCATGTCGAAGAGGTTTCAGCATAGGACACATCACCAGTCTTTGTACATACAGAACAGGTGTCTGTGTAACAAAGCTGTCTAAAAAAGAGTCAGTAAATGTGTGTAAAGTAGTAGAAATACTTGTCGATTTCCTTCTTGAGAGAAATGTTGACATACGTGTTAAATTTTTAGACTACCTTGACACAATGTGAGTTTATAATCTTGTTGAAAATAAAAGATGAGAATCAAGCAAATAATGTCATTATTTGTTCAGGTATTTGGTGAGCTGGTATCATGACAGATCTTCTGAAATCAGTTTACTTCACACCCTCTAACGAGGGTTCTTTTGGTGGTAAAAAGCGTTTAAAAGAGGCCGTGTTCAAAGACATAGGGGTGCGCTTGTCTGACAAACAAGTTTCTGAATGGTTAGCCGGAAAGGATACCTATATGCTTCACAAGCCGGCACGCATTAACTATAAGAGAAACAGAGTGATAGTGCGCGGTATTGACATTCAATTTCAAGCTGACCTGGTTCATATGACTATGTACACAAAGGAAAATGACAATTTCAAATATATGTTCACTGTATAGATGTATTTAGCAAATATGCATGGACACGTGTTTTAAAAAACAAAACAGGAGCGGAAGTAGCAAAAGCATTCGAATCCATACTGGAGGAAGGAAGAATACCCTCAAAAAACATTTGCAGATGACCGTTGTAGAAAGGACGTTTTATTTAAACCACAAGACTATATTTTCAGAACTGTAACTATGTCAAATATACATATTCACCATCTTTTGTCCACACAGGCAGCGAGCTAAAAGCATCAGCATTGAGCTAACGCTCTTACTCATAGGAAAACTAATTAAGGGTAGACATGTTGGCGGTATAAATCTCTAACAGCAGTCAATTCCAAACGATATATTGATGGCTTGCAAGATTTAATTACCTCCTACAACAACAGTTATCATCGGAGTATCAAAATGAGACCCGCGGACGTATCCCAAGAAAACGAACATAATGTATTTAAAACCTTGTACGGGCTGAAGGGTGGAAAAGATAAGAATGTTGTGTTTAAATATAATACAGGCGATGTTGTGTGAATTTCCAAAGTAAGGGGTCCCTTTACAAAGGGATACGAGCAAAATTACACGCACAAGTTTTTCACCATATCAGAATGCATTCCACGGGCACAGCCAGTCTACAAGTTAAAAGGTTATGACGGGGAAATAATAGACGGATGTTTTTATGAGGAAGAGTTGCAAAAAATCTAGGTAGGTAGGGATAAAAGTTTCAAAGTTGAGAAGATTTTAGAAAGGAAAAAATGGGGAGAAAGATTATGGTTTTGGTAAAATGGCTTGGCTGGCCTTCAAAATTCAACAGTTGGGTTTGTGAAGAAGAAGTGGTTAACATTTAGAACCTTTTTAATTTGTGTTTTTACACACTGTGTTTCATTTCGGAGTGAACAACACCATGGGTGATGACGGATTTTACATAACGTTGCCTTGTAATTCGTCTTGTTAGTCGAATTCCAGTATCCAAGAACGTGGGAGACTTTTCGCGATGTAGATGGATCTTCTATCCTCATTGATAAAAAATCTAAAGAGTCAACCGGATGCAAGCTGAGCGCGGGGTTTTACCCGAGCATTGCATCAATAGTTGATGAGATTAATCAACACATAGTTCCGCACCATGTAAAGTTTGGTTATGACTCTGTAAAAAACAAAATATACATACAGACAAGGCGTGACATCATTCTAAAGTTCTACGGAAAACTCTCAATAATCCTGGGGCTAAATGTAAAGGATGTTCTTGACCCTGCTGAACCGCCAAAGACGTCTGAAAGGCTTCCGGACAGAGTTTACGCACCGAACCCCGCGGACATATTCAACGGATTCTACACACTTTTCGTGTACACCGATATAATTGAGCATCAAGTTGTGGGCGACTACTTTGTACCATTGTTGAGATGCGTAAATATATCAGGGGAAGACAAAGAGATTATCACTACTAGATACGACAAGGTGCACTACATACCCGTGTCTAAAGCCGTGTTTCCACCAAAAGTACCCGGAACTTTTAGTCCCAGGAACTGCTTTTCAAGGAACTAAAAGGTTCCTTCAGCCAATGGTTGTCTGCATTTCCACCGCGGTCTAAAGTCCCGCGAAGATTAGGCAAATTAGCCCACTGACGTATGAAAAAGCGACGTTGTCGTCGGTCCATCTGTCCTATGATTTCTTCTGTAACCCCATACTACCACCGAAGTAGCACATTATTTTCTAATAACCGGGACAGTCCGGAGGGGTTTATTCCACTTATATACAACAGGCTACCAACAATGACTGTATATGGTTACTTTTGTATTTATTGATTTTTATTGATTTAATCACCTGGAATTGAAATATTCTTCTGCAGCCGTTTGGGAATATTTTACCGTTGTCAAGCAAAACTGTCGTTGGTAGTTGAACTTGGACCGTTGTTATGCAACAAATAGCATATAACAGGCCAATAGTCAGATTGTAACTGTTTTATATATCCTCTCAAACACATTCCTTATGTTTTTATGCGAACATTCACTTTCATGTCTTGACATCCGAGGCGACAGAATGCATTCACATTTCCAATATAACTGGCAACAACAGCAGAAAACATGCACATGTTGTAAACAATTTGCTGTTTGATTACTTTCCCATCGTCAATTCCATATAGACTAATCGCAAAATGACAAGAATAGAACGAAAACTCGGACTTGAGTGAAAAGTTAAATTAGCAGTGGTACAGCCACAGTTTGCTTTCCTTCGAAGTTACTGCTAGCCGAGCAGCGAAGTGTGCCCTCCAGATGCGAACCATGCACCATAAATTAGTCCATAGTCTTCCTGGTCTTTTTGTGGAATTGAAGAATGGCAGAGTAAAATTACGGTAGTCTGAAAAAGCTAAAGGGACGATTACTAGAATTAACCTGTTATTTTACCCTGACAAAAAGTGCGGAAGGTGATTTCCAATTTGCTTTTACTGTAGGCTATCACCAATGTGAATTACGCTGAACAACCGCATACCTCACATAACGTATCAAACGTTTTGAGTCAATTACAACGGGCTAACAAAGAAAATCCGGAAGAAAATATTCAGCAACCAAATTAATCCGTTTGAATGTTTTGGTACGTAATATGCTGTCCCAGCACGAATGCTTACCATTTTATAAAACGAATACTAAAGCAAGAAAAGAACAGAAGAGCATACGTTATAATTCCAAGACGTTGGCAGGCTATAACCAAAACTAGGCTACTGCGCCGCATAACATGCAAGTTTGATTTTAAGTTATTATGAAAATTAATTGGTTTGCGGCTGGAGATTTTTAAACATGGCGGCTGAAAGTAAAAAAAATAACACTGCAAGTAGTCGACCAATCAGAAATTTTCAGTGCTTGCGCCCCACCCCAAAGGTTCCTGTACTTTTGGAAAGTACTACCCCCCGAGCAGGAACCTTTTTGGGGGTAAAATAAAGCCCCCGGAACTAAATTTAGACCCTAGTTCCTGCGGTGGAAACGCACTGAGTTCCTCAAAAGGTTCCTAGTTCTGGGGTAAAGTTCCTGCGGTGGAAACGCGGCTTAAAACACACATCAGTGACATTGCGATAGAGGTAAAAACGGATCAAAACTTCAACGTGCCATTCAAGCTTCATTTTAGGCCTGCGGGACAAAAGCTCCGATTTTAAAAACGATGAAACCGTTTAACCCGTACGCTCAGGATCCGCAACGTTATGTGACTTATTATCAAAACCAGACCGGTGGGGTGTTGCCCAGATATGTGGGCAGCACTGTAATGTATGGGTCAGGGCTCGGTGGAATTTTTTGCGGACTTTTTCGAATGGCCGTGCCGCTATTGAAAAAAGGGTTCTACATTGCAAAACCCCATCTCAAGACCGCTGCTAAAAACATTGATAGCAAAGTGGTTACTAACGTCATGACAACCGCAACCGTTTAGAAAAACCAAGGAGGTTCAGGCCTGCTTGTGATGTCAGGCAGATCTGTGAAAAGACCCCCTGGGGGCAAGGCGCAAACCATGTGCAAAGAAAAACAAAGCGGTTCTTCAGAATGTGCCAGTGTCAAAAAAGAAACCAAGAGGTAAACAACATAGTGTGCATCGGGTGGAAAAGGTTTTAAAACCATATTCTCACCATGTCCCTGATACATGATATGTCAGAGGAGTGTGTTAAGTCAGAGTTGGACTTGTTCACAATTCCATTGACACAAACAACGATAGAAAAAAACACATATGTAGAAGTACCACCTATATCAGCAATATTTGACACAGCGCCATTGGAGTTTTTCATCGCAGGGAACGGTGAAGACTATATTGATCTAAACAATATGCTGTTGTACATATGTCTCAAAATCACAAGACCTGATGGGACAGCCATCGCCGACGGTGCGACTATCCTGTGCGACAGACTGGTCTCACAGAGCTCGAACACTTACCCATACCGTAGTATCATTGAATGTTTAATGAACTATGATAGACACACCCTGGAATCACTATTCTCTGCTGGGCTTTTTTACAAGGATACAGCCAGACATATGGATGCAGCAGACCCCGCTGGCGATAATAATGGTCTGACAAAGAGAGCAACTTTTACAAATGCGAGTAGAGTGGTGGAATTGTTGACACCAATCCACAGCGATAAAATCTTCAATAATTCCACACTGCGATGCGGTTGTCGTACACCAATTCCTCATCACAGTAGGTGCCGGTAGGCCTATATCGTTGTTCTCCTTCGAGTCCGTTTGTAGACCCCCAAAGCCAGCTTCGTCCCACAATTTAATTTGTGTATCCGTCCAGGCTTCGACGCAAACTAAATCGACAGTCGCAGTTTGGGGTGTCTGTTCACACTCTTCAAACAGTCCGGGGTCTCCTAGCACGGTATCCTCTGTGTAAAAATCTGCAATTTGGTATATTAATAAATTTTGTGGTTAGTTCAGTAATAACAATCTAGATTTCTCTTTTTCATTCAGTAGCCTATACGTTAGCATTAAGGTCGCAGTGTGTAGGATCTGCCGAAATGAAATACAGTATTCACAAATATGTTTGTCGTAATCTGTAATTTCCCCCACCTGATGTCACCATCACACACAATACATCTTTTAAACGACGATGATTAGTCTATAGCCATTTAGATTTTGATCTCACCTATGACGTTGTCCACCAACGAATTTGAACGCTTTGCCGAAACGCTGACCTCCGCATCTGTCGGGGTCTTTCCGCTTGGCACCCTCTCCAACAGGCCTTTCCAATGATCGGCCTGAAAACTTCCTTGACACCCCTCGCAGCGGTTGTTTGAACTCTGGCGGTGTGATGGATTCAACCAGATCTCGCAGACTAAAACCGCATTAGCCAGCATTAGCAATATAGTTTATCACAGAAATATAAATTCTCAGCCTATCAGTCTCTCCTGACAGAGTTTTCTTCTGCTGTCACTGCCGCTAAGGCAAAATTCTACCAAACTAAAATTCATAACTCCATTTCTAACCCTCGTCAACTTTTCTCTATTTTCTCTTCTCTCCTCGGCGTGCCACCTCCTCCACCCCAGTGTTCCTTCACTGCAGATGACTTTGCAGCATTCTTTGACGAAAAGATTGCAGACATCTGCAGCTCCTTTGCGCTCTCCGCCCCCTCCGCGCCCTCCGCCCCGTTTCTCCACATTTTCTCTCCTCTCAGACTCTGAAGTTTCCCAGCTTCTGCTCACCCACCGCCCTACCACCTGCGCCCTCGACCCTATCCCCTCATCTCTCCTCCAGGCAATCACACCAGACATCCTCCCTTTTGTCACCTCCCTCGTGAACTCCTCCCTATCTTCTGAATGTTTCCCCTCATCCTTCAAGAGGGCGCACATCACCCCGCTGCTGAAGAAACCCACACTAGATCCTTCAGTCATTCAGAACTGTCGCCCGGTATCTCTCCTCCCTTTCCTATCCAAAACACTTGAACGTGCTGCATCTAACCAACTCTCTGCTTTCTTCTCTCAGAACAACCTGCTTGATCCCCACCAGTCTGGCTTCAGGCCTGGCCACTCGACCGAGACTGCACTCCTCTCGGTCAGTGAGTCACTCCATGCCGCACGAGCAGCCTCCCTCTCCTCTGTCCTGATTCTTCTAGACCTCTCCGCTGCATTTGACACTGTGGAGCACTCTATCCTCCTGTCCTCCCTGGCAGCAACAGGGATCTGCGGCACAGTCCTTGACTGGATTGAGTCTTACCTCTCTGACCGTTCCTACCAGGTCGCCTGGGCGGGTAAGGTATCACCACCCCGTCCCCTCGCCACCGGAGTTCCCCAGGGCTCAGTCCTCGGTCCCCTTCTCTTCTCCTTGTACACCAGATCCCTTGGCCCTGTAATATCTGCCCATGGCTTGTCCTATCACTCCTATGCCGACGACACGTAACTCTTTCTCTCCTTCTCCCCATCGGACACACAGGTCCCTGCCCGCATCTCCGCTTGCCTGAGGGACATACAGAGCTGGATGGACAATCACCACCTGAAGCTCAACCCGGGAAAGACGGAGCTAATCTTTATTCCTGCTCTATCCTCTCCCCTCCTCGACTTTTCCATTTCCCTAGGGGACACCTTAGTGACATCATCACCCTGTGCCAAGAAAGCCGGGCATGCAGATTTTTCCTGTATAACATCCGCAGAATCCGCCCCTTTCTCACCACCTACTCAACCCAGCTCCTGGTCCAAGCAATGGTTCTATCCCGCCTGGACTACTGCAACTCTCTTCTGGCTGGACTACCGGCATCTGCCACCAGACCCCTGCAACTCATTCAGAATGCTGCGGCTCGTCTGGTCTTCAACCTCCCCAGACACTCCCACGTCACTCCCCTGCTCACTACCCTCCACTGGCTGCCTGTTATAGCTCGCATCAAATTTAAAACATTGGTCCTAGCATACCAGGCAGTCAAGGGATCAGCCCCAGCATACCTCCACAAGATATTCAAACCCTACATGCCAGCCAGATCCCTCCGTTCTGCTACCTCAGGATGCCTAGCACCTCCCCCTCTTCGCACCTGCACTTCCAGAACACGTCTCCTGTCTGTTCTGGCCCCACGATGGTGGAATGACCTCCCTGTGGAGGCCAGAACAGCTGAGACACTGACCCATTTCAAACGACGACTGAAGACTCACCTCTTCAGGCTGCACCTCTCCCCATCCCTCCCTATCCCCCTGTAAATGACTGTAAGCTTAGCGTTGTAACTAGGCAGCTGTTTCGTAGGTGACTTAGGTGGATTAACTGTCTTAACTACTGCTTGTATTTTTTCCATAGATTGCGTTGTTGCTGTTCTCGTTGTGTTAGTGTTAATCAGTTTAACCTTCAGGGTCCAAGTTGAACTATGCGGTTGTTCCCTGCACTTGGACCGGTACTTCTCTCTAGGGGTTTCGTCATACTTGTTCCTGGTTATGGTTATACACTTTGTTGTACGTCGCTCTGGATAAGAGCGTCTGCCAAATGCCTGTAATGTAATGTAATGTAATGTAATGTAAGAAATGGATATTCTTGGAAAAAAATAGGATCGTGCTTACCAAGTGGCGACTGTTTGGGTACACTTTGGTCACACAATACAGGCATAATAATATCACCGTACACTGAAAGGTATGATAAAACAGGTTTAATTAATAGCAAAATAACAACGTCCCCAAAATGTTATTTTCTTTCATAGACATAAATGATTAGGCTATACTAACCGAGAGAGTCGAATCCTTCAATATCGACGATTGCGTTAATGGTATCGCATTCAGCAGCACCTATCAAATAAACAGTCTGCCTGTTAAACAAAAAACAAAAGCGGACATAAAGCTAAATGCAGCAACACAAAATGTAATTATAAATAAAACAAAATCTGTAAGAACAAACAAATCAACTCACTCAAAGTGAAAGAATCCATCGCAGTGTTCTCAAGACGCGCTTGTCAGCAGGTCAACTGGGTAAATAACCACGCGGTACCCGGGTCAGTTTTATACACACCCTACAGGTTAAATATATTTACAACCAAACACGTCTCGGTCATCAGCCGTCGCGACATGTACGGGCAACACGCAAATATATATAGTGTTATACAAATGTATAATGTCATAAATCTCACTGACAAACAGATGTCTCCTTTTAAACACCAACAGGGGGTGGCATCATTAAGCACATCATACTATGGGAAATGTTTGAAAAGTCTGAATAAAAGATCTGACAAATGCCCCCGCTGACAAACAGTTGTCTCCTTTTAAACACAGATTGGCGAGGTGTCGTTAAGAATGTCAACTACGAGGAAATGTTTGTAAAGTCTGAATAAAGACATATAACAAAAACACCCCCATTTACAAACGGATCTTAGAAACAATGACTGGGGGATGGTGTCATAAATCTCTCACTGACAAACAGACCTGCTACTCAAACTAACCTTTCAATCAAACATATGGCGGTCAAAAACTGTCCTGTCACTCAAACTGACCTGTCAATCAAACTGATGGGGGGTCATAAATCAATAGGTACTACTAACAGGGCTGTATACGAACTTCCATCTGGCAACATGGTTATAGCTTGTGGATTCAGCATCCGCCCTAGGCGAGAGAGGAGTTCCAATTTATGATCTCTTTCTTCTTAGTGTCCTTTTCCTTCTTTTTTCACAGCATCCTCCTCTTGTTTCTCAATCCACGTCATGAATTCCCTTCATTAAGGTTTTCACCATGTCAGAATTGTTGGTTCTTTTTCATGAAACAACTCTGGGTATCTAATGGAGAGACATTAAAAAATTATATTTTAAAAATCATTCATAGTTTTAGCATCTTTTTGCATTTAATGAACTTCAAATGATCACATCTATCCTAAAGATCTAGTAATACCAAAAACTATTTCCAACAAGGTTTAGAAATATTCAGTTTATAGCATAATTAATGTGACTTCATTATTTCATTATCTGTGACCTGTATGCAATCTTTCAGAATGTAGAAAAAAGATAACAGATATTTCAGTTATTTTTTCAAAAATTATCTCTCTATTGAATGTGCATGTGTGAACACTTGCCTAGCCCTGGACTAAAATCTCTCTTAGCCCAGCGCTAAGGAGGCCCTTAGCCCCAGTCTAAGGACAGTTTAAATACTAGCATAGTTTGGTTGCAGGAGCACTGAATGTCTGAGTTGAGCTATCTCAGGACATTGGCGTTCTGGCCACTGGGGGCTTGCACTAAGTTAATAAAATTGTTTTTTTATTATTATTATTATTTGTTTAACGTATTACGAATACAAGGTATTAGGGTGATTTATGTGAGTGCTCACCTTTACCACACACATCAAAATAATGCAAAATAAAAGTTACAAATTCAGTGAATCAGTTGATTCTGATCTAATGGGAGACCACTGCTTGATGTTTCACAATGTTTAATCAGTGCTTTGAAAGCTGACACAGATTCCTCTTCTCCAACACTACAAGCTCTAACACAAAAGCTTTCATTGGCAAGAAAACAAAAATTCAGTGTAGACAATTGTATCACTCACATTTTTTACCGTTTTCTCGATTGAAAGACAAATGCCTCATTGATGACGTGTGTAATGTCTTATAATGATAGCATGCGACCATGGTATAAACATTATAATATTTTCTGTTTGTGTTTTCATTCTTGGTAAAACATCCTGTTCTGAATCATAAACAACAAAATACCCTTTGGCCAAAGAATCAGATGAGGCACTGAGAAGGAATGTCTGGTTTCAATGAGTGAGCCAGCCCTACGTAACACTTTGATATTTAATCTCCCACCCAGCGTTTTTGGAAGAAGGCCTTAACTTTTTCGCCTGTCGTTCAAACAGCCTTGTTCCAAAGCACAGGATTGGTCAGTGGCTGTTTGCAGTGCTGAAGTCAGTCGTAGATTAGCCGCGCCACTGTGACACAAGGATTACTCATTCGTCTGGGGCAGCCTTCCTCAGGCCAACAGGCAGGCCTATGTCTCCTGGCAGGAACCACAGCATGTGGGATGCAGCTGAGAGGGAGAGATTCAATATGGATCTCTGTTCCCATTTGGCCAGTGATGTGAGGATCACTTTACCATTCATTTTCGTTCTGTCCATTTTGCACCTTGTATTGTTTCTCACTTACATCCCTGGAGAAACTCAAGCTTCCGCCCACCCCAACATCTGGGTCAGTCGGCGTCATGTGGGAAAGAGCTGCTTGAGAACCTGGAATGTTGTCATTGCTAGGACTTTTGGACAACATCTGCAAAGATTAGTATCAGTTGTCTCCCAGCTGTATCAGTCTGTGGTGCTTAAGCACACAAATGTTAAAGTGCTCAATGATCTGGTCTACTGTCCTCGGCAGTATTTTCTCTTATATGGTGTGTACAATTTCTGTTGCCATTCTTTTTGTTTTCTGTACAAAGACAGTGGGATGTGTTGCTATGGTAAAAGCGCTCATTGGAAAGATGATTACTGTCCAGAACAAATCACCCTGTCTAGAAATTAGACGCTACTGAAGAATGTTTTTTCCTAGTATAATCAGTTAGAAATTTGCGGTCGAAAAAAAAAAGACTGTGTGGTTTTCTGTTTCACTGGTTTTCGTCTACTTCAGTGATTTGTCAGTCATTAGTAGCAGGAAACACTGTCTGGGAACAACAATGAGAATCTTTTGAATCCCATTTCAAGGAAAGGAAAATTTGGGTGGAAATCATCTTAACCCTCTGGGGTCGAGAGCTCCGCCGGCGGAGCTTGACAAGATGAAATTAACTTTCGTTTATATTTGGATGATTAACTTCACGTGCTGTTATCATACAGCCGCAACAAAAATATTGACAGAAACCTTAGAATCGCAACTTTCCAATGCGCCCATTGGCAAATAATATAAATTGTTTTAAATGTTCCAAATTTGATTAATTAGATCATGTATGCTTCGCTAAACTTTACTCATTACTATGTGAATTTCGCTCAGCAGGAAGTCCGCCCAAATCGCATTCAACTTTATAATTACTCTCCATAGAAGGAGACTAAAGGAGGGGCGATGCGAGATCCATGTGAGAAATGCCAAGTCTGCGAAAGCGGGATAGAATGTCACAGAGTGTCGCCTAATTCACTTCTTTTGAGGTGAACATTTTGTTTAATTTTGGAAAATGGTCCGTCCGGAAGCCGACACTGATGAAGAGCGGTGTCATTTCGAACAGCGAACTGATCCAGCTGAGGATCAACTTCATGCATAAGTATATTTCTTATGATCATATTGGTAAATATGTGTACTGTATTGCAACGTATCTGTGTGTTTGTAGGAATATCCAGCAATGTGCGCGTTTGTAAATTCCCACACTACGAACGATTCGAACTATTGCATCTCAAAATTATAGGCTAGACTCTCTGCGTCTGGTTGTGTTAGAATTATCAGGTAGACTGTATGTTTTTCGATCATATTCGTAATAAATAGCTCATGCCTGGCGTGTAGTGGCGTGGCTAGGATTCTAAAACTGATGTCCTTGCACAATCAATATTAGAATACTCTAAGTAAGTTCGGGAAATAGCAATAAAATAACCACTTAGCTAAACAGACCTAGCCTAGTTCAGATTGAGGCATTGTTATTGATGAGTTGCGTGTAGTTTAGTTGGAATATCAGTGTTTATTTAGTTAAGATAATGTTTTTTCGTTGATAGCTTGCATTATTTGTAAATGTGTGCTGTATTACATTCTCTGTGTGTTTGTAGGAATATTCACTAATATGCGCGCTTGTAAATTCCCACACTACGAATGATTCTAACCATTGCTTCTCAAAATTATAGGCTACCTCTCTGCGTCTGGTTGTGTTTGTTTGGTTCTTTGTTTGTATATGATGTCACATTTCATAAATTTTGTTTTCATTAGTTAGTGGTTTGTCCCTTTTTCACCTGTTGAAGGAAATGTGCTATATAAATAAAGTTTGATTTGATTTCACATTTCCTAACAATTTTGTTTTTATTATATTTGCAGAGATGTTGATCAGGAAACACGGCCTAGTTCACCACTAGCTAAGAGGCCAGGCAGACGTTGCAGGAGTTCGCCAGTCTCATCTCATCTTCCATGCAGTTTACTTCAATAAATGTTCTAAAATCAAAAGTTGTCTTTGTTTCTGTCTTCTAAATGGCTCACTGATTCTTTGTCTTAGTGGTGGGGAGGCATGCGGCCAGGTGTGAATAGCCTACTTAGCTGGCAGGTATTCCTACCCAATGCATATTCATTACAGAAAGGCCATTTGCCCTCCCATTCTCACCTGGTGTTGAAAAATAGTAGTCACAACACTAACTTTTAGCAATTTATTTTATATTTCTCATTGGATTTGCTAAAATATTTTGTCATCTTTTGATACCCAAGACCTTGAAGAACACATTTCATTGACCAAAAGTCTTATTCACAATTGTTTAGTGTGTTTTATTACAACATTCCTGTGCATGTTCAAAACTACTGTTTACAGTTTGTGTGTTTTTAGAGCAGTTTACAATCCACACATTATTATGACCTACTTACTGCTGCCATATTGTTGTAGCTGAGTTTGTGCTGAAAACAAAGATATGAAACACTTTGGAATCACTGTATATAAAGTTGATGAAATTTACACAAATGTCAGAGCATCGCACAATCACCAGTGTGCCTCATTTTACCCTTAGACCCCAGAGAGTTAATGTTATTCATATTTAAAACACAACCTGCACTGTTTTGAACAGGAAGAAAATAATTCCTGTCTCTTTTTCGTATAAAACCACATCCATGAGGATATAACCTCTCAAATTATTATTAGGGTTAACTATGCTTTTAAGTCCGCCTGGTTTCAATAAGTTACTGTAGCACTGATGATGCACAGTAGTCCTTAGAAAGAAATATTCTTATCCTCCAATCAGCACTGTAGATGTAGTACTGTGCAGTTTATCGTGTTAAGTACAGTCACTTATTCATGGGAATGTGTGTCAGACAAGTGCAAAGTGGCAGGGTGGCATGACAGTAATTTTGGAGGTACAATTGGTTCCAAACTGGGGGGAAATGGAAAACTAGGAAATAGAAACCATATTTTTTAAATTGTGAGACCTACTTTTTAAACGAACATGTGTTTTAATGCATTCAATGTTTAATGCTAGATAAACAGAAAAATAATTTAGATTTGAAATGGCTTGACCAAAAATGTTAACTGTTTATAACTGTTTACTTTGCCTAATTCATCCTGTGGTTTGGATTCAATTAAAACTAAACTTTCACATCAAGCAGCGCTTTAGAAGAAAAAAGTAATACTTTAATTTATCTTAGTCAAAGTTAAGGACAAAACTGATTGATTCAAATTGCTGTATTTTACCCAGCATAGTTCCAATGCTGTATTTCAACCTGGAAAAATAAATAAATACTTTTTAAAGCAACACTTCTACATTCTGTAGTTAAGCCTATAGAGCTAACCACAAACTTTATACAGCACTAAAATGTAAGTAGATTATAACTACTGCCTCTCATCAAAGATGCTACTCAACATTGTACTAGAACTGGCTTACAGAATAGGAACATTAACATAAACATGTCAAGTGCAGTTGGGCTTAATACCACTTTTTTCCAAAACTGTTCAAACTGGAATGCGACTGATGACACTCAGAGAGTTACGTTAAGGTTAGCCAAATATTATTTTCTGAAGTATGCATGTGTCAGGCTTATTTTCTTTAAAATGTGCATTAAGCTACCACTGGTATTATCAACAGGTGTGCTATCTACTACACTTCTGGTTGCTAATAATAGCTAACTTAGCATAATTTAGCAGTTGTCGCTAGCTTAAAAATACAGTGGCAGCCATTACACTGTGCAAAAGGTACATTGCCTGATTAGAGAAAGAACTATGGGCTGTCGAAAAAGCACTGTTTTGAGGAGGCTAGTTTTCTAGTTCTTACACAGTTCTGTGCCACTGCCCAATCTGGCAGGCAGTGCCATGGTGGACCACACAATCGAGGAGACCGTTTCAGTCAGCTCAATAATAACGTCTCAGTTTGAGTGGATGAGTTGATCTGCATAACGCAGCTACATCCGCTAAACAGACCTCCATACCAGCAGCATACAGCTGGTGGAATACAGCATGAAAAAGAGGCAGTCAGCATAGTCCATGCCTTCTTATTTACAAATGTGGGGAACCTAGAGTAGCAACAGGATGCTTAGCATTTGAGAGAGACATGGTAGAAAATATTACAGTGAGTGTTATAGAGCTCATTGTTTAATATGATTGTCATAAGGGGTGACACCATCTCTTGAGTAAACCCCAAGAGCCGTTTCAGTTTCAGAATGTGGGCCTTTTCTACACAATGGTAATCTGTTGCTGAGAGCATTTCCCTTGCAGATATGCAGGAAAAAAGAGCTCATGTCACAGGAAGCCCAGTTCTATTCACTGTACTGGCAACAAAAAGTGTGTAATAATGTTTTTTTTCCCCCCCCACTGCTGCTCTTTACAGTTTAGCAACATGTGATGTTGCTAAAACAGAAACAGGGTGAACATTATGTGTATTATCTGTACCTTTGGCTCTCCCTCAACTATATGCTGGTTTTTGCTACCATCTCAGCTATTTTCATGAATCTCCTAGAGAGATACTGAATGCAACAACTATAGCACTGGCTCAGCCACACTCCCAACACACATGCATAAAAATAAAAAAGTAAGTAAGTAAATAAATAAATCTTATGGTACATGGAGCAAATGAGTGCATACAGCATAAATTAAGAAGGGACCTACTTAAAACATCTGTTCTTTTGGTCTTTTTGCTTGGATAGCACTTTTGATGATAAAATACTCCCCTGCTTTCTTTCTCACCTGAAGACTTGACATTTTCTGTGTCAAAAAATGTATATTTGTAGTTATGATAATACAGACTTTTTGCAGCCAACTAACATTCATATATTTTATTTGGTATGGACAATGCAAGTTAACATAGTACCACTTCAACTCATTACAAACAAGTTGATGTAACTGATGTACCACATACAGAGATTATAGCTATTGCTAGTTTCCAACTCCTGTCCCTAGTTAGGCTTTTAATAAGAAAAAAGAAATACAAAAATAAGAAACAGATCATAGTCCATACTTTTACATTTATATATAGGGATAATATGCTACATTGAAGGGAACATTGTAAAGGGGCTTAGAAAATACAATAATGTACATTTTAGGATGAATATGCTTTATAGCTTCATTTTCATATAATATGCACCCCCCATGGTCTTTGTTACAGAAACTTTAGAAACAAGGTTTAGTGGAATATCGATTGCAAAGATGAAAATCACGAGCAAAGACATGTACTTTCCAATTTGTTGTTTTGCAATTAGGCATTGCCTTTGGAATTACGCCTCAGTACAGTAAAAAAAAAAAATGTTCCTTTTGTGCATTATGTATAGCAGCTGGGGACACATGCATACATGTTTTGTGAATCATTCATTTAAAGCAGCTTGATTTAGTCATGTCGATGAATAGTGGCTGTTGGGGCCACAACTACAGTATCTAAAGACTATTAGGTTTTCAGTATACAAATGCCACGTTCCTGACATGTATAAAGCATTGTCTATAAGTCATTCATTCAAATTAGCTAAATCTAGGACAGCCATTAAAAAACTTTTTTTTTTAAATGACTACATATACTATATATTTAAACAATTGTCTGCATCGAATGCTTTGGGTGTATGAAAAGCATATCATGAATAAAATGCATTAGTATTATTATGTAAGATTTATTTAAATTTTACATTGTTAAAGAAATTATACAATTATACTTATTTGGCTAAACTTTACGTAACCCACAAGCATACTGTACATTAATATGGCAAACATACTGTAGGTTTGTAAGATTCAATATTTAATAGGCTTAACATTTCTCATTTTTATCTGTATTTATCCTATTTATTTATACTCTGTAATGTTAATGCTTGTATGTCTCTTGGTATAAATGTATGTACATGCGAATGTTATATGCTACATCTATTTTACAAACGGTATTTAACTTGCAAATATACAAGAACTTGTTCAAGTTGTAAAACTAACTCAGCAACCAAGTACAAACTGCATTCATCAGCCGTTAATTAACATTAATTTAAATGATGTCTAGGCAATTTTTGTTTTTTGAAACTGATGTGGCACAAAGTTGAATGACTACATTCTCTTCAGATGATTATAAAAAACACATGGCCAAGTTACTTTAAATCATTTAGGAAACATTGGGTAGCAATGCTTTGGAATACAGCTTGTTTCATTTCTGAGAGTTAACATAGCCAATATTGTTTCTTGTTACTTTTTTCTTTCCTTATTGATATCAGACCTTTTAATGCAGGCCTAGGTTTAATAAGTTTGAATTAATGACTGATTGACAGTGCTTTATACATGTGAGTAACTTGCCATATTTGTATGTTGAAAGAATGTTGACTGGATTAGGGGGTAGAGTATGTAACATAGAAGTTCTGATTAAAAAGTGAATTTAAATGGACTAGGTGGTAGACACCTCATGGCTCCCATGTTTTCCAGTCATGAGCTTATGCTTGGACTAGCTAGCTGGCTTAGACATCAAATAACTGAAATTATCTCAAAACTGGCCAGATTTAGGAAACATTGGGTAGCATTGCTTTGGAATACAGCTTATTTAATTTTGGTGAGGCAGGATAGCCTATATTGTTTGTAGTACAGTAACTTGATTTTGATATACTTTTAATGGCAGGACTTGATGTTGCCAGTTTGAATGAATGAGTTATAGACAGTGCTTTGTATGTGTGAGTAACTTAGCATTTTTGTACGTTGAAAACGTGTTTTTTATGGGCTATAATATACCAGACCGAATCGCAACCCAGTTTTTTGAGTTTAATTTCAGAAGCGTCTGTACTAACGTTATACGCACGGTCTGTTGTCTCGTTAGCAAGGTAGCTAACGTTAAACTTGGTGAAAATGCCGAAAGTGGAACTGTCTGAAGTGGGGGGTGTATTTTATTTGGATTTCAGAAATATAAATGAGTATATATCGTATATATACCATTTTGTTTGTGTATCTGATGTTATTATTGGCTGACCTAAATGCCCAACGAGGAGACGTATTCTTTGTGGGCCTGGAGCATTTGTGATGTTATTATTCAGGCAGGAAAAAGAAGGGGAAAAATGCAAAAACGTTTGCAGCTTTATCGTGTGGAAGTTGTTTGTGTCTGTTGAAATGGGGTCAGAAGATACAGAATTTAATGTTTTTAAGGGATGAGAGTCTGTGATCATTGTGGTTGTTTCAGTTATGAACCCTGAAAAGTGCCAAACACTAGGTGCTGTATAGGTATATATATGGGCCATGCCGTCCCACCAAGCCGTAACTTGTTGGGATGGCAACAATTATATACAATACAAAGCATAAAATAAACAGCGCACTTGATTAAAATGTACAGAACAGGCCTATAAAAAAGTGAAACATAAAATATCAAAACAAAATAAAACAAATAGTGAATAAGCATGTATAGCAGGATCAGTATGTTGTTGTTGATTATTGGCAACATTATTGGATAGTAAGAATTCCAAGTTTCAAAATTAGGCTCATTATCTGCACTGTCTATTTTTGCATACTTTTGGATCCAAGACATGGAGCAGCTTAAAATTTACAGATCATTTTACCCAGACTTATGCGGTGTATAAACTATTTTGTTATGCCCGTGTTTAACTGCAATAAAAGTAATAGCTTGGTCAAGTAGATGTAAATATATTTTTCATAAAAATATAGATTGTTTAAGATAATCCCAACTAACACAAAACATTCTCACAGTATTGCTATCTCCGCCAGGCGAGAGCCTGGAGGGGATTGTGTGTTTGTGTATCTGTCCGCAGCTAATCTTGCATAGCCTACTACTCGGCCAATCAGCCTAAGACATGTTGCGCATGCTGACAGCAGGCCAAGGACCTGAATTCTCGAATATTTTGCAAATCGGTCAACGACAAGTATTTTATTTGAATTAATTTCCATCATTGTCCATTTAAATACATAGAGTGCTAACTCCTCACTCTTCCTAACCGGCTGGTAGGGGCCGCAAGTGATCAGCAACTGCTTCTGTTTGGAATGAAAGACCAGCCATGTAAAATGTCAATTTCAACGTTAAAATTCCAACAAAATAATCTGCCAACTAACGGGGTACATTAATGTTTGAATCTGTGGCAATTATTTTGTTGGCATTTTCACATTGAAATTGATATTTTACATCGCTGGTCGTTTGGAATTGTTCCTGTCCAGATTTGAAACTAAAGTTCCAGACTATAATGTCAGCGTTAGCTAAAACATCGTGGCTGATATGAATGAAATTAACTAACATGTCACCACCTTTCGCGTTACTTCACTGAATTGGTGTTTTTGGGATTTTCAGTGGCACATGGTAAAAACTTGTAATATTGTATTTGTCTGGTTGCATTGATTGTGTAGCCTCTATTGTTGCATCAGCAAAGCTAACACGCCTGGCAGAGATCTGCACTCTACTGAGTGCACTCTTCTAGTTGTGAGAAGATTTCCTGTTAGCTGGGATCATTGTAATTTATCAAACCTTTCCAAAAGAATTTTAATACAGTTGGGAATTTCTAGTTTAGTTAGTTGCTTGGTAAAAATACTTCTTAAGACCTAGCTAGTTTAACTAGTGAGTCTAACAAAGCATGTGTAGAGTAACTAGTGAGCAAAATAAAATGACATAGCTAGTTTGATGTGCTGTTTTTGTGGCCCAAAGCAGCAACTAGCTGTGTTCCAAGGGCAGCTAGTTGACTTTTTGGCACAGCTAGCTAGGTTTTATGGCCAGCCAGTTGGCACAAACAGCTGCTAGCTAGGCAAATGTCATAACTTGCCAAGTCATATTGCCAGCTAGCTAGGAAAATGGGCAGCCAGACACGATAATATGGTAACTAGCAATGAAAAAAGGATTAAAAGACAAAACAGCTTACCATATGTTAAAATCACAACACTATAGAAACAGTTCCTTCTTATTTTGATTTTCTAAATCTTATAGGTAGGGCTGGGACCACAAATTATAATCCGACCACTACAATGCATGAGACACTCAAAACTGCCAATGAAGAGGATGGTGGAGTCGAGTCCCCCAGGGAAAGCCTCAAGTATTGACTGTGTAGCCTTAGTATATAAAAAAAAAAAAAAAATTAAAAAGCCAGGGCCATCATTGGAAGACTTCAACTTTTTTGTGCTATTTTGGTTTTACAAATTCCAACCATCACTGGGATTGCCCCTATCTGGCTCACACTATGAAAATAATCATTTTGGATTATTGCGCACTAGGTAGTTACATCACATCCTGCATGTTGCTTACCCTTACAATCTCTTTTTGTGACAACTCTTTACAATTTGGAAAATATTGTGATTCTCAGGGAAAGGACGATGGTTTTCCGGGTGACTCAGCAAGTCAGGTGCATGGTCTTTCCAGTGACTAGGTAGGTCAGTGGCATGGTCGTCTGTGAGCCACCAGGTCAGGGGCATAGTTCACTCCTTCAGCCTCATCTCCTGACTCCCTGTCCCTGCCACTATCTTCAAGATCTAGGGGGAAGTATCCTCCAGTGACTTCCCTTACCACTCTGTCATCTTTCCCATATGCATGGCAATTAGCAGTTTGTTGATATGGTTATTGTGGACAGTTGAATCAGACAGTCTGTAGAAATGCCAGTGAATATACACATCATGCTCCATATCCATGGCAATACTGCAGATCTATTGTGTTTCTGCTCAGTGGTGCCTGCTTGTGCAGGTTGCGCTATTGTTACAAGCCACCACTTGTTCTAGAGTTCAAGAAGCCATTCTGTATACTTAATTTCAGAATAATCTTCATTAATAATAAAGCCATTATCTGCAATGTTTCACAGTTGAGAAGCCTACTCATAATGTAAAGGTTGGGTTTTTAAATCTATTAAGCAAAGGATCAAAATTTGCTGTCACCTTGAACACATCAACAAGAACAGGGCAATTTGCTTGCCTAATAGCATCGTCTTACTAAAACGGTTTTGTTTTGTCATCTGTTTTGTTAAATATGCTCTGACCCAATTGTAAAATTCCTGAGTCATTGTGCACTGCAGCTGTAATTTTATAATTATTGTTCTTGCACAGGATTTCCATTATTCATGCATCAATGTTCCTACCCTGAGAAAATTGAGCAAATTCAGCCAGGCCCAACACCCTTTTTTGTCCCAATTGTTTTTGAGAAGACACCTCCGCATGTGATGCCACAAGTTGTGGCACAGACCCTTTGCACTAAAAACAATACTGCTTCTTGTTTTGTCCTCTTTTGCTCTTTTTTTACTTTAAGGGGCCCCATTTCATCTGTTGAAACTTTTGTGTCATGCATGAAGTCCCTTCAATTTCATAATTTTTCTGGCAACTCCTTGAATTGTTTTGATGCACGTTTGATGCTTTTTTTAAAGTTTTCTTAAAATTTAATGTATTTCTATGTTGTGTTCTGGTCCTCTTCGTTGTACATTCTCTCAGGTTTTATTTTTCTGAACTTCAGGTAATAGAGGAATTTCTTCATCACTTTCCAAACTGCAAGCTGCGTCCTTTGAGTTTGGAATCTACTCTTCATCCGATGAAGCCATTTCATCCTCACTGGATTAGTGGAAACCATCCTGTTGGTAGAATGCAGAGTATGACATGAAATCCTGAAACCAGCCATCCAATAAAGTGAACAATCGCCTCAACCTGTGTCACTACAAATAAATTATGTAATATTTCCCTTTGTGCACAATAATAGCAGCTCTCCCCAACACTACGATCTAGGTATGCTACATGCCGTAGCTATTGCCGCACTGTGAAGATTTGGTTGCGCTTCTGTTTGTAAGATTGGGTAGCATTGCTTTGGAATACAGCTTCTTTAATTTCTGTGAGGCAAGAAAGCCTGTATAGTTTGTAGTACAGTAGCATAGCGTCATTTTGATATCAATACTTTTAATGGCAGACCTAGATTTAGCCAGTCTGAATGAATGAGTTATAGACAGTGCTTTGTAAGTGAGAGTAACTTGGAATTTTTGTATGCTGAAAACGTGTTTTTTATGAGATATCTTTTTTTTTTTTTACTGTGTTTGTAATGAGTATGTATGGAGCCATAGAGAGAAAAAAAAATCTATCGAGGCCACGTTTTACTACATCGAGCGCTCGAAATGCTATTGTGTGCACATGAGATACAATTCGTTCCCACGTTTTGGTTCATTTGTGCACACGAATTATACAATTCGTTCCCACGTTTTGGTTAATTTGTGCGCACGAGATACAATTCGTTCCCAACTTTTGATATAATGTAATTCTGTATTTTTACAAATATTATACAGTATTTGTTTACAATAATTCTTAAATCCACATAATGACAACAATAGGCCTACAGTTTGAATGTAATCCATGATAAATAAAGTTTGTCTTTTGCGACATTGCCAGGGTGTTGTGGCAATGTGGGGGGCAATGTGACTCATTGCTAACCATTAGGTCTCCCTCTGGTCACTGTCATCAGAGCCAATCTATCTTGAAAATACTGAATTAAGCTCACCTGGTGTTGCAGTACGTCAGTCCATGTTCGTTTTGCATCCACCATAAGAGTTAAACTACTTTTATTGCAATTTTAGCGAAACTACAAACAAGCCAGCCCACTGATGTATAGGAACTATTAGTGTGTTAAATATTGCTATAAAAGTCTGTATTGGTTTCCGAGATAACAATGATGTATTGGACCAACGTTGGACCAACAATCATACCATGGTCAAAGTTGGACAAGTGACCAATTAAAGGAAAAAATCAACATAAAGTGTCTCAGTAAGGTGTTGGGCAACCGTGAGCTGCCAGAAAAGCTTCAATGTCAATTCAAAATTAACAAATATACAATCTATCCTAAGTAAACTCCTCGGTTCAGTATTTACCACTCCCTAGCACCTAGGTAAGATAACACGCCAATTAACCAACTAGGTATGCTATACTGTATCAGGTGAGAGAATGGGATATGAACTACAGGAAATAATGTAGAAAAAAAATGTTCAAAAATCGGAAGCCAATTGAACCATTATCTACGTTACCTTTAATTGTATCAGGTAATTAGATATGTTTAGAGCCGGCCCGCGGTATGGGCTCATTATACTCACAATTAACCTGCTCCCTCTTTGCCATTCTCCACCGCTCGTGTAATCGGGAGGTAGCCTGCCGTGTAACATGCACCCAAGACCATAGGCTGTAAAAGGAACTAGACCCCTTGGAAGTAACAGGAAACAGACTCTACTGTGCATATTGACGGCGAAAGAGCTTGCTGCCCATTGACTTCAATATAGGAAACCAAGATGATTTAACAACCAACAAAAACCAAAAAGCTATTTTTTGTGATCATAAGTTTTCGGAAAATATTTATGAAATTTACCATATTTTATCAGACTATATATTATATATTTTTACAATCTGCTTTTCATGTAAACGATCATTAATCGAGTTTCAAAATACCATTGGGGAAGTTTATTTTGCCTTGAAACGTCATATTATATTTCCTATTCACTTTAATGGGAGTTCCAAAGTTTTGTCCTCAACAGGTACAGTCCAGGCTTACTTCCGTGACTTCACAAATTTAGGTTAACAGAAGGCGTGCTTGCCTGTCTAGTTATATCAGCAAGCCTATGCCACTGACTGATATGTATCACAGTTCTGACAAAATGGTATTTATAATATTTATTGTACTTGAATTTAGTCAAATTTACGAATTTCCACAATACTGTCCTAGTACTTATCTTGGAAAAAGTGCGGGGGACAGAATGAGATTTGTTACCTGTTTGTCATACCAGTATACATTTAAAACATTGATTTTGATACAGAACCATCAGATCTCATCTGCTTTCTAAATGATCAGTTTATACAAAGTAAGCATGCAATCATCAGGGAGGATGTCATTCAAAAGTTGCTCTTGTTTTTTTTAACAAGTTGTACTACTTGTACTGCTCATTCCCTTGGAATGTCTCTGTTTCTGAAGCATATAATGTAAAATTGTAAAATGAAAAGTGCAGGAATAGAAGATATGTATGCAAACGACAAGGCCAGGCACAGCTCAGTTTAACATACTCAACATGTATTCTCATGTCCATGTGGGGGTAATAAACCCAAGTCCTCAGAAGGGAAATCTGGGACAGGTGCAAAAGCCTGATCAGAAGAAAACACAAATGGAAGATGGCTTCATCCTGTTCATACCTGCTGTATTGCCCCTTGCTGTGACGCTTGAAACTGCAGCTCGCGCTTGCGTTGCAGTGAGAATTTCAGGCGACACATTTTAGAACGCAACAACGACTTTGCATAGCTCGAAGCATCTGCGTTTGTGTACGCATATAGGTAATGTTTCCAGCCTTAAGGACAGATTGTGTCATCACAATAAATCTGCATGGGTTGATAAAACCTAGCTAAGAGTGTTTTCATAGTCTTCCAATATTTACATCATGCCTGTTCACTTTCTTTCCATAGTTATTTGCGTAATTCAGTTGGATCCAAAACAGTCCTATTGCCCCTTTGGTTTCCACAGGAGTACATAAAACCTTCCAGTGGCCTATCCTGTCTTTTGCTTGGAGCCAACAATTGTGTGTGTGTGTGTGTGTGTGTGTGAATAATTGATTTGTGCTCTAAGCATGATGAACAGGCTACAGAGGAGAAAAGGGCTTTGAAAATAAAGGAAGGATGAAGCCAAAAACAAACTGTCATTTTGAAAAAGACTAGAATTATTTTAACAAAAAACCAGGAAAAAGCAAGGGGAGCAGCCCAGGGCATTTATTTTGGCAGAACTCAACAGCTTGGAGAATTTACTTTGGCTAAAACAGGCAGCAGAAACTCCCATAACACCTATTCTGAAATGAAAAGGCACCACAAAGGTGGAAAACTTGTGGAAAGAAGAAGAAAAAAAGGCTTAGGTCCCATAGGCTCTTACTGATTCAGGAGATTCAGGTCCAGACCAAAAAAAAAAAAAAACAGCAATGAAAAGAGGTACTGTTTTTCCCAGCAGTAAAAATATCTTAATTACAAAACAACAAAAAAGTAATTTCCAAAACTTCCAAAAAAACATAAATCAAGCTTTTTTACTCCACCCATTCCTGTTCCATAATCTAATTTTCACATTTTTCCTAAAGGTAAAGATAAATGTGGAAAAACGGGTGCTGTTATGTTAAGATTAGGATGGACTTCCTTCTTTCTGCTGGGTCAGTTGATAACTTAATGAATTTTTGCCAAGTTTAGTTTCAGTGTTTCAGTTTATTAATATGGAGTCATTTTCCAGTTTGACCCCAGAAAGCAATAACAGATACCAGAGATTAATATGTTGAAATTTAAGCCCATAAAATATTACAGATGTTCAGAAGCTGAAAACATGCATTAATTGCACTCATCTGAAATTAATTTCAGAGCCTCTGAAATTATATATCTTTTAAAATATACTCACATACTTTATTTCTTAGTCTAGGAAAACAATACCATAATGGGCATTCACTTGGCGAATGCAGCTAAAGCAATAAATAATAAAACCCGTGTTCTGGGATGAAATCCTTACCGCACCATTGCATGACCAGGAAGTCCTCAAGAACTGACAAAGGAGAATAAAAAAAGAAAATAAAAGAGTAGAGGTTTTTTAAAGTAGTTAAAAATTTTGTTGCATTAGCTGATATTGATTATGAAAGATAAAGAGAAATAGCAATGCTTTGTATTTGTCTGGTTTGGTTTTATGAATCTGGCATTTAGCTACATGCCTTTTTATGTCTGCCATATCGGTAAACCATTATTCACTGTAGCTGTTTTCCACAGATACTTCTCTTAACAGACAAGAGCCAATTTCATCATTATTCATCAGCTTGTCTTCAGTCTGCACACTCGAGACATTCCTAGCTGGGGGAGTAAATGCTTGTGGTAATTGAAGAAAGGCAGTGGCGGAGTGTTTCCACTGTTTTTTTTCCTTTCCATAATCTTTTGTGCAACCTCATGGCTTATGTGCAGTTCTACAGTTTAACAGACTGTGCTTGGGTTAGCACTGTTCTGAGCACCTACACCTCCTGAGGCGGTGGGGAATGAGGACAGGGGTCAAACTGTTGAGAGTTGTCAGTGGGTACCTGCTCCACATACCCCCTCCATCCACACACCTGTGACTGAGTATGAGAGCACAGACAGATGGGATGTGTTTGTCTCCCTTGCACATGTTTCAGTATTTAAAAATGAACTGAACGCAGAGCTATTTGTAATCGCAGAGTTGAGAATTCCAAATAGTGCAGTCAAAAAGGGACACCTCTGAAAACTGATTTCAGCTACTATCCACTTTACTTTTTTTTTTACTTCATTTTATTACTTTGGTCCTATTTTAGCTCAACTTCAAATCTTCTAAATCGCCTTCATGTTGCATTGTTACTGTATCTTTGATTACTTGAACCTTACAATATGTACTTTTATGGGTTTCTCCATGTTCTCTACTTAGATTAAAATCTCACCGCATATGAATATTATTATTGTCACAAATAGACAAAGAATAGAAAATAGAAAATATATAGGCAAATGGATAATGGATAACTGAACAGTACATGATCTTTTAGAGTGTAAAATTCATTCAATGCATTTCAAGAATGTTTTCAAGAAATCACAAAGCACTCAAGACAAAGCAATCTGTATGAATGTGCATGATTCATTCATATTATTCTTCTCTTTGTCTGTCACAGTAATTAATAGATTAAAGACTAGTTCTCTTCTCAAAGGGGACGCAATATGTTGCAGAAAATGACCTGTCAGTCAAATATATAGTGCTTTTACAAATACACTAGTCAGCTGAAACTAATGCTTTAGAATTTCCTATGCAATTTGCTGGATTTGTGCAGATATATAGTGTGACATTGTAAAGACTAGTCTCTTTTTTGGCACTGTTTATGATTGTCCACTGCCAAAGTCATTGTGCGTTTACGAGCTGTTTTTACGATTAAGCTGTCATTTGGACATGGTCATACTTTCCATTCATTACAAAGCGTTCAAGGAATTTTGCTGCTTCTTTGTGGTCTTAAAGCTTTGGAGAACTGGCTCTAATCTCAGACATTGTGTGGTGGAAGAGATCATGTTCAGTGCATAGAAACTTATTGGAAGTTTATCAACAGGAGCAATTTGTAGGACTTTTATATTCACATTAAATTGTGCTGCACTTTTAAGACCACATTTTTGTCTTTTTGAACTTTAGTATTACTCAGATAAATCTGGATAGGGGCCCTATTTTTGCTGCCAAGGCACACCTGTCAAACCCGAGTGTATACTCACTGTGGTGGTAAAAGAAGGTATGTCCAAATTAATTTCAGTAATATTGTGACGACAGATCATAGTACACCTGCAGTACAGTTATATAAGAGGTTTGTTTAAGAGGAATGTATTACCTGGGTAGTTTGGTGTCATTATGGCTAATTACATTGGATGCTTTCTTTCCATTTAATACCATTGCATTAGCAAAATGGCAGTTTCATCATGTCTGATTTTTTTCCGAAAGATGCACAGTAATCACATTTGCATTTATGGCACTTCATAAAAGCCTCTTCAGGCAAATTCTGTTGTCAACGCAGTCTGTGATCTACAGGAGGTTTTTTCACCTTAATTGGACAAGCCTAAAGTATTGCTTCATTATTTGTCTTTTTATTATGTGTAGTAGTTGATGGGTTCAGAGTGTTCTCCTCTGGAAGTAGACACCATATGGTATGAGGCAACATTAATGCCATAGGTTGTTTATGTACAAAACAGATGTCATTGGGGAACAAAGAGATAGGCCCTTGCGGGATGGACATGCGTACCCAGTCAAGGCCCCAAAGGGTAATTAAATCAGGGTAGAAGACCAGTGCGGGGTGGGTTGCATTACCGCAAACTTGTGTTGTGTTTCAGTGACCTTCCTGCTGGCCAGTGTGAATACAATAAACTTTTACTTTTTTCAGTAAAGTGTTTGTTGTCCTAGTGAGTTCCTGCTTTGTCCTGACTTTGATCCCACGGGAAAAAGCTGGGTCCTAAATGTAGTATGTATGTACTGCTTTTTGAGTTTACCCATCTAAGAAACACAATGCATATTCTCCACCTCCAGGAGTCCCACTATGCAGGGTATGGCCGCAAGAGGGCCCCAAAATCACCATGTTAGAATGTATTTTATTATGTTATTATAGGGGAGCAAACAAATTGCGAACCTAAAAATTGTACCAAAAACAGCTGACGGTTCATACAGAAATTCATAACAGGTTCATATAATAGCACATTATTTTATTTCATTTCAATTCAGTTTAAAAAGTATAGACAGACAATTTCCCAGTCGAACATTAAAAAGACCTGAAGGTGAAGTCCAAGAAACCTGGGGCTGACAGGAGGAAATGTCTAATTGTGAGATGGCACCTCCATGCAGAAATAAAAAACTCACCACTTAAATCTGAAGTTTGGAATGTTTTTGGATTCTCTGTCAATTATGAGGGTGGAAAAAGGCTTGTAGACTAAAAAAAATGCAATTTCAGATTGTAAGAGAGAAGAGCAGTATAGCGTTCAGCACAAAGAAAGTACAGTAGAAGTCAAAGAAAATTGGTGTGATATAATTACTTTTAATGTCATTATGATCACTTCTTTGTTTCTTGTTCCATGTTGCTTAAATGAAGTCTCTATTGATGTCAAAAGCATGTAGCAGACACACTGAACCTCTGCAAAGCCACTGCTCCACAGTACATCAACATGTGCAAGCCATTAAGGGTTTTATTTTGGCTTTCTCTTCCTGTGTAAACTCACGGATGGAAAGACCTGAGCCTCTCTTCATCATTAGGAGGAGCGGAGGTTTTTTGACCTCAACAACATCTTTGGAAGATCTTGGCATGTAAAGTTAAGCCCTTCTCTTGGTTCTGGTTTTGGCTGTGCTCATCACATCAGAGTATTGTACCTATTATATGATGGATTTCCAAAACAGCAATGAACACAATTATGGTATCATTTCCTAATTGTGTTCATTGCTGTTTTGGAAATCCATTATAATAGGTACGATACTCTGATGTTATGAGCACAGCGAAGAAGTAAACAAAGTCTTTAGAAGCTTTCTTATGGAGTATGAAGCAGGTACCACAGTGCTGTTCTAGGCAATCAAATTGTTTATATATCTATCATATACAAAACAAGAAAGGTATCTGTGTCAGGCTTTGAGGCCTTGCCAAGCCTTCTGCGCTGCCCATTGAAGGTCTTTCTTCGATTATGTGTCGGCAAAGCATCATCTCCATTTCCTGACTTATTACTGGAGCCTTTGCCAGGTGTGACACGATGTTACTACAAAGCTTGCGAGTTGTGCTGGGGTTGAGTTGGGGTTGACCTCAACTGGCTGTTCCAGACCAGCACATATTAAAATTCCTTCCCCCTTTGATGGTAATGTATGATCTGCTGCAATTGAACCAGAGAGGTTTGTGATTCTGTTTTGGTCTCATTCGAGTATCTGAGGAAAGGTGGGGTGGTGACCTTCACTTTTCATTTGTGTCAGAACAACATGTCCTGCTTGCCTTCTAAAGGGGAAGTAGTTTCATTCACAGTAAAAGATTCTCATGATGAAAGCATACATATTTCCTTAAAGGCTAATCTATTGCTGCAGGATTATGATGTTCAGTACAAAGTATATAATTGTTGATGACATGCAAAGAACAATCAAACACAAAGAAACAAAAATGCAGTAACACTGAAGTACCATTGGCTCCTAGAGCAGGGGTCCCCTAACTTGGTTCTGGAGGTCCACTGTGTGTGCTGGTTTTTGTTCCAACCGCAACTGCAATCCCAGAATGTTAACAAGCCATTATTTTTTCTTAATTGGGTGTTTTTTTATGCTTAGAGGGATTAATTACCCTGTTAAGCCACATTATGTCAGGACTGGCTATGCATGCCAAAAAGAATAAAATTTAAATGTTCACCAGGGTTCACCATATTGTACCTTACCTGTGCTTATTGTGCTATATTGAAAACAATTACGTAAAAGGATGTGACATTAAAAAAAAAAAATTAATAGACCAAAGTAAAGGCTGAGTTGAATCAATAGAAATCCTGATTGGTGAAAGTATGCACACATGGTCATAATACAAACCATTTGGTATATATGTCTTTGTATTCTGTAGCATTAATATTTCCCTTCACTGGAACTAAGGGGCCTAGCCCAAACCATGAAAAACAGTCACAAACCATTATTCCTCCTCCACTAAAACACAGTTGGCACTATGCATTCGGGCAGGGCAGGTAGTATTCTCATGGCATTCGCCAAACCCAGATTTGTCCGTCAGACTCCCCTTTGTTACATTAGCCGATATTGACATTTTTAGGGGGCGTGGTTTAGAAGCCTACTTTTTACTGTATTTCTGTCCAAATGGTCTATATTTTTTTTTTTAAATAAAAATAATTTTTCGAACCATCCTCTCCATGAGCCCAGATTTGTAAATTAATTAAGAAATTTAACCTGCATGTTAACTTTTAAATTGATTTTTAAAAATACGCCCAAGTCATTGATAATGTTACAAATTACTACTACTGTTTTTTAATTCAATTTTTACATTATGATTGCAAGCCCAATTTTCAGCAGCCATTACTCCAGTGTACTGACAGCACACTATACTACATCATCCTTAAGTATTCATGCTAATGTGCTAATTTTGTACTAAAGAAAGCACTCCCATTATATTAAGTGCAGCTGAAAACAACCGTGCTGTTTAAAAATATCGTCCTTTCAGTCATTACAGTATCTAGTACTCCGGCATTTCTGAAGTTCAATTTTGGTTTAAAAAGTAGCCAAAAAGAAACAGCTTTCGCTACAAACTTGTCAGTCAATTGTTCTTTTGAGAGATAAAGGCTGTTCCATGCGTGAGATTGCCAAAAATCTGAAGATTTCATACAAAGGTGTACACTGCTGTCTTGAAAGAAGCGAGCAAACTGGATATGACCAGGACAGAAAGGGAAGTGGAAGGCCCAGATACATGACTGCGCAAGTGGACAAGTAAATCAGAGTCTCTAGTTTGAGAAACAGATGTCTCACAAGTCTTCAGCAGGCAGCTTCATTGAATAGTACTCGCCAAACATCAGTTTCATCAACGACAGTGTATGGACGACTCTGGGATGCTGGCCTTATAGGCAAAGTTTAAAAGAAAAAGCCACTTCTGGAACTTGCAAACAAGGTGAACAACATGAAAAGGTTAAAATTAGCAAAAGAACACAAAGATCGGACGACAGATGATGTTTGGGGAGTACTACTCAATGTAACTGCCAGCTGAGGGGATCGTGGTCAGGGAAAGTGGTTTCGCTCTAGTTCCTGTAGATGTGGTGCAGTTTTATTATGGTTTCTTTCGCTGTACAAGATACTGTATTTGTCTTCTGCCTCTTGATCTTCCTGGTCTTCTCCTCTTAACACTACTGCCCATCAGCTAGACCCTTCTGAGTGTGTACTGAACACTGCACCTGGAAATCTTAAGGTTCTTTGCAGGGAATAACCTTCTTGCTAGAATATGTTTCCTTGGCCCTGTACGTTTAAGCCTGATTCCTACTTCTGTGCCATATTTCTTGCAATTTTTTTATGCCTACTTCACTTGCTCTACAGGCTAAAGGTATTAGGCTACCTGTGGTTTTCAAAAAAACTTAAGGTAGATTAGATTTAACTCAATTTAATTAACATGCATGCAATTAAATTTTAATTTTACTTTAACTTTCAACAGGAATTCTCCCTTTTGTATGAAAAATTCATACAACTGCTGAATGTTCCTGAAGAATATTAGAAAACCACAGGCTAGTACCATACATAAAATAAAATAATCAATGGATCAGTGATGGTAGAAAAATGACAAAAACAGCACAATAATGGCAATAGGAACAAAATGAGGGACTGTGAAATGTTGTAGAAAGAGAGAGAGAGAGAGAGAGAGAGAGAGCTAAAGAAAAGATTATTATTTCCTCATCGCAGAAACACCCAGAATGGGCCCCAGTCTTGGAAATTTTTTGGATAATCAGTGATATTTTAAAGTACACCTAAAACTAAGATGTCTGACTTGGAATTTTTTTTCCATATGTAACAGTCATAGTGATTATAATGATGTAATGTGTAAATGGATATGGAGCTCTGAGTGTACAGAGAGATGGGGGTGCATACATGCTGAAATATGGCCAAGGACAAATGAATATTAAGCAAGCTCATGTTTCTGTCATGTTTATTCCATGGGGTATGACACTGATTTATTAATATTTAAGTAGAAAGTAGGAAAAATTGGAGAGCTAGTTGTGCAAGGGGTTTCTACAGAACAAATTCTTTATACGGAATATCCTCTCTGTTTTTTCAGTTTCCTTGCTACCATGTCTTCCCAAGTGTATTTTATGAGTAAGCAACATTAGATGTCCTTTCACCATACCTACAGCTTCAGTTGATAATATTAGAAAAATCAATTGACAGAACCAAGAACAAAATGAGTGCTTCTTTTTTTACAGTATCTCTTTTTAGAGTCCACTGTCCGGCCATTGCTCTTTGGCTGATTGCTTTTGCTCAATTACTCATGCCTGATATCAGTGATGGCTACTGACCAGAATGTTTGGTGAAGAAAACACCCGCCACTGATCAGTGTGATTGTAACCATGTTATTGCCATGATCTATCTGGCCATTTCTGCAGAAAATATATTGTTTAAACTATTCAGTTAAATATTTTGTGGTCATTTTTTTTTTTTGGTACTACTGTTATTTTCTGTTATGCAAAGATTGCTGGGAATTATGTATGTGTATGCTATTGTCCAATGCCAAGTGTCTATTTGTCACAACTGTTAGCTATTTTTGCTGGTCAAATTGTAAGGTCATCTAGCTAGCTTGACCCTGATAGTAAAGATTACATTGGCTACTGTAGAGTATAGAAAACATAGACAATAGTGAATGATTACATATTTAGGTTTGTGTACCACAATGTGTCACAGTGGTTTTGCATTATTTTTCAATGATTCATTTTAAGCAATCATAACTGGCAAATCTGTATGCTTTATGATGGACAAAAGCACTTCATTCATTTTTGGAGAGCTTTTTTGGACCCCCAGATATCTTAGACCCCTATGCTGATGAAAAGATAGTAATTCCCAATTGGAAATGTTTATGTGCTGCCTTATTTGTCTTTAGTTTATGCAATTTATCTAGTACTTCTTTATCCCCTATCTGTGAAGACATTCTGATTACTGAATATGCCTTCCGGCCTATTAGTAACCTCTCCTCTGGTAAACCTCAGAAATATCCTTATGCTCCTTCTTTATTCTTAATGTACTTAATCTCCTCTTACTTTCCTTTTCCTAATGCAGTATTGAAAGAAACTCTGACAGAACTCCCTTCACTCTCTCTCCACCACCAAACAGGAAGTGCGTATCAGGCAGAGCAGGTTTCTCTAAGACAACAGGTGAAGCAGAGCTTCACCAAAAAAAAAAAAAGAAAAAAAAATGTTTCTCATTTTTTTAAATGTAAGAATTTTTAATGGGGCGTTGTAGACATACTAATTGTTTGTATGTCAGTAGATAGAGAACAGGGCTAGCTAACATTAGTTTAGAAATGTGCCATTTGCAGGTAACGTTAGCTACAGAAGCCTAGTAAAAAAAAGTAGTTAAACAGTAGAAAGGCCACAGTGGTCAGCTGTTGTAACTTTTTAAGAGGATCAATAAATCTGCCATCATGAAATGCATATGACTCCCAGTTTATGACTATTACTAAACATTGAACATTCTGATATAATTTGGATGTCAATATTGCATAAGGGAATAATGTTATGAACACCTACTTAGTTAAATAGCCATGAACGGCTTTGCAATAAGATGTTTTAAAGTAAAGGACAGTTATTAGTTAGCAAATAAACATGCGTAACGAATTAAAGATTTACCTGAGCATTAGGGGCCTTATTGTGTCGATGTGTGAAGCTGTTTGTGAATTCTGTCTGTTGACATGAGGTCAGAAGGTACCATAATGAATGTTTTTAAGGGCTGAAAATCTGTGGTCATTGTAGTTATTCCTGTAGGAAACCCTGAAACTCTTGGTGCAGTATAGGTATGTGGCATCTACCGGTTATGACTGAATAAATAAGGAATTTCAGGATGAAAATAAGGATGAAAATGCTTAATTGCTTAAATTGTGAAAGTTTCAAGATTCTACTAATATGGCCTCATGTCACACATTTTTTACTTTTTAGAAACCAACAAGTGTGGTTTTAAATTACCCATTGTCAGTTACATTAATGTTTTACATAACATTACATTACATTTATTTGGCAGACACGTTTAATCAAAGCGACGTACAAAAAGTGCATTTCATGGTCATAGACAACTGCTAGACACAGGTTCAGTAAGGTACAATACTTATTTTGTACAGCTATTTCTAGCCTAAGAACACAGTTTAGTTCACACAGAGAACACTATTCAGACCTAACCTCTGCAAAGCCAACTAGGCAAAAGAATAAGCTACAGTATTAGGACAAATACAAATTACCAAAAAGTGCTGGGATGGGGCAACATGTAACAAGTGTCATGAAAAAGGGGGGGGGGCGGAGATTTAGAGTGAAATATGCAGCATGGTGGTGGTTAGTCTAGGTATAGTCTGAAGAGATGAGTCTTCAGGCCACGGCGGAAGATGGGTAGTGAGGGGGAGGTTCGGAGAGGGACAGGGAGTTCGTTCCACCACTGGGGAGCTAGGATGGAGAAGCTCTGTGATCCCTTTGGGCGGGTGGGAGGGGTTACAAGGCGCCCTCCGCAGAGCAGAGTGGTCGAGCAGGCACATAGAATCAAGTCATGTCCTGCAAGTAGATGGGGGCTGTCCTGTTGGCAGCAGTGTAGGCAAGGGTCAGGGCTTTGAACCGGATCCTGGCAGCGACCGGTAGCCAGTGGAGTGATCACAGCAGAGGAGTGACATGGGAGAATTTGGGAAGGTTGTAGATGAGTCGGGCAGCGGCATTCTGAATCATCTGTAGTGGCTGTATGGCACAAGCTGGCAGGCTTGCAAGGAGAGAGTCGCAGTAATCAAGGCGAGAGGTCACCGTAGCCTGGATGAGCAGCTGGGTGGAGTGCGTCGTCAGGTATGGTCGAATCCTTCTGATGTTGTACAGAAGGAATCTGCAGGACCGTGATGTTGCCTTGATGTGCTCCTTGAGGTCCAGTTGGTCATCCAGGACCACCCCCAAGCTCTTGGCAGAGTGAGAGGCAGTCACTGTGGTGCCATCAACCTTGATTGAGAGCTCACAAAGTAAGGAGGTCTTGCACGGGAAGAAGAGCAGCTCAGTTTTGTTGAGGTTGAGCTTCAGATGGTGGCTGGCCATCCAGGTGGAGATGTCAGCCAGGCAGGAAGATATCTTATCATTGACCTGTGTGGCCGAGGGGGGGGAAGAAAAGAAGAGTTGTGTGTCATCTGCATAACAATGATAGAAGAAGCCATGTGAATTAATAACTGAACCAAGAGATCTGGTGTATAAGGAGAACAGCAGAGGACCCAGTACAGATCCCTGCGGCACTCCCGTAACAAGGGGATGAGAAGCAGAGGCAGACCCCTTCCAGGT
This sequence comes from Anguilla rostrata, assembly GCF_018555375.3. Classification (NCBI taxonomy): domain Eukaryota; kingdom Metazoa; phylum Chordata; class Actinopteri; order Anguilliformes; family Anguillidae; genus Anguilla; species Anguilla rostrata. The sequence goes on from NC_057937.1 coordinate 29,426,489, forward strand.
GACCTGGTAGGACCTATCTGCAAGATAGGAAGCGAACCAAGACAGGGCAGTCCCGGCGATGCCCATCCCAGCCAAGGTGGAGAGGAGTATTTTATGGTTGACCGTGTCGAAAGCTGCAGACAGGTCAAGAAGCATCAGGACAGAGGAGAGGCGTGAGGCTCTTGCAGTGGAAAGTGCCTCCGTCACAGCTAGGAGTGCAGTCTTTGTTGAGTGCCCGGATCGGAAGCCAGACTGGTGAGGGTCTAGCAGGTTGTTCTGATGGAGAAAGGAGGTTAGTTGTTTAAGAACTGCTCGTTCAAGGGTTTTGGACAGAAAGGGTAGAAGCGATCTTAAAATCAGAGGGATCATGACCAGAGGAAAGAGAGGAATTAACAATAGAGGACAGATAGGGAAGGAACTCACTGGAAATGGATTGGAGAACTGTAGATGGGATGGGGTCAAGTGGACAGGTGGTTGCATGATGAGAGGTGATGAGTTGTAGTACATCGGAATCCTCCAGCATCTCAAAGGAGGTCAGTGTGGCTGTGGGTTTGTCCCGGGGGGTTGGGGGGCTCACTGGATGGGCGTAGGAGTTCCGGATTGTAGCCACCTTTCCTTCAAGGGCGGCCAGAAAGTCATCTGCGGAGAGGGAAGAGGGAGGTGGGGGTGGAGGAGGAATGAGGAGGGAAGAGAAGGTGGAGAACAGTTTGCGTGGATTAGAGACACATACACTGATCTTAGATTGGAAAAATGAGGCTTTAGCTGACGTGAGGGCAGATGTGAAAGTGAAAGTCCTCTCTGCAGCCCGCAGTGATGTTCTGCTGGAGCGTAGTGACTCAGTCAGCCATGGGCAGGGGGGTGAGGAGTGTGCTGGTTTGGAGACAAGAGGACAAAGTGAGTCGAGGGACTGGGAGAGGCAGGAGTTGAAGGTGGAGGTAGCAAGATCGACTGGCAGGTTAGAGAAAGACGCAGGAGGGGGAAGTGTAGACAGAGCAGTGGAGATGAGGGAGGATTGTGACAGAGTAGAGAGATTTCTCCTGAAAGTTACTGTGGGTGAGCTGTTGGATGAATTGAGGGGGAGTAAATAGGAGAGGGAGAAAGAAAGAAAGAAGTGGTCTGAGACATGGAGGGGAGTCACTGTAAGTTGGGGAATGGAGCGGCTTCTGGTGAATACAAGGTCTAGTTGGTTACCAGCCTTGTGTGTGGGGGGGGAAGTTTTGATAATTATGTGTTCTGTGAGTAGATTTGGGTGTAATTACCACAATATAATAATCTGATTTTTATTTCCTTTATTGCCAGAAATAATCACCTCCCTCCCCCATTCTGAGTTGGACTGAATATAATTAAGTTAGTTCACGCTGAATTACACCTACAGATGGAAAATATGTATTTCCTTTAAGTTACAATTCCATTTCCTTATATTAGCTCATTCAGTGCTACAAATCTGCAATATACACATATAAAAGGGGTTGTTTTTTTGTTTCTATGCATCTGTTCCCTAATCGCCAAATGAAAAGCTTGTAACAACAGAGCGATATGCACTTTCATATATGTCTGATAAGACACATTTTTGTTTCGGTGTTCAGGATACAAAAACAAAAAACTGTTCACTAGTTAGCTGCTTTGTGAAGCTAATTGTGTGATCTACATACAAAGACAAAGTCAAGAAGTATTGTCTTTCTAATGACTACACTGACTTTACTCAATTCAGTTGACAATTGTTTATACGAGTTGAACAAAAAGAACAGTATTGTGTGAAACAGAAATTAACTTGGCTAAATGCCAATGGTCACTGATAATTCCAGAAGTTACCATGATTGTTAATTAAGCAAATGTAATGTACTGGAAATATTTTGAAAAATGAGTGAGTCTCTGCTATTGAATTCACAGATATAACTGACATTTAAAATGGTTTGGGTTTAACACCATGCATGTTTTCTGAACTAAGCAGAATTAAGCAATAAACCCCAACCTCTTTCTATTGACATGGTATATCCAATTACATAATTCAAGCTTGGTTAATTCTGTTGTAAGCAAAATAATGCTGACAAGGAAGGGGGTGAGGAAAGAGCCACAGAAAAGCTGTGTCTACATTATAACTAGACACTGCACTCTTTTTGTACTGACTTGCGTAGGATTAGCCATATCCTTTTAAAACATCTGTGAACTTACTGAATGGATTCTATGTTTTGGTAGAAATATACAGTTTACAATTAATTAGTCATGGCCTGTGAAATGTAGGGACATCCAAACATAAACATGTATGCCATTTCAACAATTCTTCATTTTATTCCTTTGAACATAATAGCCTAAATTTCCCTAAAATGGCATTGTTTGATGTTTCATGAGTATTGCATCACAAACCATTATTGTCCGTTTGGAAAATAATGCATTCAGCTGTAATTCCGTGTGATTCCATGGAATTGACTTATTTATTCCACATTTCCAAGTGGGCAAAGACTGCATACAGTAAACAAAGTAAAAATGTCTCAAGCCAGCATTCACATCACTCAATATTGAATGGGACACAGCTTCTTTTTGGGGAGACTCTTCCCCAAGAGTGAAACTACAATACAATACATCTCCACTAAAGTTACCCAAGCCAAGGTGCCTGTAGTGGAAATAGCACTTAACTGCATGGAATTTCAAGTTCAGTGTGTCTATCTCAAGCCAGAATCCGGCCCATAGCCAGTTTAGGGGCATGTTCAATTCAATTATACCAGACCTAAATTGTTTCAGATTAAATCATACTAGATTTAAGACAGAAAAATCCCAAAAATTAGGGAAAGGTCTATCTTAAAATTGTGGTGCCTGGGCTGGAGATGGCAGTTTTTCATACAGAGAAAATGAATTTACCATTTGCAGAAAATAATCTCAAATTATAAAAATAGGTCTGGGTCAGAACTGGCCCAAAAATTTCAAAATTTCTGGCCAGATTTTCAGTCCCTCTAGCCCAGTGTCAGATTCAACTAAAGTCCAGTTCAGTATCTAGTGCATTGCCCCACTCTTCTCCAAATTAAGGTCTCATTGTCTTTTATTTAGAAAAGAAGCAAAGAAAGTATAAAAGTACTTGCAGATTTGGGTGTGGAATGAACAAAAACAAAACTCTGAAAACTCTTCAAAAAGACTGAAGTTTTCCTACAGTGAAACAAAATGTTGATTTGGCAATGTACTCCACAATTTTAGATTAGTAATCAAACAATTCAAGTGACATTCTCGGCTTTTATTTAAGCATATATTTTATGATTTCACCATGTAGAAATTACTGGACTTTTTATACATATCTCCCTAATTTCAAGGCACCATGATGTTACGGACATATTAATGACACGTATATGAAAGATTTAGCTCTCTGTCGCATGTCCTTTGCATGCACTGGCTGCTTTAAGTCTGTGACTCACAGACATCACCAGATGCTGAGTATCTTCTCTGGTGATATTCTGCCAGGCCTGCACTGCGGCCATCTTTTCTATTCAGCATATAAAATGCATGGATTCAGAATGAGTGAAGGACTTGGCCAGTATTTTCCAGTTTTTGGCTTTAAAAAACTCTTTTGTTGCTTTTGCAGTATATTTGATATCATTGTCTAGCTGTAGAATGAAATACCGTTTGAGTTTGGAGGCATTTGCTTGAACTTGAGCAGATAAGATGCTTCTCTACACTTCGGAATTCATTCTGCTGCTGTCAGCAGTCATATCATCAATGAAGACTAGTGAACTAGTACTGGTGGCAGCCATACATACCCAAACCAAAATACCCCCACCACAATGTTTCACAGTTGCGGATGCTTTGGATCATGGGCAAATCCTTTTGGCCAACACAATTTGCTCTGGTGCAAGTGAATTTTGGTCTCATCTGTCCAGGTCCAAGACCTTTTCCCAGAATTCTGCAGGCTTTTTTATGTACATCTTAGTAAGCTGTAACCTGTCCATCCTGTTTTTGTGGCTAACTAGCGGTTTGTATCTTGCAGTGTAGCCTCTGTAGTTCAGTTTGTGAAGTCTTCTGCTAACAGTAGTCCCTGACACATCCACCTTAGAGGTCTTCCTTCCTACCAGGTCTTTGTGATTACTGAGCTCACCAGTGCTGTCTTTCATCTTAATGATGTCTCTGAGTGTTTCTTTTCCATATTTTTCAGCCTCATCATGGTTTCCTTGACTTTCATTGGCGCAGCTCTGGTCTTTAAGCTGGCAAGCGCCAGTAACAGACTCCAAAGGCAACCAAAAGCATAGAATCAAAACTAGATACTGAAAGCTGTCTTATGTGCGCAATAAAGAAGCAACTGAACACACCTGACTAATCAGAGGCACATTTGCCCAAAACATTATGGTGCCCTTAATTGACTATGTACAAAAAATACTGTTATTTCTACATGGTGAAACCAAAATGTATTTAAAAATACCCTTTAATAAAAGCTGAGAACTCTAGCCACATGTAAATGGTTTGATTACAAATGTTCACATCTGTCCTTTGAACAAAACAAAACAGTGTATTACTATCACAAATGTGCACATTTTGCTGCAATGTAGGTCACCTATTAAGATAACTGAACAGACACAATTATAACCAAATTGTCATAAATATTCATATGTCCAGTGTTGATTCAACTCTAAAAGAGTACATATGAGTTCAATGGGGACCATGTGTACTCTGTAATAGCTGACTGAACACTGAATATTGTACTGCGTACTAATAAATATCTGTGCATTATTTACTGAATAACAGACATCTAAATGCAATATTTTTACCCAACGATTTATCTACAGTAACAATAAACCATCAGTCTACAAGAGGGACTAGGATTGCAGCACAACAGAAGTGCAAAAAACTTGTTTACCAATTTAATTATACTCAATGAACAGTCTTCATCTGCTAGGCTCTGCTATAGGTTTTGCTAAGAGGATAAGGCATCCATGGTAAGGATTGGGATATTAGTTGATGGACAACTACACAAATGCCAGAGTTTGTGGGGTGGCCGTGACTTTCTAATAAAACCTTACATTGTATTTTAACATGTATATGTGGGCATTTTAAAAATGGCTTGACCAATGAATCAGAACCAGGAGTGACAACCTTGGATGAGAATACATGTTCATTGGCAGGAACAGGCATTTGATTGAATCTAGCATTTCATTTTTTCTGCCATGTGGCCTTCTGTATCTACCTAAAACCTAAAATCAAGATATAAATTCCCCTTAAGAGGTCAGTATTACATTGAACTGTCACTCAAATGAGCTGCTGATTTCTAATTGCCCTTTTGAGAAGTTTTTATTTCCTATATTGTTACGGTTACCACATTCAAAATTTCATATAAGCAAGAAATAATAATAATAATAATTAAAGCCGCAAGCGGCGTTGGGAGGGGTCCAAGCATTGGCACCATCGCGCCCCCTATGGAGCGATTTTAAAATGGTTTTTTCCTCATGATCATATGCCTTCATCCAACATATCTACTGAATATCATGATGATTGTATAAAATGTTGATGACTTATGGCCAATTTTGTGCGAAAAGACGCTGTCGGATGACTTAGTTGCGTCGCCATGGATGTGTCCTGGCCGCTTCCCGTAAAGGCCTTTACTTTGTCGTAGCACTTAGATGGGATGTCGTAATACTTAGATGGGATGTCGTAACGCACATATGGCCTGGCATGTTTGTACAGCTGTAGCGCTTCCATGCTGTAACTAAAAAAGGCGTCACACTAGTGTTGTCACGATACCAAAATTTTGACTTTGATACCGATACCAAGTTTAGTATCACGATAATTAATACTGAAACGATACTGATTCAATACTCGGTACCTAACGATACTGAAATTACCTTAATAGATCAGAAACGTAATGTCCACAAGGGTTGACCTCATTTTCGAATTCACGGATTATTAAAAACCTGGTTTATTAACAACCTTTAAGTTGAAGCCTGTTAAACATATCAATAAGCATAGGCCTATAGTGTTACAACACTAAACCATAGAAAACTATATAAAATATATTTCAAAAATTAAACAGTAGTAAAGTAATTTATTTTTAAACAGGTCTTTCACTTTAAAATAGATCTAAAAACTGCATGTTTCAATAACAATACAGCATCTTCCTATAATAAAATATTTACAAATTAGAACAGCTATTGCTACTGAAGTGAACTGAGTCTAAGCTTGCGCTGTATCAACCACGAAGAATGCACAAGCGCACGTCACCTTACTTGCCAACCTTAGTTGCTACTGCCATCTAGCGAAGATTCTGACAAATTACACTTTTCATCCTCTCAATCAGTAATGCGGGAGACACAGTTCCCTGGCTTTTACATTTGACACAAAACTACCGAACGTCGGAAAATTCTAATAGCGAACCGTTTCATAGGGGTCCAAGCAGCGAAGCTGGTGGAGCCCTATTGTATCTGTTAGGATTATTATTAGGGGTCCAAGCAGCGAAGCTGGTGGAACCCTATTGTATCTGTTAGGATTATTATTATTAGGGGTCCAAGCAGCGAAGCTGGTGGAACCCTATTGTATCTGTTCGAATTATTAGGGGTCCAAGCAGCGAAGCTGGTGGAACCCTATTGTATCTGTTAGGATTATTAGGGGTCCAAGCAGCGAAGCTGGTGGAACCCTATTGTATCTGTTAGGATTATATATTATTCTTATTATTTTCTCCGCTAAAAGTGTCTGAGGCTCAGCAACCATAAGTCCTGGAGCAACAATTGGCAGGTGGGTTCCTATGGCCCACTACTCAGGCACGAAAAATCACGTATTCGACTAGATGGTGGCGCTATAACAAAGGGTCATACTTTAAAGTCCTACTCTACACCATAGTCAGATCAACACAAAACTTCATCGACTGATGCATCTGAATGTGCTCTACACTTTGGAGCACCTATGTCCGCCATATTGTTTGCCCGCCATTTGGACTTTTTTATTAGTTGGGGTGCGGAAGAGCTGGAGCTCCAAATCTAAGTGTTACGACATCTAGTAAACTCTTACGGCAAGCGACATCCATGGCGACGCAGTAATCCGACACCGTAGGGTCTAGTTTTATCAGTGAGGGGAGGGTCTGACCGTCGGGGAAGGAATGGAAGACAGTGCCACCCAGAGTGCATGCTAGGATACCAAAAGTTTGTTAGTAAAAGCTTTTTGAGAGGATGTATAATTACTTTTCTGGAGCATGGATCCATTTGAAGACAGTATCGGGTGAGTTTGTTTAGTCATTGAATCTGTCATTATGCTAAGAAATAGCTAAACCATTTTATTGATAGGTTTTGAGTTTCTGTGCAAACGCGCGAAAACATGCTCGTATAATAAAACAATGACGATAATACATATATAGTCCGCTTCGTTCCGTTGCTACCATAACATAACACACTATCTTGTGTCTACAGCTGCAGTTTCTCGCTGCAATTACTAATATTGAATATAAACAAAAGACGCAATTTATGCTGTACTCTGCCAATGTCTAAATAATACGGTACGGTAAAGCTTTGAGAGGATGAATCATTCCTTTTCTTTGGCATGGATCCATTTGAAGACAATATCGGGTGAGTTTGTTTAGTCTTTAAATCTGTCATAATGCTGAGAGAAATCGTATTCTCAATTTAATCTCTAAATTGACTGTAAGCTTAGGGTTGTAACTAGGTAGCTGTTTCGTGGGTGACTTAGTTAATGCACTTTTAACTATTGCTTGTATTTTTGCATAGATGCGTTGTTGCTGTTCTTGTTTGTGTTAGTGTTAATCAGTTTAACCTACAGGGTCCAAGTTGAACTATGCGGTTGTTCCCTGCACATGGAACGGTACTTCTCTCTAGGGTTTTCGACACACTTGTTCCTGGTTATGGTTATACACTTTGTTTTACGTCGCTCTGGATAAGAGCGTCTGCCAAATGCCTGTAATGTCATGTTATGTAATATTTTGTAGCAACAAGATAAACCTGACATTAGCCCTAAAATATGCCAATACAGCAGTGACAACGCTGCCCACTGAATTTTTTAAAAATTATACCATGTCATTCTACAGTCAATATCTGGGACTAAGCATTTAATAAATATACAATCTTACCATCGGTTTTACGCGTAGAGATGTCCCTTTTGCGAATGAGTGGTCATATATTGTCTTGGACAATCCGTTTGTGAAATATACGCGCATCTGTGACGCCTGGTATGACATGGTATAATTTTTTTAAAAATTGTCTCGTTTATTTCGTTATTCAGTGAGCAGCATTGTCACTGCTGTATTGGTGTCATGGTTCTTTGTTTTGTCTCTGTCTTTCCTTGTTGGGCCGCCAGATGGCGGAACTTCTGTTTTGTGTCCTGCTTGTACCCTGTGTAATTGTATTATTGTTTTCAATTGTTCAATTATTGCTTTTTGGTTGTCTCGTTTTCCCTTCCCTCTCTGTGGCCTGATTGTTCATGGTGCCCTCCTGTGTCTCGTCAGTGTCTGTTCTATTTAAGTTTCCTTCTTCCTTGACTCAGGTGCTGGATCCTTGGTTGTGTCTGGTTGTTTGTTTGTGGATGCCGCTGATCTTGTTCCTGCCCCATGTGTTCCTGCCCAGGTTCTGTTTTCCACGTGCTTTTGGACTGTTGGATTTCCTGTGTTCCCTGTGTTTTTGAAGTTTTCCTTTGTGTTGTTTGAAGAGTTTCCCTGCGAGGCCTTTTGTTCCCTTTTGTCCTGTTTTGTTAGTAAAGTCTTTTGTTCTTACCATTTGGAGTTTTGAGTTTTTCCCCCTCTGCGTTTGGGTCCTAACCCCCCACGCACCCTGACAATTGGCATATTTTAGGGCTAATGTCGGGTTTATCTTGTTGCTACGAAATATTACATAACATTACATTACAGGCATTTGGCAGATGCTCTTATCCAGAGTGATGTGCAACAAAGTGTATAATCATAATCAGGAACAAGTGTGTCGAAAACCCTAGAGAGAAGTACCGTTCCAAGTGCAGGGAACAACCGCATAGTTCAACTTGGACCCTGTAGGTTAAACTGATTAACACTAACACAAACAAGAACAGCAACAACGCAGTCTATGCAAAAATACAAGCAATAGTTAAGACGAGTGCATTAACTAAGTCACCTACGAAACAGCTAACTAGTTACAACCCTAAGCTTACAGTCAATTTAGAGATTAAATTGAGAATACGATTTCTCTCAGCATAATGACGGATTTAAAGAAAAGTAATTATTCATCCTTTCAAAAAGCTTTTACTAACTTTTAGTAGCAAAAAACGAAATATCAACTCGCCATCCATGCTTACTGCCTCCTACGCTCAGAGTACCGTATTATTTATTTAGACATTGGCAGAGTACAGCATAAATTGCGTCTTTTGTTTATATTCAATATTAGTAATTGCAGCGAGAAACTGCAGCTGTAGACACAAGATAGCCTGTTATGTTATGGTCGCAACGGAACGAAGCGGACTATATATGTATTACCGTCATTGTTTCATTATACCAGCGTGTTTTCGCGCGTTTGCACAGAAACTCAGAACCTATCAATAAAATGGTTTAGCTATTTCTCAGCATAATGACAGATTCAAAGACTAAACAAACTCACCCGATACTGTCTTCAAATGGATCCAGGCTCAAGAAAAGTAATTATTCATCCTCTCAAAAAGCTATTACTAACAAACTTTTGGTAGCCTAGCATGCACTCTGGGTGGCACTGTCTTCCATTGCTTCCCCGACATTCAGACCCTCCCCTCACTGATAAAAACTAGACCCTACGGTGTCGGATTACTTGCGTCGCCATGGATGTCGCTTGCCGTAAAGAAGTTTACTAGATGTCGTAACACTTAGATTTGGAGCTCCAGCTCTTCCGCACCCCAACTAAAAAAGTCCAAATGGCGGACAAACAATATGGCGGACATAGATGCTCTCAAAAGCAAAGTTGTAGATGCATCGGTCAATGAAGTTTTGTGTTGATCTGACTTACGGTGTGGGAGTTATGACCTTTTAAACATGTCCCTATGTTATAGCGCCACCATCTGGCCAACATAGGTGATTTGTAGTGCCTGAGTAGCTGGGGGGCCATAGGAACCCACCTACCAAATTTGGTTGGTCTACAACATATGGTTGCTGAGCCTCAGACATTTTAGCGGAGAAAGCTTCCACACCCCAACTAAAAAGTCAAAATGGCAGGCAAACAATATGGCGGACATAGGTGGTGCCAATGGCAAAGTTGTAGAGCACGTTCAGATGCATATGTCGATGAAGTTTTGTGTTGATCTAACTCATGGTGTGGGAGTTATGGCCTTTTACACAAGACCCTTTGTTATAGCGCCACCATCTGGCCGACATACGTGATTTTTAGTGCCTGAGTAGTGGGGGGCCATAGGAACCCACCTGCCAAATTTGGTTGCTCTAGGACTTATGGTTGCTGAGCCTCAGACACTTTTAGCGGAGAATAATAATAATAATAATAATCCAAACAGATACAATAGGGTTCCACCAGCTTCGCTGCTTGGACCCCTAATAATAATAATAATAATAATAATAAAATGCTATTTGATGCTAATAGGTACAGTCCTATTAGCACTGCCATGTTATCAACGGTAGCACCACCCAGTGGGTAGCACTGTCGCCTCACAGCAAGAACATCCAGGGTTTGAATCCCAGCCTGTGTGGAGTATGCATGTTCTCCCTGTGACTGTGTGGGTTTCCATCAGGCACTCCGGTTTCCTCTCACAGTTCAAAGACATGCAGGTAGGCTAATTGGAGACTCTAAATTGCCCATAGGTATGAGTGTGTGAGTGAGTCATGTTGTTTGTTCAGTGATACATTGGCTACCTATCCACGGTGTATTCCTGCCTCTCACCCAATACACGCTGGAATAGGCTCCAGCAGCCCCCGCGACCCTGACCAGGATAAGCGGGTATAGATAATGGATGGATGGATAGTTGCGCAACTACACAGATATGGGGGAAAACAAAGTAATATGGTAATTATCTTGAAATGCATCTATAATATCTACAGGAATGGAAACACTTCAGGGGAAAGGGCAACCAATCCAGCCCCTATTTCATGTACTATTCAAAGTTACTCACATATACACAGCATTCACTCTATAGAATTGTAAAATAAATAAATGAATAAATAGACAACAAATTATTGATATAAATATGATGCCAAATTACTAAACTTTAATTATTGTTTCACAAGAACAAAACAATCCATATTCCCAAGCAATGCTACCAGCCCTACATTTGTTCAAGTAACTTTGCCCTGTGTTTCATCGTCTAATCTTTCATTTGGTTTCTTAACATTTTGCCACCACAAAGACACAAAAAGATATGCAACTTCAGTAATATGAATTAAATATTCTAGAATAACAGGTTCAAAGTGAATAAGACATATGGCTATACGAAGGGCATACAAATCATGCAATTTGATGTTTGAAATTGATCTGATAAACAAAACCCTGTCTAGCCATGTACAGTACAATTCATCTTATATGGGAAAGATAATAGATGCAGGCCTTGTTAGCAACTTTGGTAGCCAAACAGCTCTCCCTGAAGACTGAGAGAGAAACTATAGGAGCTTTGGCCCCTAGTCATTAGACATTGAGGTGTTGGCTCTGGAATTTGCAAAACTGCATTCAATCTGTTCTGACCAGGCAATAAAGTGCAGTCCCGTGTCTTGATGACTTGAAAGAGTGTCCAAATAGAATTATGCTAGTATCAAATTCTGTAAGTTATTTTTTTGATTGCAGCACTTAAAATAGCTAAATTGTTCCTTTAGTAATATTCAACTTTACTACGGCTAATTGCCTGTCCAATGGGGACTATAACAGTAATAGGCTACTAATAGCAAGGACCGTTTTTTTAGAGCTGAAAAATGAAATAATATACCTGTGGTACCAGAATACACATGTATTTGTGAACTAACCTCAATATAAATAGCCTACACGTTAACTATGGAACTGTGAATTTAAGAACACTGGCTAGTGCAACTTTAATAGCAGCCTCCTTCGGGACAGAACCCGTGCTTTGCCTTTTAAGTGACGGAGAGAAGCTGTAATTTGAGAGTCGGAAAGGGGTATCATTAGCCAAAAACCAAGCGTGGTGCTTTTTGCAATCCAGATGTTGAAACAGACTCGCAAAAGACAGCCAAGGACACCACAACATCGGTCTACATTTGAACTGTTTACCCCCTTTGCCTGGAAACATCCTAAAGAACGGAATGACCTAAACTTAAAAAGAAGCTTCATTCTCAGAACCTGGGTACATGCAAACACTGGGATCTGTTGACTGGGAGCAATTCATGTAGGGATACCAACAACCACCGGAATTGGTACTTTACGCAGAGCTGAAATTTTACGCACCATTTTCGAAGTTTTGGAAATTGAATATCCTGTCATTCTTTCCACCGTTATGGCATCTTTGAAGTAGCTACATGTGATGGAACATATAAAGCGGGTTTTTATAAAATAAGATTATTTGACAGCACACTGGATTGTAGTAAATTATCTGTGTAATTTATTAATAGCGAAAAGTGGATATAATGGCTCTTAATTTGTTGCTGACAGCTCTAATGCTTTCATTCCCTGTTTGTGGTGCGATTTTTACTGGACCTTTGCAGCCGGAGATGTCCAATGGCACTTTCCATCACTACTTCGTTCCGGACGGCTATTACGAGGAAAACGACGACCCGGAAAAATGCCAAATGCTCTTTAAAATGACAGACGACAGAAAATGCGGAATGGGTGAAAACCAGGATTCCGTCATCCGGGATGATTTCACAATCATTAAGCGACACATAGAAGACGCTGCAAGGGTTTTGGAAGGAGTTGGTAAAAGTATTTCTTACGACTTGGACGGAGAGGAAAGCTATGGGAAGTATCTCAGAAGGGAGACAACGCAAATCGGCGAAGCTTTCACCAACTCCGAGAAATCACTGCTGGAGCTGGAGGTAAAATTCAAGCAGAGCCAAGAGAATGAACTGAAAGAGGAGCACCGAATCAACGACGACTTTCTGAACATGATTGTTCACACCAGAGATGTGTTGAAGGAAACTTTAGACATCTCTATAGCGCTGAAAGACAAGCACGAGTTGCTCTCTCTCATTATCCGCAGTCATGGGACCCGACTAAGCCGACTAAAGAATGAGTACATGAAAGTGTAATGGGCTTTGCAATACGGCGACGTGGGGAAATACTTTGTTTTAACGTTGTATTTGCTATTTACCAAATGTATAAATCGCAATCAAAGGGAAATGTGCTCGCTGATTAACCGATAGCCATACAATAAATTCAAGAAATGAAGTCGACACTAACATGAAACATATAATTTATTAAGTAGCCTGTTCTGATTTGTGCTCGATTTCATATCTATGACCTAGATTTATATACCACGAATATATTTAGCTATATGAACATTTTATTGTGTTAGTTATTGCAATTCGGGCTATTGCAATTGTTTGTGTGATTGTGTTTGTGAGGTCTATTGTAGCCTTTGGTTAACCACCATTTCAAGTTTACCGTCATGTGCGATAAAGCTTAGAGAGGTGCATTTTACCAAAACCTATTTGAGAACACAAGGGTTATTTATTTTAAAATATACAGTCGTATGACCGAACCTCTCGATACTATTTTGAAGACACCGGAATAAGTAAGATTAACCAATTCGCAGTTTTGACCAATGGGACTATAGACATGTTCAGGTGCTCACAACAACTTCCACACATAGTCAAAAATGTGCGTCAAAAACCGAAAGCACTGACTGTTTTTTTTTTTTTTTTGTCATGTATGCAACTTAACATAAAGTCATTTGTAATGCAGTTACCTTGTAATGGCACATGAGGTAAGTTTTGAAGTTGTTCAAGATTTAAACTGCATTTATTATGTTTACTGGAAGTAAAAGTAATAATTCAGATTTATTCAGTTGCTTAATCGTAATTTACGCAATTGTAACTTTTAATTTTTTATACTTTTCACTTTTGAATGTTATGTTTCTTTATAATAAGTTTCCATCTGTGCTTTACGCCTTTTGGGGAATGCATACTGTATAATTGAGCTTATGAAAATTATTTAAAGCTGTGTGTTCATATATTTAAGGAAAAATGTGTAATTCCAATGTTGTATTATATGTTTTTCTCTTTACAGTGTATTCTTGAAATTATTCATTTTACTTGTAAAAACAAACAAAAGCAGACAGAGATTATCCTCTAGTCTAACAAGAAACTACTGCAGGCAGGAATATAGGAATGCATCAAAGGAGTAACTAAATACCTGAGTGTTGTTCATATGTAGGCAATGTTCATGGCTGTAATGTGATGTAAGCAGACTTTCACACTGTCTTTCCAAGATACTTGTTTAAAGCTAAACCAGTCAGTGACAGAACTCACTTGTTATTGTTTCCTTTTGCATTAGTTTGCATTAAAGACTATTGTTTTATTTCAAACATTTTGCCCATAACTTTCTCCCAAAGTTTTTCAGTATTGTATGAAGACTGTTAAGAAAGGTGTATAGGTATTCCCAATGACATTGGAAATTGGCTACCTTATAAATTTAGCTTAATTTGTTTTATGTTGCTAAATAATGTATTAAAGACATTTTTTCTTGTACTGTCTGTATCTTGTTTTGGAGAATTATACAAAGCAATAGTCTTTGAAGGCTGCTCTGCCTGTAAGCTCAGAAAATGAGTTTTTAAGGTATTTAGAAATGTGCAGAAAAGCTAGCGATATACCTTTATAATGCTTAATATGCCTTCTACAATGTGAATATTCTATTCCCAGACTACCTTGGCTGGCCGTGCACCAAATTACTATAACTAATACTCGGAGGCAGTACAATTGCCCTATTTAACATAACCTGTGAAGGTAGATGTGGCTTATATATGTCTGCACATGTAAAAGTAAAAGGAAGATTAGTAGGCAGTGTACAACTGTATAATGTGCATTAAAGGTTCATAAGGAAATGGAATGACCATAAAATCTCAAGAGTTTCTGAATCCACAGGTTAAAAGGTCCAGTGAAGCAACGGTTAGCTTAGCAGAGTTGCAGTTTAAATGTATTATGCGAAATAAGTCAGTTTTCACACATCTGAAACATGGTGTTTACCTGTGTCTGGAATTTTGTGTTGTGTATGTTGGTTTTTCAATAGACATAATTTCCTTCATTGACCAGCAACTAATAATTTTTTTTGTTTGTGTTGAAACTTGTATTCCAGCAAGACACTTCCATTTACAATCAATGGCCACTTTATTTGGTACACCTATCTAGTACCGGGTAGGACCCCCTTTCACCTCCAGAACAGCCTGAATTCTTCACTGCATGGACTCAGCAAAGTGCTGGAAATATTCCTTAGGGATTTTGGTCCATGCTGACTCAATAGCATCACGCAGTTCCTGCAGATGTTTGAGGGACAAATTCATGCTGCAAACCTCCCGTTCCACCTCATCCTAAAGGTGCTGTATTGAGATTGAATGGATTGAGATCTGGGGATTGTGCCAGCCATTGAATTAAACTGACTCATGTTTGTAGAACCAGCTTGATGCGTGCTTTGTGTCAGGACACATTATCCTGCTGGATATATCCATTTAAAACAAGGTAGACTGTGGCCATAATGAGATGTACAATGTCATCAGCAACAATGCTTAGGTATGATGCAGCATTTCAAATGATTCTCAATTGGTAAAGGGCCGAATGTGTGCCAAGAAAACCATTACAACACCATCAGCAGCCTACACCATTGAGACAAGGAAGGATGGATTCATGGATCCATGTTTCTTTACACCACATGCTGACCCTATCATCTACATGTTGCAGCAGAAATCAAGATTTCTCAGATCAGGCAATGATTGTCCAAACTTTAATCAGGTTATTTGCATTAATGAGCAGGTGTACCTAATAAAGTGGCCACTGAATGTATAGTGACTTATGTGCCCATTGAAAGTGTCTGTTTAACCCTGATTATAATATCAAAATAACACTAGAAACCTGGTTTTCTGAGATGACTTCCTCATTGAAAATGTAAGCATAGCCAATCTGTAAAAAAGCTCTTCAAGCATAGGTCATCTCTCAAGTCTCCAAACTGTTTGAATAGACAGCAATTTGCTTATAAGTATTTATGTGAAATTTGTTTTTGCTCTTAACTTGTGTGTGAATGCCAAAGAAGCAACTCAGAACTCAGGATTTCCCAAAAGAGCAGATATTTCAGACAGTTTTAGAAACACTTCACATGTAAGTTTGTAAAGTTCCTTTTTTCAATAAATGGAGAATGTTGGAATACATTATACATTGTGCATTCTATTTCTACTACCACAGAAAACACTTCTGTTAACCAACAGCATTACCAGTACATTTTCCCACTGATAAAACTCACTGACACATTGAGATCTACACATACAGTAATTGTTGTTTACTGCTTGACACATGTGACTACATGGCTTTTTTCATATCTTTAAATCTATAATGTTTGGGTCAAATATGACCCTTAAAGTTGATAATCTAGAAAAACTACTTAAAATTTATACTTGTTCAGTATGAAACTTCTTTACTGCATAACAGTGTAATCAACATTTTAATGAAATGGTTCATTTCATGTATTTGCAAACCTGTATGGGGATTGACCCGGGAACATTTTTGCTGTACCTAAAAAATGAACAGAACAGGAGGGTTAAGTATTCTATAATGTTGGTGTACTAGTAATATTGATCCTTGAACAAGTTCATTTCTGAAGAAACTTTTGAGTTGAAGGGAATTTTTATCACTTGCTATCAACCTATAGTAAAACATTTAAACATTTAAATAGCAGTCAACAAAGAAACGACTAAATGGCACAGAAGGCACTATCTGTTTATGAATTTTATGGCAATATATGCTCCTATTTGTATAATTAGTCCAAACATTGAAGTAGGTCCCGGGAGACCCCCGTGTATGCTGATCCCTTGATCTATTTACTGTTGAACATGTTTAATTCCCCCCAATTTTTTCCATAAACATATCTACTGGTTTAAGCTCTGTTTTCCACACTTCTAGCTGGTCTGTGGCTGGACAAAGCTGGTGTCTAGCTGGATAAACCTGGTTAAGCTGCTAGAGTGAGCTGGTGGTCAAACTGGTGGACTAGCTCAGAGGTTTCCAAACTCGGTCCTGGGGCCCCCCTGTGTATGCTTGCTTTTTGTTCCAACCACAATCGCAATCCCAAAATTTTAACAAGCTGCTAGTTTTTATTTAGATTATTTTCATGTTTAGAGAGATTATTTACAATCTTAAACCATTTTCCTATTATGTCTGAAATAGCTTTGCATGCCACGAAAAATAAAATTCCCATGTTGATATTGTGCTACATTGCAAACAATTACATAAAAAGAGGTGACTTGATCAAATGAAAGTGTAAATAAATAGGCTTCTAATTGAGTTGTTGAACTAGTGTTTAATTTATTTGATAATAAATTCCCCCCCCCGATATCTATTAGCACAATTCGGCGGAGAGGGGGGAGACTAGCTGACTACATATGCTGGTCAGTGGCTGAAGCTGGTCAACAGCGTATCGAAAACACAGCTTCCAGTTTAGGCTGGTTTAAACTGGAATTTTCAAAAGGGAGATACACTTGCCAGAAATGAACGAAACATAGGAAGATATAATAAGTCCGAAAAATACAACATGGCTCCGGCAGGTTCGCTGCTTGCCCCCTTAAATATGATCTCTGAGAAACACTTCTGAAATCCGTAGTAGCGCAGCCCAGACATCACGTAACCTTTCACCTACTTCCACTCAATGCATTGCTTTTTTTAGACTTCCGTGTGAATAAACCTTATTCAAGCAAAGGGCGATTCCAGCAGCTTTCAGAAATGTAAGTCAGCAAACCTAACAGCTTAAATTCCTAAATTAAATTTGACAATTGAACGTCTTTTGCCAGTAAGCCGAAGGTATTTTCATGTGTATTTAAAATGTGTGTTTTTAACAACGTTAACAGTTACCGTTGACTCGTCTTGCTTGGTGGTAATATCAGCTAAATTGCATCTGCAAATATCTATCGACTAGACACTATCGATTCCAGAGTTTTTTTGTTTAAATTCTTAACTAGCTGAATCTTGACATCATCTTGAGTTACTGTCACTCGTGGTTTCTGGTAAGAAGTGATGTATAGGACAACAACGGCACCTAGCTTGCGAAAACTAGAAGTTATTAAAAGCAGGGAATAGATTGTTGGCTGTTTAGATAGCTCTCCTTGCTTTATATTGCTTACGGTCGACACTGTGGTAATCGCAAGATTACCTGTACCTAGCCATGTAATCTAGAATTTAGTTGGTTATCTTGCTGTGGCAGTGTATCGAGGTTCCAGTTTACATACAACGGAGAGAGCAGAAACAATTGGAACGGGGCGAACGCAGGCATTTTTTCCCTCCAGATGTTCTACATTATTTTATCGGCATTATGATTGTTCATGCAATAAAAGTTTAGTATAAAGGCAGTTGTGTTTCTCTCGAAGGAGGAGCAAAATCAAAGGTATGACACCAATTACAATTGTGACTATGAATGCAACTGTGGCATTTGACAAAGTTAAATGGCATGTGTAGCCATTTATAAGCATTCATACGTCTCAATAAAATGATAATTTCTGGACGTAGTCTGGTCTAAGATAAAACACGTTGGATATAAGCAAGAAAATGGTACAGATGGCTTGATAAAAAATTAAAATAAAAAAACCTGATAGCGAGAATGTAGTAGTGATTATGTAAACGAGAAGAGCATGAGCCGGTTATCAGCGATTTGTGTGGCATCCTGGTCACAGCACAGTATGCTTTGCTTTACTTGGCTTCCTAGCAGGCTCAAAGCTACTGTGCAGCCCACGCAACACGCCGTAGTAGGACGTAACCAATGAAAAACACGTTCCGAGGGTTGTGAAAAAAACGCAGAACCGTATAATTCTGCGTTGAAGACAACTCGGAACTAGTGAAAAACGAGATCAGAATTGTGAAAAAACCAATAGGCTCTATGCACATTGTGACGTCACAGAAGCGGAAAACATGCTTGTTTACTTTCGGTTACGGGGTGGTCTATTGTTCGCAGAGACATGACAGGATAATTTATATATTTTTAATAAGACATACAAATAATAATAATAATGAAATAGTTAAATGTATTACATTTAATAAAATGTATGATTAATTAAGTCAATTAAATAGGACAAATGTGAAAATGGCATTTTCAAAACCTTTCAAGTTCCAAAAAAACAGAGAGAACATACATAACGCCCATTGCTGCGTTCTGCAATGCATAATGTCAGGAACGTTCAACTTCTCAGCAAGTTTAATCTCTTTCCAATATGAACAGCTTAAAAAAATAGGATTCACATGTGAGGCGAAAATTTCTAACGTAACAGCTACAATAAGAGGCAACAGCGTAGCTTTTTTTTTTTTTTTTTACTAATCACTCAGCTAGCTAAGTAGTAACATAAATCATTAAAGGGTTGCCAACTTTGAGAGGTGACAGAGAGAGAGGCTTTTCCCCATTTGAAGTGAGATTGTTTGTTCTACCGGTGGAGCGGTAAGTTTGGGAAGAAAGTCGCTTGCTTTACTTGCAACCACTTCTCTCGCATTAAGCCCGTCTGTACAGCGGGATGACAGGTGTGTGGAAACGGGAACTATACGGAATTAGGTTCAATAACCAAGTTTCAATTAACCCATCAAATGAATTTCTAGTGAGCTAGAAACAGCTCAAACAAAAACATACTTGCACATTTTAAGTGATATCACTGCGACAGCATGGGAGTTATGCCCTCCCGATTTAGCCATATAGTTAAAGGGTTAAAGGTGCAGTGTGTAGAATTTAGTGGCATCTAGCAGACTTGACAGAAATGGAATATAATATTCATAAGTATGTTTTAATTAGTGTATAATCCCATGAAAATAAGAATTGTTGTGTTTTTGTTACCTTAGAATGAGCCCTTTATATCTACATAGGGAGCGGGTCCTCTTCCACGGAGGCCGCTATGTTGCACCGCCATGTTTCTACAATAGCCCAGAAGGGACAAATGGCTCTAGAGAGGGCCTTCCGCGTTTTTTTCTTCGCGTTTTTAATTTTGGTGGGTGGCGCGAATGCACCGGGTGGAAGATGAAGAAGAAGAAAGAAGAGACTGTCTTGGACAATCCGTTTGTGAAATATGCGCGCATTTGTGATGCCTGGGTACCTTCCAAAATAGCTGTGCGTAATATCACACGTGTTGTTTATGGCGTTGTCGCCCTTTTTAGTACAGTCTGGCTTGATTTACAATCCATTCATTCAGTAGGTGAGAGAATAAGCTTTCTAACGATGTAGGCCTATAACATGTCTATTTTTGCTTTTGGAATAGCTTTTTATTGGTCAGCGTAATCGAAAGTTTTGTTATCATCACATTCACTTACGCATTCACTCTGTGGTAGCAGTAAAAGACGCTGCACCTAACGAAACGTCGTCAATGATTTTTCGTAATTTCTTGGAAAATACTAGTATTATTGAGGACTTCTGGGCATAGCTAAGCCATATGTTTGCTGATAGACCTAGCTGACATTGTTTTCTGGTGTAAGACAGAAGCGGATAGAACTATATCATTGATTTACTGTCTCTGTCTCTATCTATTGAAAACAGATAAGATTTCATCATTGCTATGTAAGTATTACTGCTCAAAATATTTCGGTTATATACGTTATTTTTGAAATTGAGTGTCTTTAAATAGGTTAGTGGTATTTTATAATGAGGATATTTCACACTGTAATGTAAGCGTTGGTTAGTAGTGTAATAGTTTTTGTGACGCATCATGTCTTTCTATGATTTACCATGCATGGCAGCTAACGTTAGCAATAAAACTCTACTACAATGCGGAACAATTGAACAATTAACAATCATAATCGTTATCTTACTTGTAAGCTATGACCTATAGTTTTGCAGACTTTTACTGTTTTTCTCAGAAACAAATGCTGCAAATGGCATAACGAAACACCTGACAGTGACGTCATAAGTTGGAAATTTCCCACTCGAAATGTCCAAGTTCCGAGTTGTCTTGAACGCAGCATAAGAACTAGAAGGGAAACATGATCATGTGGTTCCATTCAATCCTATTCAATTCAATACTTCTGAATGTGGCACCACTGCAAGATGGCTGCCATTGCCAAGAAATAGTGTAACTGATGTGTCTGCCATGTAGGCTATTTCCTGTGAGTGTTGTAGAAATTCATCAAACTCACTCCAGTGCAAATTTTGTGCCAAAATCCCACATTGTGGTAATCAATAGAAGCAGGCAATGGCATTTTACATTTTCCTGGATAAAAAAATGTTGTAGGCTGAATAATAGAGAAAAAATGACCAAATACCACTGTTCTAATTGTGTTGACAAAGCGCACTGATCTCTGATTGGTTAAGAAAAAAAGAAAACAAACGAAAGAAACAATGAGATTTGTAACAGGGTCCCGAGGCAGCCACAGAACTGTGGGTAAATTTCTTGCTAGCTACTTGTTAGCTAACAGTTATGACATATTATTGCCTTTGTGTTGTTATCTTGTGCATAATAAAATGGTTTCAAATTGGGTGTTGTCAGACTTTGTAGAATATGAAATGTATCAGTATATTAAGGGTTACAGCATCTAGCTTCTTGGCTACATGGTAGTTTACAAATAGCCTAAGCTCACTAGATAAATATTAACTAACTGTTATAAAGTTTGCCAGCTTAGCTAGGTAGCGGCAATCTTGTACATAATATTATGGTTTCATATCTCAGGTTGTGTTGTTAAAATATAGCCTATCACATGCAATAATGAAAAGTATCACACCAGTAATAGCCTATTTAGACTACTTTTGGGAGTAGCCTACAACATTTGTGTGTTGTTGGCTAAATAGGTTAAGCCTTTGTTCACACTGCAACAATGTAGTCTAATGCCGAGCCATGTGACCAAATCTCTAAACTAAACAGCTCGCTAAGTTAGCAAGTTAAGTAAGAGGCTAACAAGTTATTTTAGCAACTGCTCACAGCTCATTTCTCCAGTGATGGTATTTTGGAATAAAGACTGTATTGAAAACAAATTTTTATCGTAAGAATGCTTACTGCCTCAGATAGTCAGTCAGAAAAATCTGCCAATTCTCGCCCGGCCACAGAACTGTTGTGTTGGCCAGGCAGTGTTGACTTTGGGGCAGAAGAGTCCACAGATCTTGTCTGTAGTTGCTGGCTATCTGGCCCCTGTCTCTGACCATTTCAATTGAAAAATATTGCAATGTCCGGGTTAGGCTATCACCAAAACGTGCATGTCAGTTAATACTGAATTGAAAAACTAAATAGTTGGCTCCTGAGGCGATTTCCAAATAGGCTAGCCTTGGATATAAATCCAATCTATATAAGCTACTTGAAGACAGTTTATTCTGTCAATATATTTGAACAGTGACATTACAAATTTGAGCTGTAAAATAAACTTATTTTTCAGTATTGGCATTCACATTGTGATTTCCCATTATTTAGGCCTATACAGCACAAGCCTGATTGAAAAGCCTGAGACAGTGGTGGTCGACTACTGCCTGGTCTACTAAAGGCGGCCGGTGAATTGAGAAAAATGTACAAGCGTGTGGCCTAATAACAGTACATCTGAAAATTGACAGTATTCATTTACACTAATTTAAAGTGACTTATGAAAGGTTCATGTTGACTAGTGTTAAAGATTGCGGTTAGCCTTGATAGGCGTGGTGGTGGGTTGGCTCATTTAAGTGACTGGTGAAAACCTAGTGACAGCTAACCAGCTAAAATGAGTCAAAAAACATCTGTAAACATCTGTGATTGATTGACCTTTAGTGTAGTTGGTGGTACTCATAGCGTTAACCAACATTCGTCCCTGTGCTGTGGTTCTAGTGTGGGAACTAGCTGACTTAGCTAGCTAAGAAATGTAGCAATGTTTATCATAAATTAGCTGTTGTCCTTAGCTAAAAATTGCTGCAGCAGCCATTACACGGTGTGAAAAGGGACAAAATTACAGTGTTCACATGACATGTAACGTTGGCCAATCAGAGGATAAACTATGGGCCGTTTTGAGAGGACAGTTTCCCTTTTGAACCAAATTTAACGTGGCTGTATCATCTCGCAAGTTAGCAGCAAACTAGATAGCTACAGGGCCTTCTTAGCTATCTTCATAGTTAATAAAGCTACACACTGAAGTGCAAACAATGTTCCGAAGTACACAATCATAGCCTTAAATCCAATAAGGGGTCAATCTGTCCAAATGACACCTGAACCGGAAACGGATGGACGCCTGTGACAAAGTTTTAACTTTCTAGCTTGAGGTGTGGCTTCAGTATTTCTAGATAATCCTCCTTCTTCATGATGCCATCTATTTTCTGAAGTGCAGCAGTCCCTTTCCCAGCAAAACACCCCCACAACATGATGCTGCCACCCCCATGATTCACAGTTGGGATGGTGTCCTTCGAATTAAAAGCCTCACCCTTTTTTCCTCCATATATAGTGCTGATCATTATGGCTAAACAGTTCATGTTTCGTCAGGGAACACTCCTCCAAAAGGCTAGGTCTTCGTCCTGGTGATCACCTGAAAACTTCATTCTGGCTTTTTTTTAAAAACTTCGTTTATTGGGTTTTGCAAGAACATACAATTGTGTCATCAGAGCATTTATAAAAAGTAAAAAGGTATACGTATATTCCCTTTATAAAAAGACATTATAAAAAAGTGACAATTGCCATATTGCTAAACACCAAAACAGCTTACAAAGACTGAGAAAACTGAAATAAAAATACATATATAAAAATATATATATGTATATAAAAATACAAAAAAAAAAAACATCAGTCAGCTAATAGTAAACCGTGTCAGTAATAGACACTAATAGTCAGTACAGCAGCATATCACCCACGCCACAACAAACACAATATTGATACCCCTCCAAACCGCAAAAGTTGCTTCAATCAGGAATGATTGGGAAATTTATCCTCTTTACAAATTGGAAGAGTGGACTCCATATTTTCCCAAATTTATTGGAGGAGCCACTTAATAAAAGCCTGATTTTTTTCCAATCTAAGAAAATACAGGATGTCTCTTATCAAGTGGGTATGAGAGGGAGATATTGTTGATTTCCAATTGGTCAATATTAATCTTCTAGCCAGTAGGGTGGCAAAAGCTAAGACATCTTTTTTGGATGTAGAGAGGGAAGGTAATGAGGGAAAGACCCCAAACAATGCACGGAGAGCATTTGGTTCTACTTTTCCTCCAGTTATCTCTGATAGGGTATTAAAAATCTCTGTCCAATAATTATGTAGGGATGGGCAAAGCCAGAACATGTGTATGAGGTTTGCAGGAGATTGCTGACACCTATCACAGGCTGGTGATACACCGTCATAGATCTTAGACAACCGAGCCTTAGTGTAGTAGGTACTGCATACCACTTTACATTGAATAAGACCATGTCTTGCACAAATAGAAGATTTGTGTACATGTTCTAAAATCTCCGCCCAAACTTCCTCTGGTGTTACCTCCCCCAGATCCTCCTCCCAAAGGGTCTTAATAAGTTTAATAACTCTGGAGTTAAAAGATTCATTTGGTTGTAGATATGAAATTGAGTCTTTCAGAGTTGGGATTGGTATCAGGAAACCATCTAAAATTGAATCATTAGGTAGGTTGGGAAACATGGGGAACGTGTTATGGGCAAGGCTATGGACCTGTAAATATCTGAAAAAATGTTGCCTGGGAAGTGAAAATCTGTCCCAGAGTTGCTGAAAGGATGCAAAAACATTATCAATATACAAGTCTTTAAAAATATTGATACCAAGATTTGATGAAATTAAGAAAACAGTCTGCTAGGGAAGGAGGAAAAACATGATTAGCAGCTAGTGGGGCACAAGTAGAAAATGATTGTAGTCCAAAATAGTGCTTAAACTAAACTCATATCCTAAGAGAGGTTTTAACAATCACATTCTTAGTATAGGGGGGAAGTGGAAGAATGAATAGGAGAGTGTACTAGAGCCTTCAGTGATACAGGTTTGGTGGAGTTTGCCTCTATAACCAGCCATGTCGGGCGATGATCAAAGACCTTATATTGAAGCCAGTATTTAACAATCCTGATATTGGCAGCCCAATAATAAAACCTGAGATTTGGTAAAGCCATCCTTCCAAGTGGCCTAGGCCTTTGCAAGTATTGTTTACGCAGCCTAGGAACCTTCTTATTCCAGATTAACTTCAAGATGAGACTTCGAAGGCATACAGACATTGGAGGAAGAACAATCCAACTGAGGTTTAAGCCAGCAGTTAAAGTCTCCTCCTAATATTAAGTAGTATGACGACATATCAGGGAGAGTTAAGAAAAGACGTTTAAAAAAGACTTCATCACAGTTGGGAGCATAAACATAAGCCAAAACCACATGAGTATTATGAATCTGGCCAGTTACTATAATGAATCTACCATTAGGATCAGAAATAACATTTGAATGTACAAAGGGAACAGACTTATGTGGCAGAATAGCCTCACCTCTTGATTTGCCCAGAAATGAGGAATGGTAAGTCTGACCTACCCATCCCCTCTTCAATTTTAAATGATCTGAGGCTTTAAGATGAGTCTTTTGTAGAAAGATTATATGGGCACCCATGTGGTGGAGATGATGTAATACCTTGCTATGCTTTATAGGGTTATTGAGCCCTTTACAGTTAAAACTGGTGAATTTAATGTCTCCCCCGTTAGACAATGCTGTTAAATTAGGTTGGGTCATAGCTAGGAATTGGGAGTGTTATATAAGAACAAGAGTGATGGTCTGCAGCAGCACTCAAAACAGATACCTGACTGATGGAAAGAGAAAAAACAAAACAATAAAAACCACAAAAACACACATATATATATACCCCCCCACCTACCCACACACAGACTCTGGCAGAAGCATCCCCCCAAACGGGATGCGCGCAACCCTTCCCCCAATAATACAAACAAACTGTCACGCCTCTTAGTAGCTCTAATATCAACCTACCTACAACTACTTTGGCGTCCCCTAAGGAAATGTGACTCAATAAAAGTGCACAGCATTAAGTATGCTTATAACTGAACCAGATATACGCAGTTAAACATCAAAAGTGCATATAAACAATCTTATTAAACAGCAAAGGAACAAGCAGCACGAACTTGCAGCATCAAGAAATCGACTATGTCGTTTAGGAGTGGCACCTGCGGTATTATAATTTTTGTAACTGAGGTAATTATAACCATTTAATCATCAAAGGTGCATTCAAGTAGACTAATCACAGTAAACAATTTTAGAGAAATAAAAAAACAATAGCAACATCACCTTGCAGCCGTAGACCACTGACAACGTTACCAGAGCAAGGCACCTGCGGTGAATAGGAAATGTAGTTCTTGTAGCTAGCAACATCGGCTAACTAGCCAGTTAGCATATCCGCTAAACAATGTCTGGAGTGACTACTTTTTTATATTTTTCTCAACAAAGTCCAATGCCAATGCCAGATCTTCAAACCTGTGAGTTTGTCCGCCGGGTAAAGTGATGCGTAGCGTTGCCGGTTAGAGACGTCTAAACTTAATGTTCGGGCAGGAGTGGAGCTCCTTCGTCACTTCAGCAAAGGCGGCCCGTTTCCTAGCCACCGTTGGGGTGAAGTCGGGGAAAATTAAGATCCTCCTACCCATGTGGGCGAGAGGAGAGGTTTCCCCAACTTGGCGCAGGATTTGGTTCCGAATTTTAAATAGGTTTACTCGAATGACAAGCGGACAGGGGGGTTACCCATCCTTGGGCCTGGCGCGTAGGGTACAATGGGCCCGGTCCAATACGGGTTCATCGTCAAGTCCAAGTAGGTCTTGTAGGAGTTGGGGCGTAAACTCGGTGGGGCGAGGGCCCTTTGAACCCTCAGGCAAGCCCACCAGATGAACATTATTCCACCTTGAACATCCCTCCAGATCCTTACATTTCTCGGAAAGAGAATCGACCAGGGTGGTTAGCATGCTAACATTAGCTTGAAAGTCGGTTAGCTTGCTATCATGGTCGTTAGCCAAGCGCTCAAGGTCTGCAATAGTCTCGCCATGTGAGACAATTTCAGTCTCGAAAGGGTCCAGAGCCACTGTTATCTCTCTTTTAACAGCCTCCGAGATGATGGAATCAAATTTACTGATAATGTCAGAGCGCATTTCTTCCATCATCTGCCTCATGTTCAGCAACAGAGTCTCATTAGCATCTAGCTGCTGTTGAAGTTCTGGCTCAGGAGATAGCGAGGCTTGTTGCGGCCTACTTTACAAGTATCGGATTTCCCTCGACCTGCCATCATATATTGTCCTCGATTGGAAAATAAATTAACTAAAGTAAATAGCTGCAATATTAAAGCTTGATATCGACAAAAGTGCAAATAAAGTATATAAGAAGTCACATTCCAGAGGAGCTACTGCAAAACACATCCTACATCTTCCTTGCTCAGCAGCGCCCCCCCATTCTGGCTTTTTTATGCCGGTCTTAGAGTAGGGGCTTCTTCCTTGCGCAACAGCCTTTCAGGCCATGGTGATATAGGATTCTCTTAATGGTGGATGTAGATACTTTGGTACCTGATGCCTCCAACTCCTTCGCTAGTTCCTTTGTTGTTGTCTTTTCGAACCAAAGTTCGTTCAGCCATGGGAGTTAATTTGTGCCTCCTTTCTGAACGATGCAGTGTCTGTATGGTCCCAAGATTTTTATATTTTCATACAATTGTTTGTACAGATGCTTGCGGTACCTTCACTTGTTTTGAAATTGCTCCTAAGTAGGAACTGGACTTGTGGAGGTCCACTGTTTTTTTTTCTGAGGTCTTGGCAGAGTTTCTTGGATTTTCCCATGGTATCAAGGGCAAAAAGGCAGTGGATCTAAAGGTTAGCCCTTAAATACAGCCACAGGTGCCAATTATCTCCCAATTAACTCCTAATTATGACAATTGGCCAATCAGAAGCTTCTAAAATGTAATTACATCAATTTCTGGAAACTGCCAGACTGTTTAAAGAGACAGTCAACTTGGTGTGTGTAAACGTTTGACCCACTGGAATTCTGATATAGGGAATTAAAACTGAAATAAATCTGTCTCTAATCGATTGTTTTAAAATTACCTCTGATGTGAACAAAGTAGATGCCCTAATTGACTTGCCAAAAGAAATGTATGGTAACATGAAATGTGCAGAGTTGTGAAACTGAGTTTGAATATCTTTAGCCTAGGTGTATGTAAACTTTTGACCTCAACTGTATGGAAATGGTGACAGCTTCAGGCAACCAAAGCAAGGCTTCTAATTATCAGCAAATGATCCATATGTAGTTTTTTATGACTTTTTTTTTTTTTTTTTTTTTTAAAGGTCATGGTTACGTGAGAACAGTCAGTTTTTTTTGTGTACTAATACGACTATAATGACATTATCCATCCTTCGCATTTGTGTGGAGGAATAATTTGCACTTCATGCAAGTGTGCATTAATAATAACACTGTTCATCCGTTATTGCTATTTTGTGTGTGGGTGATATTTCATTATAATAATATGTTTGGTTTTAGTTTAATGTAGTGTCATGTACAGATACATTTACCTGTGGAAGTTTGTTTGGGGGAAATTTTCCCGGTAATTTCATATGAGACCAGCACTGATACACAGTTTGCTCCCTGTTTTTCAGTAATCTCTGCTTTGGTGATAAATCTAACCACTTTGCTACTTATATGTTTCAGCTTACATGGCAATCGGTTCTGTAACAGGTTGTTTTGGAAGGCCTTTGATGAATATGTGGACGAGTCTACTTGGCCGTTTTTCACTTGGGAGGCTGAGCCGAGGTGGTGTCAGGGCTCTGCAGAGGCAAGGAGAAGGGTGGAGACCCTGGATGCCAATGGGGTGTCGCTGGCGCCAGACACTCACGGCAGCACCCCTTCCTCAGGGTGTTGGCTCTAGTATCAGGCAAGTTCAGGTAATGGATGTAGAGCGGCTGGTTCAGGTGAACTGGGAAGATGGCAGCCACAGCTTTTACCCCTTCGTCTGGCTACGGGACAACTGCCAGTGCCCGGTCTGCACACTCCACTCGGCCAAGGCGCGTAGCCTTCTCCTGTCCCAATTGGACATTAACACCACGGTGGATCGAGTCACACTAATGGAGCCCTCCACGGTAGGCAGCTGCACATGCTGGACATGCTGACGAGATTTCAGTATGGGTTATTTCCTTAAACAAAACCCATTACCAAACCTTATTTTGAGACCTCGGGCACTTTTTCTGCATTTGGTTGATGTTGAATCGGAATGGGACCTTGGCTTTGCCTCTATGTTTCATTTCAGTATGTCTTGGTTTATTTCTTTCTTATGTTTTGTCTGTCTGTTTTTCAGGAAAATGTGGTATGAAGTGCAGTGTCATGTAGCCTATATTATGTAGCCTAAGTTGAAAATGCATATGCCTAAGACAAAGGAAAAAATTATATTTGTGATTATAATTCTTAGGATTCCATACTACTTGTTCAGGATCTTTATTTTTTAAAGGTATTGTTGGTAAACATGGATTTATCACTTGTACAGTCCATTTAAACATGTGTTTGGGAATGTATTTGGGAATCAGATTTTTATGTTTCATACCCCTAGGTTTCTATTGTGTGGCCTGACCAGCACACAAGTGAATATGATGCAGACTGGCTCAAGAAAAGATGCTTTTCACCTGAAGCAAGACGGGCACAGCAAGAGGAACTCTTTCTTAACAGTAAGAACTTTTTCTTGGTGTGTGCCTTTGGGTTTTAAGCCTGGTTCTGATTTTGTGTATACATCTGAACATGCTTTCTGCAGATTTTCCCCCTGGTGTCAGTGCTATGAAAAACTATTTGCCCCCTTCCTGACTTCCTCCATTATTGCATATTTGTCACACTGAATGTTGTCAGATCTTTAGACAAAATTTAATATTAGACAAATGAAAACTGTGTAAACACAAAACACATTTTAAAAATAATTCAATGCAAAAAGTTATCAAACACCCATATTACCCATTGCCCCCGTTAGTTACTCGATAAACCAATTAACCAAAATTAATTATATAGATAATTAGATTCAGCTGATTGAACACCATCAGGCTTGATTGCAGCTAGCTCTGTTGAATCTAAACCTCACTCATATTGAACCTTACCATCAACGTGAAGTAGTCAACACAAAGTTTCTACAAGCATATTATGCCACAATTAAAGGAAATTCCAGAAGAGATGGGAAAAAGTTGTTAAAATATATCAGTCTGGAAAAGGTTACAAAGTCATTTCTAAGGCTCTGAGACTCCAGAGAACTACAGTGCGAGCCATTATCTCCAAATGGAGAACACTTGGAACAGCGGCGAACCGTCACAGTCAGTCTACCAAAATTTGACCAAGGGTGCAGCAAAACCTCATCCAGGAAGTCACTAAAGATCCCAAACGAACATCCAAAGAACTGCTGGCCTCTCTAGCCTCAGCTAAGGTCAGGTATTCATGGCTCCACAATATGAAAGAAACTTGGCAAAAATGTGAGAATATCAAGTGGAAACCACTACGAACTACGAAAGAGAAACATCAATGCTTGTCTCATGTTTGCTAAGAAGCACCTCGATGATCTCCAAGCTTTTTGGTATAAGGTTCTATGGACAGATGAGTCAAAAGCTGAACTTTTTGGACGACACGGGTCCCATTACAGTATGTCTGGCATAAAGCAAATATAGCATTTCACTGTAAGAATATCATATCAACATTCAAATGTGATGGTAGTGTTATAGTGTGAGGATGCTTTTCTGCCTTGGGACCTGGATGATTTGCCGTTATTGAAGGAACCATGAATTCTGCTCTGTACCAGAAAATTCTTAAGGAGAATGTCCCATCATCTGAGCTGAACCATAATTGGGGTTTGTACCAAGATAATGAAGCAAAACACAAGTGTACATCTGAATTACTTAAAAGAATCAAAATTAAAGTTTTGGAGTGGCCTAGTCAAAGTCCTCACTTGAACCATCTAGAGATGCTGTGAGAGGACCTGAAATTACCAGTTCATGCTTGGAAACATAAGAATTTGTCTGAATTAAAGTTCTGCAAAGAAAAGTGGGATAAAATTCCTCCACGGTGATGTGAAAGACTGATATTAAATTTTATCAAGCATTTGGTTGCAATTATTGCTGCTAAAGGAGGTGTAACCAGTTATTAAGTGTAAGAAGACCCAACAACGGCTCCACCCGCTCAGGAGGCTGAAGAAGGCAAGTCTCCCCACTCCGGCCCTCACCACCTTCTACAGGGGCACCATTGAGAGCGTCCTAAGCTACTGCATCACTGCCTGGTTCGGGAACTGTAAAGTGTCTGAACAAAAACAACTTGATAGGATAGTGAAGACAGCTGGGAAGATCATTGGCACCCCTCTCTTCTCCTTGCTAGACATCTATCACCAGCGCTGCACCCGCAGAACCTCCAATATCATAAAGGACCCCTCCCACCCCTCCCTCAGTCTGTTCTGCCGTCTGGGAAGAGGTACAGGAGCATCTGTGCTAACACCACCAGGCTGCTCGACAGCTTCTTTCCGCAGGCTGTCCAGACTAGGAACACACTGGCCCCCCACAAGCACGCCCACCCCCCTTACTCACCCCTGATCCCCCTCAGCATAGTCACTCACTCCGGTGACTATGCCAGCTGTCCAGACTATGAACACACTGGGGATTCACTCTTGTGTATATGTGCAATTTTAATACACTTTTTAAAAGAAATGACAATAGTTTGCTATCTTTTTAACCCTATATTTTTTTAGTTAATTAAGACTTTTATAGTAGATTGTATATTTATTAGAGCCTGACCGATATATCGGTTTGGCCGATATATCAGCCATTATTTGACTTTTTTGACGACATCGGGATCGGCAGTTATGCCGCCAATGTGCCCCGATTTTTTAATAAGTATAATAAACAAAAAAACAATGATTATTTATCTGTACTTGTCTGTTTGAATGTTGTAATTGCTATTTACTAGAATTATCCAGTAGAGGGAGCTCTAATACAAGTGTGAACTGCAGCAGCTACTTCTCTAATAAGACGATTGCCGCAATAAATGTATGTATATTTAGTGAAAGTTTTTAATTAAATGCGTTTATACGACCACTATGTTTATCAATCCTCATTATCAAGCGAGCGAGCTAGCTAACATATTTGGTTCACTTTCGCAAGCTAGCTGGCTAGCAAGCCTTTATGAAGTGGCAGTGAGCACATAAGCAGCGTAGGATCTACATCGCTGTATTCTCAAATAAATAACCAGCCAAAATAAAATGGTGATTGAATGTATCACACATTTGTTTTTTTTTAAATCTGAGATAATGATATTAGCTACTATATGATGCTGTGTAAATAGCCGACGCGTGATTGCAAGCGAGTATGTCATCTAGTCACGCGTCATCGTAGCAAGCTAACCAGACAGTAAAAACGCAGATAAAACACTTCTAACATGGATCATTTTAAGCCATGTTATCTAGCTTTGTCGTGATAACATGAGAGAAGGATTGCTGTTGGAGAAGTGAATCAACCAACAGTTAGTGCGGGTAACCTGCACGAAAGCGCATTGTAGTTTTTTTCACATATTTCATCCAGTCAATTTAATTTAATCTAACGTTACACTTGATTCACTCTTTAGCTCCGCTAGATAATGTCTTACCTTTTGAGATCATGTAGTAGAAATAAAATAAGAAAATATAATTCATTTAACTTACTGAGAATATATAATAAGAAATAATGAGGCTGTGTCAATAGCTAATACGTTATTGCGAGCGAGTGTGTCATCTAGTCACGCGTCAGAGCACATTTTAGTTATTTTCACCGCCTAGTTCTTGGACAGGGAAGCTCGCTAGATAGTCTTACTCTTTGAGATCATGTAGTAGGAATAAAATAAGAAAATATAATTAATGTACTGAGAATAGATACTAATAAATAATAATAACAAATTAATAACAACAACAACAATAATAATAATATTCATAAAAATACATGTTTGAAACTGGAAAACTGATTTTTTTTTAAATTAAATTTTTATAGAGATGGCTGGAAAAGAAAGGAGTAAAAGCAAGGTATGGAGTTATTTTGATTTCACACACTTGGTGTTAATATATATATTTAATTTAATATCATCTTTTACTTTTTTTATCTAAAAAGTTCTTTGTGTGTTTTTATTTTTATTTGTTTGCTTA
Organism: Anguilla rostrata; assembly: GCF_018555375.3. NCBI lineage: Eukaryota > Metazoa > Chordata > Actinopteri > Anguilliformes > Anguillidae > Anguilla > Anguilla rostrata. Next base: position 29,459,541 of record NC_057937.1, read on the forward strand.
TAAGTTAAATGTCCTTAAATATAGAAACTTTAATAAAATATAATATTTTTTTAATGTCGTTTGAGTTCCCTTTGTCTAATATTTCATTTTGCCTAAAGATCTGAAACCATTCAGTGTGACAGATATGCAATAATAGGGGAAATCAGGAAGGGGCCGAAAAAACATTTCTTACAGCACTGTAAATTTTGGTACTAATAAAGCTATTCAAAGGTGTTTAATCCAAAACACTTTAAAATGGCTATGGGCCAAGCAATGTTGGAGATGGAAGAACCTGCCATGAGCATTGCAGCATTGTAAAACAATGTTTTTAATTTTTCCATTGTTGTTTGAATATAACAACGTAATGAATAGGAGAACATTTCAGTGTTTATAATAAGTAAACAATACCAAAGCACAATGACAGGCTTGTTTCTCTGGCTTCAGTCCTTTCGACATTTCCATTTCAACAATGTAAGTTAAAATAAATAGGCTATTAATAACTTAACTGTGACGGGGCTCGGTCTGGTGGAAGGATTTGGAGAAGTCTGGGCCATGTCTACTGGTTGAGTGGGCACACAAACCTGGGTTGCGTTGAAGAATTAGCCCAGAGCTTAAAGGTTTTCTTCTTTCCACCGTTTGTGGCTGAGACCAGGAATCCACACCCTGAGATAAAGAAAGTGAGAAAAGTAGAACCGAGTAGAAAAGCTGAAAAGCTTTTGCTGTGTTTGGTATATCTTAATGACTTTGTTATTTTAATTTATTATTTTTACCTGGAACCTGCGAGGAGGAAAAGAGATTTGAGCTAAAAACCTGAAAAGCTTTAATTTTTAGTTTATTTTAATTAATTATTTTTACCCTGATCCCATGAGAGGGAAAGGACATTTTGGTTTATTTGTTTGTTTTAGTGAACACACATTATCTCTATCAACAAATAAAACAATAGTAAAAATCAGGGGTGTCACCCGGTATTTGACCATAATATAACAAGCTCTTTCTAGTTTTTGGCTCTTGAACCTTTTTATGAACTTAATGAAGTATTCAGTTAACTTTTTTACTGGTTTCTCGGCCTATTAACTTAAAAGAAACCACACCCATTATGACCCGATTCTTTTTCAGGAAAGAAAAGTATGTAATGAAAAAAATGGTTCAGTTGGAGCACTGGACTTCACGGCTGTTGAAATTACTTCATTAAATTTTATCAGGTATTAAAGTGTACAGCAGTATTGTTTTCAAGATATTCCTTGCCCATTCAGACTCAGTTCTGTCACTATATTGAGGTTAATGAGGCTGCTGCTCTTCAGATTCCCATTCTGGTTTTACTAAGATGGCTTTGTCTAACACATCTACTCCATATGTTCGCAGAAAGCTGGATCTTTTATTTGCCTTTTAAAAATTATTGTATAGAGCTGTGAGAAGGGGTGGGATCGGTGGTGTGTTTTGAATAAGTCATTGGTTTATGTTTCCATTGGCATAATTTGTACAAAGGTCATGGATCATACCTGCACTCGTCAGTGGAGGCTTAATGTTTTTCTCTCCTCCTTACTGTTTATAACAGCTGTAGCAGACAAAGACTAATGGTTTACTCCTTAATTTCTGACTATGAATGCAAGCCAGAAACTGTAACAAGAGCCATATGGCTCTAGCCCTGTTAATGTATCACATTTTCTCCTAACCACTAAACCAAAAGTAAAATAAGTGAATCTGTGTCAATGCTAATGAGCTGTTGCACAAAATCCATTAATAAGAATTGGTTTGGTTAATGTAGTGTTGAATATACTCACTCAGACACAAAATGTACACAATTTTTGGGGCTGTATTGGCTGGATGTTAAAAAAAAGATCTTTTTAGAGTTGTATGTAACATTTTAGAATGTGCAAAGACAGCAAGGCCAGATGGTTTAGGCATGTACAAAGTTAGAATTTAGGCCTTCTGTATTTCTACATTGTGGTTTTCAAAACTAGTAATTCTGTCTTCTTTCGGACATACTTGTTTTTGGTTTTCTGCTTTGCCCATATTTTGCCCGAATTAGAATCCACAATTAGTTTTCCTACCCATTGCTATAACCTCCTCAGTTCAGGAGAATGCAGACAAGCATACTATTTTCCAAAACATGAGGTCAGCCGCTGCTTCTTTTGGTTCAGCAGTCCATCAGTCAAACTCCCACTGAAATGCGCTGCTTTTGCAGGCAGATTTTGGGCACCTGATTTACCAGCGGGAGTTGCTGAAACTTAATAAGAAACAGATGTCCTGCTGATTTTAATCCCTCCTCTCTGGGTGACGTGATGGTCAAATGTGCCATTCTGCTGTGGTTGCAGCCACAGTCTGTACTGGCACAGTATGAATTTGATTGTTTCCCACCCTCAAGGTCTCCCTTTGCCAGTCTGGGGGTTCATCCACAGCTTGGAACAGTGCCTCCAATTGGCCTCTTGCTGCATAGCTCCAACATTCACTGATGTAGTTATTATTTTTATCTTACAACCCCTGGCAAAAATTATGGAATTAGAGGATGTTCACCTGGCTTTTTTTTACTTCGTAGCAAATAAAGAAATCACAAATGACACAAAACATTTTTTGTTTAATAGCTGGACATTCTGGCTTTGTGGAACATACCTCAAACAAATTAAATTAAATAATTTTAATTAATGGCACATTTTTTTCCAGATCAAGTAGAAGAAAAAATTTTGGAATCACTCAATGTTGAGGAAAAAAATTATGTAATCATCAACAAAAAAAATCACAATTAATACTTTGTTGCTCCTCCTCGGGCTTTTATGACGGCCTGAATTCTTTGAGGCATGGGCTTCACTAATGAAAAACAATATTCTCCATCAAGCTGGTTCCAACTTTCTCGAATATAGGTTGACAGATCAGCTTTGCAGGATTGGAGCCTTGTCATGGACCAATTTTTTCTAAATTTCCACCATAAATCGGATTGAGATCCGGACTGCTTGCTGGCCATGTCATTGAGTTGATATGCCTTTCCTGAAGAAAAGCTTTAACAATCTTTTCTCTGTGGCAATATGCATTATCATCCTGAAAAATGACTTCATCATCACCAAACCTATTTTCTATCGATGGAATGAGAAAAGTGTCCAAGATTTCAATGTACTCCTGTGCAGTGACTGTTGAGGTAATGATTGCCATCTCCCCAGGCCCTTTACCTGACATGCAACCCCATATCATATAAATAAGTGGGGAAATTTGATTGTTTTATTCAAGCAGTCATCTTTCTATGTTTCATTTGAACGGCACCAGACAAAAGTTCCAGTATCATCTTGGCCAATGCAGATTCGTGATTCATCACTGAATATCACTTTCATCCAATCAGCCACACTCCCTGATTGCTTCTCTTTAGCCCACTGTAACTTTGTTTTCTTCTGTTTAGGTGTTAGTGCTGGTTTTCGTTTGGCTTTTCTACATGTAAATCCCATTTCATTCAGCCAATTTCTTACAGTTCTGTCACAAACATTGACTCCTGTTTCCGCCCATTTGTTTTTCATTTGTTTTGTTGTGCATTTTCTATTTTCAAGGCATATTGCTTTGCGTTTTCTATCCTAACGCTTTGACGTCTTCCTTGGTCTACCCGTATGTTTTCCTTTTATAACCTTCCCATTTTGTTTAAACTTGCACCAAATTTAAGACACAGCTGACTGGGAACAACCAACATCTTTTGCCACATTCCATGTTGGATTTCCTTCTTGAAGGAGTTTTATAATCCTTTCCATTGTTTCAATTGACAACTCTCTTGTTGGGGCCATGTTTCCTTTCAATTAGCTAAGTCCAACAGCTCGTTAAGGTCTGTAAGCACTCTCTTTTTTTTGCCATTTTCTCCCATTTTATTCCCAATTTAGTTGTTATACAAATTCCCCGTGTGTATCACAGTCCTGGTCGATGCACTATCCTCTGTCAGTCTGGGGAGGGTGTAGACTACCACATGCCAGCCTCCGATACATGTGGAGTCGCCAGCCGCTTCTTTTCATCTGACAGCGAGGAGTTTCACTGGGAGAGCGTAACGCGTGCGGAGGTTCACGTTATCTCCCCCAGATTCCCTCCCTGCTGAACATGCGCCCCGACCAACCAGTAGGAGCCGCTAATGCAACGATCAGGACTCATACCCTCACCGGCTTCCCACCCCCAAACACCAAACCGGAAGTACCGCTGCCGGGGATTGAACCCAGGCCTCTGCGGTGGTAGGCGAGTGCTTATGCCTCTATACTACTCAGACGGCCCAGTACTCTCTTTTAACTGCAGACTAACATTTGAGTTCAACATTGAGTGATTCCATAATTTTTTCCTCTACTTGATCTGGAAAAAATTAGTGTGCCGTTAATTCAAATAATTTTATTTAATTTGTTTGAGGTATGTTTTATGAAGCCAGAATGTTCAGATATTAAACAAAAATTGTTTTGTGTCATATCTGTGATCTGTTTATTTGCTATGAAGTAAAAAAGCTGGGTGAACATCTACTAAGTGTGGTGATTCCATAATTTTTGCCAGGGGTTGTAGGCCATACAAATGTATTACTAATTTAAAAGATTGTTTTTCAGAAATGTGAGAACGTCAAGGTTGGGGGTGGGGGGGTTGATGGGGTAAGCTGACCCCTGTGAAAATATGGATTTAGACTGCTGGTATACCCAAGACTGGTATAGAAAAGCCCCTCTAATTGAATTTGTGTAGAGAGGAGTCCATATTATCAGAGTGCTTTTGACTGGTTAACAAATGTCCAGCCTGAATTGATGCATATTAAATGTTACATCTCAACTTACTTGATAACCCCTTCTGCATCGCCCCTTTTTTAACACAAGCCTGAAAATGACATACCCAAAATAAAACAGTTGATTTCCCCATACCAGTCACACCACCGTCTCCTTGTTCTCCCTTTGCCACTTCTGGCAGCAGCAGGTGGAAGACTGTAAAAAAAAAATAAAAAAAAAACTACATTAGCTATTCAGTTAACTAATTCATTGATTGAGGACCATTGATTGAAATTTTTATCAAATACCCCACCCCATCAACATGTCAGACATACTCCAAAATTTCACATGCCACATTTGTTATTCAAAATCAGCCCTACTTCTTATTTATAAGCATACTGAATAATGATAAACATATTTTGAGAATGTATTTAGATGCTCATCAATATAAAATGGGATCAAGTCCTTTATTAAACATGCCCTCTCCTGTGGAGTCAAAGCTGTTTTCGCTGTCCTCATCAGAAATATTCAGGCCTCCAACATTACTACAAGGCCTCCAAATTTCGAGTCTTCTGTTTAGACTTAGGCATTGCAAATAGTTTTTTGTTTTAAAACAACAAACTTTTTAGGTATAAAGCCTCAAGAACTTTTCTTGCCAGTGTGTAACATTTTCAGCATGCTTACTAAAAACATGATTTGTTTGTGCAGGAGAATTAATACATGTCCTTTCATGCAAGCCTAACAAACTATACACCTTGAGAGATCCAAGGCACTCTTTATGGTAAAGTTAGCCTTTAAAGGAAGCCTTTATTGAAACATGGCAAGAAAAATCAAAATGTGCTGGTCCTACACATTGCGGCCTCACACTTACTTCATCAGGGGTTCCAAAAGCATATCAAGAGGGCCTTGAATTGAAAAATGAAGGGCGATACATTGATTAGAAGGACAATATCAGTCATGAGAATGAAAAATGATAAGTCTAACGTGGAGTTTGATGTTGAATGGGCTTCTATTGGATGGGGCAAAGGGGGGGGGGGGGGGGGTTTGCTTAAACGGGTATATCTAAATATCTAAATATTGAAGCAAGCAACCTAAAAACTGTTTGGGGTGTACACAAAAGCCTGGGTAGGTGTGAAAATTACGCCAGAAGTGTTATAAAGTGAAATTCCCCTTTAATCCCAGTCTCTCCTTGGACAAGCTCCGAGTTTGAGGATAATGAGAACATTCTTGAATTCTTTCTTTCTGGTTTGGCCTCTTCATCCTTGGTCTCTCCCTCTGCTCCTGCCTCATCTGGGCATGGTACGTTGGTCTAAAATATCAGATAGAATCGTATCCTTGGTGCGATCTTCCTTGTCGCTACTAGGTAGATGGAACGATACGAACCGAATTCTATTGTGGCCGTGTGGATTATGGGAAGTAAAGTGAAGTAAATAAACCTTATTTACTTTATAATAATTTTGCTCCTGTTTAAATTTTTACAACTTCTCACGTTTGAGGAAGTTTGAAAAATATAGCTGACTGAGCCGTCTCTGTCTCTTCTTGCAAAATGGCTTTTTGCTTTTTAGCATCTTCGATAAAGAGTTGTATTAAATCTAAGCAACACTTGTTTAGAATGGCTTCTTTTTCTTGCCATGTTTCAATAAAGGCTTCCTTTAAAGGCTAACTTTACCATAAAGAGTGCCTTGGATCTCACCTGTTTGCCACTTGTATTTTTTCACCATTTTGACTGGCAAACTAAACCCTTTTTGATTCATTGATTATTTTCTCCTTTTTCCAACAAGCACCTTTTTGACTATTATCTTTGTCCATGAAGCGCTCCTTCTCTAACCTTTTTCTCAAAAGCTCAATTGACATATTAATAATATTTTTATTTCCGGAATATGATAAATGTGTTTTTTCCAAGCCATCCAAGAAGTAAATTATACGTGTGTGCTGGAAAATGACCCACTGCACAGCATACAACACTGGATGTGCCCCACGAGTGACTTCACCAAACAAGGGATTCAGGGATTTTCCCTAAGCAGAGCTAGCATCTGTTTTCATAGCAAGTTGATAATATTTGAGATCACAAATGAGTTAAAATTGTGTTAGCATTTGTTCTGTGGTGTGAAATTTGGATTTAAGACGAACGCTTTCAGGCAGTGGGATGCGATTTCTACTACTTCTTGGCTGTTATTGTCTATTTCCAGTATAGCAAAATAAATTGGGGGTGGGATACTGGTGCTATGCATAAATGTTTTAGCTGAGTGTTAGACCACTTAAAGACATTTCACAAACCCTACATTTCTCTTGTGGAACGGCATGCCGCATAGGGCTGCTTGGAAAAAGTGGGCTCAGCTTCCTCTCACAGACTGATTTAGGGTGGGGAGAGCCACAGAGGGATCATGTGGTGAGGGACCAGCGGCTGACCTCGAGGCTCACGCCACTCTAATTCATACCCAAGATATCTGCCTCTCTTTCTGAGGCTCATTTCCACACACTTGCTCCCTTGCTCTCCTTCCACCCCAAACCCCATCCTTCCACCTCTTTCACATCAGAGAAAAATGCTTTCCTTCCTGTTTTTCTTTTCCTTTCAGAGGCGTTTTGTAGTGAATTACATAAGGGGCCAGTGGTGCCTGGTTTCTCTCTGTTGTTTTGCTTAACCCGCCAAAGGGGCATGGTTCTCCGTTCATATGTGAAGCAATTTCCACCAGGAGTTCCCTTGTGCCTTCAGACGGTACATTCAACAAGTTGAGGAAGAAACGGGCTAGTTTTCCTACGCAATTTGTTAGTAATGGCTCAATGATCCTGCAGTTCTGGTTTGCCTGCATTCCACCATACATCTGGAGTTGGTTTTGGTTTGAGTGTGTAATCCTATTTTTCAAATTTCATGGTGTATCAAAGGAAAGTTGTTCAAATGCCAGGATTGGTAATTTTCCAAAATCTATGTACAAGATTTGTTTTTGATGTTTTTTGATTTGTGAATATTGCATAGTTTGCATATGTTGTCAAGATGCTTTGGTCAGTGTTCTAGTGGTTAAAGCATTGCTTTTGCATGATTAGACGCCTCCCTTTATTTGAGAAATTTTTGAAAGCTGTAATTTATGACTAGAGGCTTGATGACTGCATGTTTCAAACTCTACTGACCCATATTATTTGAAAGAGTGTGACTATTTCTATTGGTCCATAGTACATAGCCTGTTTCTCCAGTGAAGCAGGCTATATATTGCTAGAAATATCACATAAATGTAAATAGATTTTTCTACCATCTGCAGGTAATGCCTACAGTGAAAAGAGATACTTTATTATTCTGTAGTAGCCAGAGCTACCAAATCAAAAGCTCCCTTTTAATGCTATTTTTCTCACAGTCTTACAAAGTGACTGCGTCCAATCACAGCTTCTGAGGAACTCTGCTCTTAGGAACACCTTAGGTTAAGCAAACCGTGATGGCACGCTAGGTTGACAGTTGACCCTTAGCAGCTGCCTCTCTGCTATTGTGGATCACCACTGATGAGTGATATATATATTTTTGTTTTCCCTCCCTTTGGCTTCTAATGGGGCCAGCGCCCTTTTGACCTCTCCTACGCGAGCCGATGACGAACGAGACCGTGCTCAGGTCAGAATACTCTGCAGTCCATACATCATACTGTACTAATAAACGTCAGCACCAAAGTGGAATTCCCTTATTTTGTTTGTCTTGTAGGGTATTTTTACAGGAGGAATTGTGCAGAACATTACTACATGGCTAATGCATCATATCACCTGTGTCTCAGATATACTACTTGAGTTATTCCCCATAAATATCCATGACTCTCCAAGTCAGTCCCTGTGACATTTTCCCCCTCCAGATTTTTGTAGCCTTGAGATTGCAGTCCATTTCACATTTTGGCATAGTGTGTAAATGGAGTGCTTTTCTTAAGAAAGCACAACAAAATTGAATTTTTTAAAAAAGGAAACACATGGCATATTGCTTTTGCTATGTTCAGCAGGCCAAGAGGTGCAGAATCTCTGAGGAAAAGACATTCCTGTCTTTTTTTCCCTTCTTTCTGAATGCCACATGGAAAAGGAAAACTTCTGGAAATTCAGTAGTATTTACTGAACTGCATTACTGAGATCAGGGATCAACGATACAGGGGCGACATAGCTCAGGAGGTAAGACCGATTGTTTGGCAGTCGGAGGGTTGCCGGTTCAAACCCTAACCCTGGGCGTGTCGAAGTGTCCTTGAGCAAGACACCTAATCCCTAACTGCTGTGGCGAATGAGAGGCATCAATTGTAAAGCGCTTTGGATAAAAGCCCTATATAAATGCAGTCCATTTACGATCCTCTGTTGCTCAGTTTGAAGAGCAAAAGCTTGTTCATTAGCACCTGTTCAACCCTTTCTCCTGAAGCATTTATAAAGGCAATTTTCACATCGGTGTACTACTCTTAAATAAAGCCTTACAACTTTGTGGCAACAGACAGCAGAGAACTTATGGCATGATTTGAAGGGCACTTGTGTGCCATCAAGAATATGTATCAAAATTTAGGAAATGCGTGAAGAATTATTCAATTATTGAGCCAGTGTCAAAATTATTATATAGAATTCACCCCCAACCTCTTCCCCACAACAGCAAAAAATAAAATTGTGTAGATAATTAAGAGTAGTGAAATTTTGAAACGGTTTCTCAAAGATGTCAGAAAACCTCTCCAAATTGCACATTTTGGATAATGTTTTCTTCACTCAAAATCACATATTTTGGACAGATAAGAGAGGAGAATAAATTCTAACATGTTTTAACTGTCAATAACTTTAATTATTAACTTTACTATGTTCAATGCTGATATACGTGCATTAGCTATCAGGGATTATAACTGAAAACTAATATAAGTTTGGGTCGAATGTGCATTGCTGTTGCTAACGTTACTGCTGCAAACGTCACCCACCTATTGCCTATTGAGAATGTGTCCGTTAGAAGCTTTGTAAAAGAGAGAGATGGTCTGTACGTATGGCAGCGGGAGTGACCGATTGTAGCTTACATCTGCAAGGATGTTGTTCACATTCCGAACGTGTTAAGCAATGGGAAATTATCCAATGTGAAATCGTAAACATCTTAGAAAAAATGTCTGTGCTATTTGCACAAATAGCACAAGCAACTTGATGAACTACTTGCCAAACTTGGTAGATCTTGCTGAAAAGCTGTTGGACGAGTGGCATACAGAATGTTGATGTGGAATAAGAAGAAATAATAAGGAGGACACTAAACTCTCTTTTTCAGTGAACTTAAATGCCCTCCTGTGGGGCCATAACTTTTGTCTAGGATGCCATCTTCATAGTACCCTGTAAATTTGTAAATATACTATGTTTATTTCTTTTTTTTTTCTTCTTTCCTATATCACTTTTTATACCGAAAATGTAACTTGTACGTGTAGCTATCTTGTACCCAGTATTAACATCTCTCACCTGCTAAGGGACTACAGATGAAAATTAGCTCTTGAGCTAACTCTGGCACTGTACCATTTGACGCAACTGCGGAAATGTTGATTACCGTGTGTTGTCCCTTTTAAATACATAATAAATCTTTGAGCAAACCTCCACTTTATAAACAATTAATTAATTTCTTTGAATGTGAAATGTCAAAAATATCCATAACAGAAATGGCTGTTCATTTTATCAGGCTGTCTTGGTATATTATTCAAAAGTAAAACAAATCTTTGAGAATTAAATACTTACCAATGTGAATGGATGGAACATGGAACACCACACCACCGCATTTTCTTGGTCTCCACTGGTATGCACAAATTTGGCACTGGCGTGCAAATTTAAAAGAAGCATGAAAAGGCCTCCTCTGTTTTTACATTTTGAAGGGTACACCCCAAGAAAGTCTTGCCCACATTTTGTGGGAAAAAATTCTGGACTCTAGACAAATGTTCAGCTCCATGACAAAACCTGTCTTTCAATATGACCTACCATGAAGGTGGTGTCCCTGTTCTTATTCAGTGTAATTGTGCTGATTTTTTCTGTGTAATTGTGATTTACTAAACAGAGGCAGTGATTGATAGATCCCCTGTAATTAATGTATATCCTTGTGACATTTTAGAAGTAGGTCTGTTAATGTTGCCAACTGAATAACATGATATTGCAGAGAACATAACCGTATTAGTCGCTGTTTGGGGGTAAAAGGTAGACCTGTCTTGTTTTGAATACCTTGCTATACATTCCACTGATTCTGTCTCCTTTTCATTTTATGTAAACAACTCTTCAAGCCAACCTTCAGTTTGCTACATTCCTAATATCTCAATCTTAGCTCCTTCGTCCATCGTCGATCTGTCTGCTTTTTTGTTGCTCCTCCCTATCCCAGGAGGAAAAGCCTCTCGTTCCCGAAGGAATCTGTGTGCGCCATTGTTGTCAGGCTGTGGGATCTCTTTTTCTTCAAACAAACGTTTCCTGGAATAGCAGCCGCAGCCCATCACGAGACATCCACCCCCACACTCGTCCAGTGAGGGAGGGGCCAAGCCTAGCTTGATCAGAGACTGGCTGCTCCCCCAGAGAGGCTTCCTAAAGCTGCTGTGCTTCCACCGCTGGTCCCTCACCAGCACGCCCGCCAACTGCTGCGCATGCAGCCGCGCAAACAGTCCACTGTCCCGGAAAGAGGGCGCCTTTTTACTATATTCTGGCAAGTTTTTGTAGGGCTGTTGAGATGGTCCACATACTCAATATTACATAGGGGCTCATGGAGACACCATAAAGGATAAATTCTATGATGTTGTGCAGCTTGTACACTTTATAACAAGCATATATTTCTGTTGTACACGGTATAGGCTGGTGCATACAGTACACATTTGTTTTCATATGAGAAAAATGTACTTATGTTTCTATTCACAGTGTACCAACTGCATGGCTGTACATCAGCAAGATAAAGATACACAAACATCTTTTTTTATTCTTTGGGGCTCAGCCCTTGCAGTTGATTTTGCAGATGGGCAATTTATTTCTCTACTTTGAGATATTAAAAATAAGTCAAGCATGATCAAATCTCAAAAATTCATAAAATTAAATAGCCTTTCCAGTACTCCCTTGTGATTTATGGCGTTCTTGTGGTTTGACCCGAGTTAAACTGCCAAGGCTCTGGGCAGCACTGCACAGTTTGATATCAATCACTCTGAATTAAGAATAAAGCAGTCAAAAATACTGAGAGAGCAGAATAAATGGTAGCTGGGTTTGCCAAGAAAGTCTGGTTAATGCTATCACTGTAGATGTTTTTCTCATTTAATTTAGATTTTTGTTACTCCTCTGTCTGCATTTTGAATGGCTACCTGTATTTTTGTCTTTGCCAGGCAGATATGTAAACCCCAGGTTAACAGCTCAGAAGGTAATCTACAGAACTGTGCTCGCACATAATAAAATAACTTGAGCTGTTTTCTTGAACTGCTTTTCAAGACAGTCTGAAGCTAGCAACTGTCCCAGGAAAGGGGTTATTTGCAGTCATTTTCCAGTTTACAGTTTATGTCGGCACCAAGACAAAAAAAAAATTGTTCAGATTCAGAATGTTCCTGCTGTTTTTGGCTGCAGTGCACAGTGGCTGAGCGGTGGGTTTGGGTGGGTGGGTGGGCCGGGATTTCATCTGCTCCATGAACCCAGCAACCAAACAACTGAACATCCCATGGAAGTACATGCACCATTTACATTTTGATGTGTGCGTGCATGTGTGTGTGTGTGTGTGTGTGTACACACATGTAAAAAATAAGGGAAACACAGACCTGAGACATTCTATATGTGAGAGATTAGTGGACAACGTGGACTGTTCATGAAAGTAAGGCATCAAAGTGCACTGTTCAATTTACCATAAAAGCACATAAACACATTTGTTGGCAAAAAAAGAAATGAATAAATGAAAGATCGGCAAGGCTATTGAAGTATACGAATGTTTGAAAATATAATGCACTGCACTTATTTTGTCAAGTTATGCACCATTATTATTTATACTTACATGTCCCATTTTATTACTACTCTAGCTTTATTCACAACTTATTTTGCCCTCAATTTTTAACCCATGGTATAATACAAGAGCACATAAGCCTCAGTCATATTGACACAATGCGATGGATTATGATCCAGCTAAAGTCATTCATTTGAAATGGAGAGGCTGCAGTACTGGACAGTCATGCTGTTGGATTGTGGTCTCACCGTTGCGGTTTTTCCTACTACTGTGGTGTGCGGCTGGGGAGGCATGGTGGCTGTGCCAGTTCTATTGAGGGTAGAGATGGTCTGGTATTTATGCACCCAGATGGCTTTGATAGGCTAGCCTAATTATTTGTGTTATAAAGCAATATTGTAGTTTAAAATGCAAGCATTGTAGTCCAGTAAAAAGTGTTTATGTGTTGCTTATTTTACCTTTTTTCTTTTGATTCTTTAAAATGGTGTTTTTTTTTCCCAACACCAACAACTCATGATTTACATGAGGAGCAGACCAGATGCCATGCAGCGTCTGCTTACTTTCGTCGCCCATGTCAGAGGATTAGAACTATTGTTACAGCCATGTGTCAGACTGCAGCTGGTATAAAAGCTCAAATCGATAATGGAATGGAAGCAGATGCTGCATTGCCTTTGCTGTGCTCCTGCGGTATATCGGGCCAAAGGCTAGGCAAGCCACATCTCTTTTTGTTAAAGAAAAAACATGTGAACTAACTGGAGTGAAGTCATCACAGTTCTTCTCTGCAAAATGTATTTCTTTTTGGAGGTAACTGTTAGCTATATAAACATGAAAACCTCACAGCTAACTAGTTAACTATATCTGTGGCTACTGTCAAGTTGGCTAGCTAGCTCGATTTATGATAGTGTTGGCTTGCTGTATGTCTAGAGAGGGAGACGACTAATAAAGTGTGTGTGTGTGGTCTGTCTATATCCAGTGTGTCCTCAGTTTACCTTTGCTTGATCATCGGACTCCAGGTTTAAACAACCATAAGAAAATTGAAAGTTTGGAGGCCGGTGCCTCTGTCTCATTGCTTGTTTTGGAATATGGTTTGGGGGTTATGCTCGTGAAAGACTTCAGAAATTAATGAATCAAGAAACAAGTACAGAAATAAAGGCAGAAATATTATGTCAGATTTTATCTATTAAATATACTGTGTACATTCATTTATTTTTGCATTTTTCTTGCATTTATTTATTTATTTATTTTAAATTCTCACATTTTTTGTTCCTCCATTGTCACCTTCAAGGAAAAGCAATTTCATGGTTTTTTGAACAAGCCCTGTCATCTTGTCGCTTCGCTTTGCTGTACATGTGCTGATCCCACCCCACAGGCTCTGTAACCTCCTGCACAACTCCCCACACAAAGAGAATCGTGCTCAGAAACACCCAAACACTTCTTAGAAGAAATACAGGCAGTGGAGCACAGAGTTGGCAAATGTGCTCAAAGAGATTGGCAGAGCATCATAGATATGACTGAGCATATATTACTCTGAAGGTAAAAATCATGCATAATATCAGCCTTTAACATAAGATGTTTAAAAAAATGTACCACTGTATATTTTTATGAGAGGTATTATATTTAAATGGGTACCAGTGCAAGATGACAAAAACAGAGGTTTGCCATATGACCACTTAAATGATTTAATAAATTATTTAATCGTGGGGGGTTCTGGGATAGGCTCCAGGATCCCCCGCGACCCTGCCCAGGATAAGCAGGTATAGGTAATGGATGGATATTTTGGCAATTACAAATAATTTGAAGTTAAACCACAATGTAGTTTAATATACACAATGTAGTTTAACCACTCTGTCATTTGCTTTTTCATTAATCCATCTTGAAATTTTACAGCATATGTACAAAATGCAGATTCACAAGATTACAGGCGCCTTTGGACCAACAACAAATTAGTTGCTGTGACCAGCAAATGTCAATGCGATGCTGAAGGTTCAAGCAGCACGTAACATTGAATCTATTTATAATAATTGGTTCGAATTGGTTGGTTGTTTTCCCCATTACTTTTAACTGTGACAACAACCCCCTTATGTAGTACATTTTTCTGAATGCAAATAAACATGTATGACAGACCGTACCCCAAAATGGATACTCTATGAATGGAAAACCATGTCTGCTGTCCTTTTTTTGTCTTTCTAATGCTGAAGTCTTGAGAAATACCATTTCCTGTCTTAAAAACAGAATTCCTCTCCAAATCCATCTATTCAAGTATTGCTGTTTGCTTATTGTCGGGTTATGTTTCTCTTCGTTTTACTGAAATCTTACCTGGTGTAAACAGCAGAAGGAAATCACAAGGTTTAAAGTCCCATGTTAATTGGCATACTGATTTTAATTCCACTTGAGCATATAATTTTTTAGGACCATTAAATCTTTACTAATTGCTACGGGCCATTCTTATAATAGCCCAACTCCTAAACAGGAGGGTTTAGGAGTTGGGCTGAAGCCTACCATATGCATATCATTTTATATCCGGATTTTAGGTGATTTATTGCTCCGCTGTCGTTCTTTTTTATTTATTTATTTAACCTTTAATTACCCAGGGTAGGTTTATTTGACCAGAGGGAAGATTGCCCCCTGCTGGCCCACCAACACCACTTCCAGCAGCAACTCAGTATTCCCTGGTGGTCTCCCATCCAAGTACTAAACAAGCCCACACTTGCTTAGCTTCAGCCACTCAGCAGGAGCAGAGTACATGGTGGTATGGCTTCTTGTCTCTGGGTGGAAAAGCCACAAGAACTAAGCTTGTTCATACTGTGAAATGGGAAAAAATTCACGGACTGCAATAAAAAGCACCATTGAAACTTGATATTGTGTCTGTGTAACCCAAGTGCCATCGCAAGGTGAAGGGGATGTGATAATACATCGCAGTGCTTTGTTTGATAGTGCACATCTTTACTCTCACAACCAACTCAGGTAGAACTTATTGCATAATATTTTGTATAGATTAGGTCTTGTAATTAGGTCTTCAGATTAGGTCTTCAGACAGTGATAACTTAAGATGTTTAATTCAGTAAATCTAAGAGGGTTAATGCTTGGTTAATCTATTTTTTTTAATTAATGTTGGTTTTGGAGATGCCATCAGTATTCAAAAAGGGTGGCTTAATTTTGCATTAACCTCATGTTAAAAAAGGAGGAAGTTTCATTTGTTTTTGCATTTTTTTGTAAAGACAATACATTTTTATATTATTGTTTCTGACTTGTGCTCACACACACAGTGATAACTTCAATGCAGACACAATTATGAAAATAGGAAATCTGAGGTCAAGCATTTTTTTTAAATGAATGATAGGTATGGTCCAACATGGCATGCTCACTGAACAATGGAATGACATTTTTTCAGTAACATTTGTGTATAATAGATAGTTTTTTGTGATCTACCCAGAAACCAATCCTCTAGTACTTCTGGTTCAGTGGATATTTATTTTAAGTTGATCAAAGTTCTGATTTAAACTGTGCTTGCATTTAGTCTGACTCTTCATGGGCAGAATTGGAAAATGGGCAATTTATACACAGAAACTGCTTGGTGTGTCATAGCTTTCTCGAGTATGAAAATAAAGAGCTTCTGGAACGTATTATATGCCCACTGTCGAGGTCCCTGGAGGCCCAGTCATACGGCTAATTTTGTGGGTCCGCCCACATGCTGTACTTTATTCTGGTTAACATAGATCAGCTGTGTGACGGTTTTCTGGGCAGTGGACCAATTCAGCACTTCCTTTGCCCCATAATAGTTGTTGGCTGTTGGCGAGGCAGACAAGGCTGTGTTTTGCCTATGTGGCACACAACCTGGAAGCTGGCTTGGTTTCTTGAGTGTTTGTGACAAATTAACAAATAACAAATTAATTCTGGTAAATGGACTGCATTTATATAGCGCTTTTATCCAAAGCGCTTTACAATTGATGCCTCTCATTCACCCATTCACGCACACACTCACACACCAACAGGTGTGAAAGGCTGCCATGCAAGGTACCAATCAGCTTGTTGGGAGCAATTTGGGGTTAGGTGTCTTACTCAGGGACACTTTGACATGTCCAGGGCGGGGGATCGAACCGACAACCCTCCGACTGTCAGACAACCGCTCTTACCTCCTGAGATATGTCTATGTCTGTCTGAGTTGTGCACCAACCTCCTTTGAGATACCATGTGAGGCTGAGGCAGATGAACAAACACCCAAACGGGACACCAGCCCACAGGATGTGTCTTTTTAAGCTTCCGTACCAGAATTTCCAATAATGTTGCAGTTAAATTGTGAAATGGTTGATCTCAGGATTTATCTTAGCACCTTAAAACCCTCTTTAAACCCAGGGCTTTTTGTAAGAATCTTAAATAAACCCCATTATCTCGAAAGCTATATACAGTACAGATATGGTTCAAAGCTTGAAATAAAGAGCACATTTGTACCAAAATGACCAAATCTCACACAGGAGTCTCATTCAGTAAACATACAGGACATATTTATTATTATTATTATTATTATTATTATTATTATTATTTTCAAGATTACCATGAAATTAATTAAATGCAGTCCAGTGTAATGTACCTGGGAGTTTCTTGATTAACAAGGGGATAGTCTGTATGAAGTCTGTACAAATACAGTGAATATAACTGATAGGTCCTCTCAGTGGGTTTTCTACCAACTTATTGTTGCTAATTGACAGAATTAGCAGCAATAACTAAGGAGTGCGGTACTTGGGAGGGGCATGACAATGGGTCAGTACAACTGAAATACAGGGCAAAGGGTCAATTTTTCCACAAGAGTAGACTATTTACATAATCTCTCACAAACAGGAACAACTTGTTTTGATGCATGGAAACCTAAAATCCAGGTGAAAATTGGTTTAAACTAATCAGCTCCTTTTTTAAAATCCAGGTATTTTTCTGTGAAAATTGGTAAAAACTGTAAACAGTGACCTTTTTCTATGTACTAAGAGTCGATTCACTTGTTTTGACTGAGGGTGTAATTTGTTTACATAAGTAACAGTAGAGAAGGATTATCAACTGTCTTGTTGCAGACATTTTTTGGATTATGAAATGTCGTAATCATCCATCTGGGGTGAGGGGACTGCCTTGTTTTTTTCTGTTATCTCCAGTGGTTTTACTGATCAAGACAGGGTTTTTTTGCAGCAGAGTGTATGCTTTACAATGGTATGTGGATTATTGTGCAGTACAGTGCAGATAAAAGCAATCATTTAAGACAATATTATTTTAAATGCTGGCGTCTAATTTCATGGCCATTGTGCTTTAAGGGTTTTCAACTCTGAACAAAAAGAACAGTCTTGTCAGTCATGTAATGTCATCCAGATTGTTTGACGTAAGGACTGACGACAGTAGAGCAAAATTTGAAAGTCTTGACTATTGTTACTATTTGTAGGACATTGGGTGAGGTAAATGAACACCTTTTTGGAAGGGTGAGTGGAGTATTTCAGTGTTTAGCCTGCATGCTGTTTATTTAGTTTAACCTGAATGTACTGTACAGCAGTGTTCACTCTGGTGCTCCTGGATGGCATAGCATGGACAGGCCTCCCATTTTGCTCTGCTTTTGGAGAAAAAGGGTTGGTTGTGCTGCATCATCACATAAACACTGGAGCTTTGTGAATGATTGGCACACGGTTTTCATTAGAAAGCTTCTAAAATCAAACTTCCATGCAGCTGATTGGCTATACAGGCAGCCAGTGAAAGGCTTGCTTGTGAAAGCTGAATGTGCTCTGTTTTAAAGATTTAAACCATCAGCCTGGGTGCCCCTTTCCTGTTGGAAAGACAGGAGGAGGAACTGAAGAGCACTGTCTTGTTCTTGTGTGTGTGTGTGTGTGTGTGTGTGTGGGCGAGACGCCTCTCTCCTGCACACGTCTCCAGTTCATGCAAGATCAGTCTTGATGTAAATGGAAGGATTGGTTACACGGTGCAATTCCAAGTGTTCCTAAGAGATCCTGATTACTGTACTCCCTTTGACATAAAATGTAAATCTCTAGGATACCGCCAGAATGGAGCTTTAAAAAAATGCTTGGGTGGACAATTTATTTTTGGAATGAAAAGGAGATGGGGGGATGGCCAGCACAACTGCCTCAGGCTAGACAGAACAGGAGTCTGATTTCCTGTGTCTGGCTCGCCCGCACACCCCTCTTCCCCTCAGAGACCCGAGGTTCCGTGCTCTCCGCACTCTGAAAACTCTCGCCAGCTGCCTGCCAACAGCAGGAGCTCTGCGGGTCGGGTTTCCCAGTCGAAAAAACCCCAAGAAACAGAGATGGAGGGGGAGATGGAGAAAGTGTGCATTTTTACTGCTGTGAAAAATCCATAGAAACAGATGAAGTGAGGGACCAATGTAGAGAGTGTGCACTTTTAATGGTCTGAAAAACGTAAAGAAAAGGCCAGAGAGAGGAGAGTATTTTCATGCACGCATTGGTCATGGTACTGTCTCCCAGACTCTCTGACAGAAAATGAGAAAGCTGTAAATATGTGGTGCAGGACTGCCGTTACATGCTAGGAAATCATTATAGTGGACTTTCCATCTTGAAGAAAATGAATAAAAAGCATTACATGGCTGAAAACGAGCCCATAGCATCTGGTATGACAGATTCTGCGGGTTTCACAACAGGAGTCTTTCCACATGAATGAGCACATCCTAGAGCAACTCTGCGTCCACTTCCTAGAAGACCTAAAAAGTGTATAGCACAATTTGTAATTTGGCCAGGATCCATCAACATTTGCCCTGACTCCAAATTATTCTTTTTTCTTAGTAACTCCTTAAATCACATGTATTTAAAAAAAAAAAAAAAAAAACTTGCATTTTTTGTTGAGTTCAGGAATGTTCATTAAAATGCAGACCTTTGGCAGAAATGGGTGACGTAAGTTGATTATGGCCTCTTAGGGGTTGTTTTCCAAAGGAGGTGCATTAATTTGTTGTACGTATGTCTTAAGGGTTGATGCAGAAAGTCTGGCCTTCTTATATATGAATAATGGGGTCAAAAACAGCAATCCACCTTCAGAGAGAGTGTTTGTGTCTGACTTTCCATTAATGACAGCACGGTCTTGTATGTCAGCAGTTCACCACACGTGGGTTGTCTACAGTTTACAGTGGTCATGCCATCTTCAACAAGGAAGGGCCAAGTGTGAAGGGAGATGCACATTTCCAGAGGATTCCAACAGATGTCTTCCACCTTCAGTGGAGATGCCGCAGATCCATGTGTGGAAATCCCTTGCTGCGGTCCACTTAACTAATGACCAGGCAATCGATCACAGCCCCCCTTCTCTGGATTCCAGCCCCTGGCACCTTGCACTGCCAGAATCTTTGTTTTTTTTTATTTTTAGCCCAAACATATTGCTGATCATTGGAACAACTGCTTGATGTTGGCGAGACTTCAGCTGCCTTTCACCAGATTGAAAAATGAGACTTATTCTGCGAAACCGAATGGAACACTGCGCTGAAATGTTTGTCCTTCCTATTCCTGCTGTGGATCATTCTTCTGTTTCCAAGAATCCTCTGAACAACCTTGCTCCATTTTCACATCACGTCTTTATTTCTTCATTCTTGGTGAAGTTGATAAGGGTATACCCCCTCCGCCCCTCACAGCCAGGTTTTAACCTGCGTAAGATTACATTATTCAATGAGCCAGCTCCTGTGGCACATTAGTTCGTATGAAATAGCCTAAGTAGTGTTGACACATTGATCACAATTCCATAATTGTAATGTAATCGTTGTCTTGATTACTGAGTCTCTGCTACTTTGGCCTTCAGTCCCCATTACTGAATATCTTTGAGAGTCTAGCTGTTTTTTTCTCCTGCTTTGTTTTCTCTAGTCAAGATTCCCATGTGCTTATTACAAAGTGATATTTTCCTGACACTGCATCTCTGTCCTCTGCTCTCACCTTTTGATATATTGTTGTTATTCAAGACATTTGATGCTGTGATAGTGTTACCTCAGGAAACTTGGTCAACTCTTCTGAAAGAAATGCCTTGGCCCAATACTTTTCTAATGGTAGATTCATCTAAAAACTACCAAAAAAAAAAATCTATCAAAAAAATTAAATTAGATTAAAAAAAAAAAATTAGTAGTGACCTTCAACTTTTCTTGTCTATAAATTCCTGATGTAAATGAAAAAATAAACACTTAATGCCAGTGAAGATAGTTTTATTTTACTTGTGCACGTCTGCAGCATAACAGTGATGACATATGCATTACATCAACTTTAGACATGAGATACAATGATCCGATACAATGATCCGAAAAATGCTTTTTCTCATTTTCACAAAATGATAGATGTTTTTGTATTGTAGACAGGTATAGAACAAATGCATGGGAGATTGTCGGTGAATGACTTTGTATTTTACATTATTTTAAATATTTATCATTTTGTAAAATTAGTCTGTATACTGTTTAATTATCATAATTAATAATTAATGTGAACATACATACCCTTATAGGAATAAGATGCTCTAATGTGACCCAGCTGTACCTGAATTTCAGGTGGACAAAACACAACTGCTTTTTGTGGGTGTTTTGAAGCCATGTAGTAACATTTGGCAAAGAGCCTTGATTTCAATCATTGCTAGAATAATGCTGAGTAACTGCACAGTAATCATCTACTTTTTTAAAATTTGAGTATAAAACATACTCATGATTGTCATTGTTAAGTTAAGTTTAAGTTTATTGTCATTCCTTCTCTTTACAGGTTATGCAAAAAGCATGAAAGAGATACAGTGCCCCCGGGGCCATAGTGCAACACATAAAAACAGAAAATTCAACAAGCAATAAAAACAAAGCAATAAAAACAGAACGTACAACAATAAGAGCAGCAAACTTAAAACTTCACTGAAGATGAAGTGTAAAACAGCAGAGTGTCCGACTGTTAAAGTGCTGAAGTGCTTATGTAAATCTAAAACCGTCAGGTAGGACAGTTCAGGAGACCAACAGCCTGTGGAAAAAAGCTGTTTTTGAACCTTGATACTCCTCAGCCTTCTTCCAGAAGGCAGCGGGTCAAACAGTCCTTGAAAGGGGTGAGAGGAATCCTTCATGATGCTGTGGGCTTTTCTTTTACACTTTTCTGTGTAAATGTCCTTGATGGCAGGGAAACTAGTTCCGGTGATGTACTGGGCCGATTTCACAACCCGCTGCAGGGCCTTCCTGTCTGCAGCTGAACAGTTCCCATGCCAAACAGTAATGCAGCAAGGCAGTATGGACTCTATGGTACACCTGTAGAACCTGGAGAGAATGGATGTGCACAGCCTAGCTCTCTTTAGCCGTCTTAAGAAGTACAGGCATTGTTGTGCCTTCTTCACTAAGGAGGAGGTGTGCTGGCTCCAAGAGAGATTGTCTGTGATGTGCACCCCCTAAAACTTAAAACTGTGTACTGTCTCCACAGCAGCACCATCAACCTGTAGGGGGGAGTGATTCACTCCGGCCCTCCTGAAATCGACAATCATCTCCTTCGTCTTGTCAACATTCAGAGAGAGGTTGTTGTCTCAGCACCAGATCTCAAACTGTCTCACCTCGTCCCTGTAGGCGGATTCGTCGTTGTTGGTGATGAGCCCCACAACTGTGGTGGCATCAGCATACTTGATGATGTGATTGCTCTGGTGTATAGGGGCACAGTCGTGGGTTAACAGTGTGTACAACAGTGGGCTCAGCACACAGCCCTGGGGGGCTCTAGTGTTCACAGTAGTGGTAGTGATTGTGCAAATAAACTAAACTCAACATCAGGAAAGTGCAACATTAGTTCTCCATTACTTTTTCATTTTGCAGGATGTTGTGATTACTCTATATTCTGTGTAATTACTGCCACATGTCCATTTAGATAAGAGGCTACATTACATGATCATAACAATGCTGCAATTATTTAAGAAATATGCAGGGTAAAATGCATCTTATGGAACTTGGGAAGGCTGGTAGATAAACACACCGAGGCCCCGAATGGTAGTTCTATAAAAGTACTGTTATGTTTTATTTGGAGAGTGTAGTTATGCTATTAATTTACAACATGGGTTCAGTGTCATATTTATGGGATATGTATCTAATCTCCATTCAGTTAAAATGTGCTCTTTAAATTCACATTGATCCCTTTTGGTTATACCAAGAACAGCTGATCACTTATTTGCAAAGGTCTTCACATTGATGTGTATAGACTAGACTTTCAGTCTTCTGTAGCAAAGCATTAATTTTGAAAATATGGAGAGAACTTTGGAAGAAAAACAATCCCAAAATGTGCAAAGCAGCTGTGTTTGAAAGAAACACTAAGAGGGAGACTATGGCAAAGTAATTACAGCTAAATCCAGAGAGTCTTTTTCCACTGGTGCGAGTGGAGCAATGCGGTTCCCCCTTACGCAGCGTTAAGACCCAGGTGCTCTATTATTCTAGGCAGAAAGAGGCTGATTGAAAACACACGTTCGTTATATAAAGATGTCCTGGCTGCGTGTGGGATCCCTCCAAATGTTTTTGTTATGATTGGTTGTTTGTCTTTTCAGCTCATCCTTCACCTTAGCCTTTCTTTGGTATTCATTTCAAATATGGTTGTGAATTTCGTTTAGTGGTACTGGGAAGTTAGAGGGAATAGGTACAGGGAACTGTAGAAGAATAATAAACAGCAGAATGTTGCAGACAAATCCATGTAGGGATTGCAGAGCAAAGACCCTCTAAATCAGGGCTACCTGAGACACTCAGGGACAGCCACTGGCCAATAGATTTCCCAACTCTCTGTAGGCCACTAATATTCTCAGAATACTCCGAGAAATGGGGAATGGAAACTGAGTTGTTTCAAAAATGCTGAACCCTAGAAACATTATTCCTGGAAAGGGAAGTTCCATCTTGTGGGATGTGTTTCATGAAATATGATTTTTATTGCACGTTTTTGCTAGCAGTATGTGATAGGTTAATGTTTCAGTTGGCTTGAATTGTCGCCTCCACTTGGAACCCTGCCTACAGAAGTCTGTGATTCGTCATAAAAAGTAACTGACCAGCACTTCCTGGGAAGTGAGATGTGCTTATCTTGCATGAAATGATCTACCTAATAAAGCTTGTAGTACCACAAAGTTTTGAGAATGACATGAGGCTACTTCAAAACAAGGCATTCAAGCATTCTGTCTGCTGGGTGAATGCTTGCATACACCAGTGGTTCCAAACCCTGTTCCTGGAGATTTGCCATCCTGAAGGTTTTTATTTCAACCCTAATTTGCCACACCTCATTCTGCTAATTAGCAGCTCAATGAGATCTCTAAGTGCTGAATGAGATGTGCTTTATTAGAGTTGGAGTGAAAACCTACTGTAGTTCTAAAGGAACAGGCTGTCTCTCTGGCCATTGTGCCACATGTATTGAAACATACTTTTTTACGTGAGCTGATTTTTTTGTCCTTTTTGGTGTGAAAGTCCAATAGCATTGTCTTAATTGCAACACAACTATTTACTGCAGATAAATATTTTGAATTGCATGTGTAGCTCTGCTTAGACTAAGTTTTGTTTACCTCCTGTTTCAATATTCAGTCACGCCACGGTGTTTAGAGATTAAAACGTGGTGGTGCTTATTGTAATGAAAACAGTATTGACTCTGCTGTAGGTGTCTCTTCAGGGAATCACCGTGCCTGTCTGCCTTCTTATTCTTTGCAATTTTGTCACATTCAGTGCACTGATGATGGTCCATTAATAGAAATGTGAAATCGTGTGCACATTTTTAGCCCCAGTCTTGGCAAGATGTTCAGTGTTTTTCATTTCAGAAGTTACTTTAATCACATGCACTGTCAGTTCTCTTTTTCACACAGCAGTATCTGAGGTGGGTCGAGCCTACTTAAAGTGTAGTGTGAATTCAGGTGTGAATAGCATACTTGCGGTTGTGTGATGCATTATGTGTACTGGTGAGTAGAGCAACACAGTGCTAGTACTCGGGCTTGGTCCTATCCGTTGCTCAAAAAATATTTGCTGCCCTTCATTAGTTGCTCAAACCGCTTGTCATATATGGTTCCTTTGAACGTTGCACCTTTGGGTTCTTAAAGCTTAATATAGGACTGATCTGCTGTTTCTGCTCAGCCATACCACAAGGTATACTTACATTTTCTGAACTTGAAATATTTTCAGTTGGTGTTGTTGCACATTACACTGATGTCCCAAAGTCAGAGAATAATTCCGCCTGTTTGTGTTGTGGAAAATTCCTGCAGCAGGCCAGTGTAGGAGAGCCTGACATTAGCAAGAGCCAACAGGAGTTCACTGAACTCAGCAAACCATTAAATGTGTTTGCAATGGTCAAAATGCTGGGTTTCAGTAAGATGTGCCCTATAGTCTGGCATCACAGGGCTGTGCATAATTGACCATGCTGTAACAATACCCTGGGAGGGAGGCAGGCCATTTTCAGGCAGCTGACTCCTTTGGTCCACTGGATACCTGCTGTCCACCTGCACCAGTTGCACATGAAATGTGCTCCTCTAGCAAAATGACTTGGCAGACTACAGATTTAAAGGAAGCACTGGCTGGAAACTTGTACTTCGAAGGAGAGCATATGCCGAGTACATCGCAGCAACGTGGTGGGCCTACAAAAGTGAGGGGAATTTAGAATGCTAAATAAGACATATTTACTTAAAACAGACACTGTGGAGGAAAAAAGATGAATGCAATGCAATGTGAATGGCACCACAATCTGTTAGCATTTTGACATCTGATGTTAAGGGTGACCAGAGGGTAAATCCCACTTTTTGCTTCGTAAATGGAGTTTTATGTGAAAGAGATTTGTAAAGCACTAATCACATTAAAACTACCCCATCATTGATTTAGTAGAACATTCCTGTTTAGTTTTTTTTTGTTTTGACTACATTGGATTTTTTTTTTTTTTTATGAACATGAGCTTAAATTGCAGACTGTCAGCTTTAATTTGAGGGTATTTACAGCCAAAATACTAGGTGTGTCAAAATCAGCTGTTTCATACATTGTTAAGGAACCAAGATGTGCACACGATTTCACATTTCTATTAATGGACCATCATCAGTGCACTGAATGTGACAAAATTGCAAAGAATAAAAAGGCAGACAGGCACGGTGATTCCCTGAAGAGACACCTACAGCAGAGTCAATACTGTTTTCATTACAATAAGCACCACCACGTTTTAATCTCTAAACACCGTGGCGTGACTGAATATTGAAACAGGAGGTAAACAAAACTTAGTCTAAGATCGCACTGGTGAGATTAGTCATAGCAATAGCAAAAGACCTGGTTGCCTATAGAAGACCATGGAAGTGGAAGACTGAAGAATACTTTCAGTTGTGAGGAAAAAACACTTTTTAACTGTCAAACGGATCAAGAACATTTTCCAGAACATAGATGTGTCCGACTACCATAAAGAGAAGACTGCACCAACATAACCTCAGAGGGTTCATCACACGTTGTGAACTACTGGTAGGCCTCAAGAACACAATGGACAGAATAGAGTACATTAAAAATCTGTAGAGTCCTAGAATAGTCTTTTGGACAGCTGAGACAAGTGTTAACCTGTACCAAAGTGATGGAAAGAGGAAAGTGTCGAAGAAGAAATTAACTGCTCATAATCCAAAGCACCTCACCTTATCTGTGAAGCATGGTGGAGGTAGTGTTATGGCTTGGGTGTGTTTAGCTGCTACTCAAACTGGCTTCTCTTTATTGATGAGTTGACTGCTGCCAGCCACAAATTCTGAATAGTACGCAAACATCTTATCTGCTTAGATCCAATTAAAGGCCTCAAAACTTTTTGGACAGCTCTTCACCCTGCTGAAAAGCAACCATGGAGTTTTTCAGGGCTAAAAAGTGGAATGTTCTTGACTAAATAAGTCAATTGTCTGACCTGAATCCATTTGAACATATGGTTCACTGAAGACAAGACTGAAGGAAAAAGTCTCCCAAATGAAACATAAATTTAAAATGGCTGCAGTACAGGCCCGGGAGAGCATCATCTTGGTGTCTGGTGATGTCTTTGCATCCAAAAATTCAGGCAGTCATTGTATGGTAAGGCTCATGTTCAGGATTTTTCTACTTCCTACTCCCCAGGTACATTTTGGCCTATTTGCCAAAATAAATATAACCACTTTTTTAAGGAGATTATGCAGACGGTTTGTATTAAAAACAGTCAAAATGGCAATCTACAGCTCTGGTAAAAATAAAATGAAATCCTTTATTAAATCTGCCAGTCATCGCTGCCAAATTATGGACAAGCTTTATCTGAATGCATTCGACCAATCACAGGTGTGAAATATATTTTTAAACTGTTATTTCTTTTTTCAGTTTTCTGTCATTTTCAACAACTTTGCTATGACTGTTCCACAACTTCAGCCCATATTTCCTGTTACAAACACCGGCCTCAATTATATATCATATTATAAGACTTTTATATTATCTTCTGGTCAAACCTTTAATGGCCTTTGTGTCTTGTGCTCCATACATTTCTTATTCTTATCTCATTATAGGCGTAGCCTAATTAAGTTTTCTTTTGCAAATTAAACCAATTTGGGTGGCTTCTTGAATTTGTTTTAGGCTATGGACATCCTGCTTCGATGCCAGTGCTATGTCACACAACCGATTTAAGCAGCAGAGGCCCTGAAAGGCAAGGTTTAAAAAAAGTGTGAAGTTGTCCAAAACAGTAAATGTTTATCATGTACATGACTGACTTCTGCAAAAAAACAATTTACACCTTGCCTTTCAGGGCTTCCATACTACACTGAAAAAAATAAAAAATAAAGTTATCTCATACGCATGGGATAATAACTCATACATAAAACATATCTTGTATGTATGACAGATTGACTTTTTTTGGCCACTTTTTTTTTTAACCACAAAAAGTTTTTTTGCCTTTCAGGGCTTCCGTAGTGTAGTCTTTGCCTGGTGTAGAAAATCAGTTAATGCTGATGTGTCTACTTCTTTTTCTTCCTTTCTACATTTTAGATCGTGTTTACTGGGGCTCGGATCTTCAGATCCCCACTGCCAGCTTTGAGGAGGTGCTTCATGATGACAAAGCTGCCCTGGACTGGCTGATGGAACTGCGAAAAGTGGGCATCGTTCTCCTGAAGGGGGCGCAGTTGAAGCAGGGGCAGGTAGCCAGATTGAGCCAGAGGATCGGCTACCTGAGACTGACATTCTATGGGTGAGTTCTATTTCTTTCTTATCTGTTCCGTTGGAAAGTTGAAATATCTGTCTAATATCTTTCATGTGTTCTAATATCTTTAGTGTGTTCTCTGCTATATACCAGTTCAGCAGATGATTCATTATTGGTGCTTAGAAATTTGAATGGATTGTCTG
This sequence comes from Anguilla rostrata, assembly GCF_018555375.3. NCBI lineage: Eukaryota > Metazoa > Chordata > Actinopteri > Anguilliformes > Anguillidae > Anguilla > Anguilla rostrata. The sequence continues at coordinate 29,487,388 of NC_057937.1, forward strand.
TATCTTCTGTTTTATGTAGGATGTTTGACAATTGAGATAATTGAATTGTTTAACTGTACAGTTTCTGCCAGAAATACAGTCAATATATACTGAAAAACATGCACTGCCGCACTCCAACTCCCAGCCAACACCGAGAAAGGGCACTGTAGGTTGATGCTGCTTATCTTCAAGCAAACACACACACACACACAGCTCCTGGGGGTGCTGATGAATGTCCTGAGAAAAGAGAAATGAGACGGAGGCCATTAGCTGGAATGTGAGTTAACTACCAGTATTATGATACTGGATGTATAGTATGTCAACTCACAGTTGTTGGTGCTATGATGAGATGTTGCTCCAGTCGAATTTTAGTAATTTATTAACCCTCCTGTTCTGTTCATTTTTTAGGTACAGCAAAAATGTTCCCGGGTCAATCCCCATACAGGGGGGGTTTGCAAATACATGAAATGAACCATTTTCATTTAAAATGTTGATTACACTAATTAAGGCCAGTAGAAGAAGTTTCATACTGAAAAAATAATTTTAAGTATTTTTCCTAGATTTTCAAACTTTAAAAAGGGTCAATTTGACCCGCAACATAACAGGAGGGTTAACTAATAAATAGCATAAGCTGGATAGGTTGCTAAAAATATTGCGCTAAAGCTAACTGAAGCAGCAACCTGAAAACTAGCTCAAATGTCAGTGCCAGTATTGTATAAAAGCAATAGGAGCCTGTAACAAATGGCCTCAAAAGCAAAAATTATAACTACATTTGGCTATGTGCTAGCATTGACATTAGTTTTTATGTTACTTCACACTAAATGAATTCAAAGAAATTAAGGCTAATAAATCATTATTGTTTATGTAGTTATACTTTCAGCAATTTACCATAACATTAACAGTCAGTAAGTTGTGCTGGAGTGAGCAGTCAGAAGACTTCCCAACTAAGAGAGAACATATAAACTTCTTGTCTTAGATATTTTATGGAACAGTACACTCTCCAAATGAGAGAGAACTTTATGAAAACTTTGTGGCTTAGAACCCTTTATCTTTTATGGAACATTAGGACATAACATTTTATTTATCATTTCCCTTTTTTCAAGGTCTGAGCCATCGCTTGAATATTGTTTTTAATGTTGTTATGAAAGATACAGTATATACTGTTTGAATAATAACAAGAATTTTTAATTAATTCAAGCTTATCGTTTTGTGTTTGTTAAAAGCTATTTCAAAAATTTCTATTTAATTTGGATATAGGGATTATTTTAAAAAATTATAACAATATTGAAATGGGGACATAACTGCTCAGTGCTACAATATAACATCCTTTCAATGATTCACAGGTTGTGCATTTGTCATGTCCTGAATCTATATACAATCATTGCATATCAAGTATAGACAGTACCTTCAAAGACCCCCAGGGGTCTACAGGCCTCCTGTTGAAAACCCTAGAAAATTTATGTGAGTCATAACTGGACAAAACACTGCAACTTTAACAATTTAATATTGTTCCCATTGCAAAATGCTGTGTTCCTTCACTGATAAATGGAACTTTGACATTAGTTCCATTTAGGCCTACATTATCTGCTCGTCAATTTAATTTTTTTTCTCAACCCTACGTTCCACTTACGTTCCCTTACACCTTTCCCTGAGCTGTTTTTTTTATCATAATTCTTTTTCACAACCCTTAGTGTATAGTTCTTCTCTACCCTGCCTTGACTGTGCTTTCTGTTGTTTTACTCCCATAAAAAATGTAGAAAAAAGAAAAGGTGGTCGTTTATGTCTGTGGTAGAATTTTCCGTGCTAGACATTGCAAGACTGTTTATTTGAAAATAGTGACATGCCATTTGTACGAGCCGCAAAATAATGATTAAACAAAAGAACAATCTGCATTGCGTAATCGCTAATGTGAAATACAGATGTTGTTTGTAGTTGTACTGACTGTGGTAGTGCATTGACAGCAAGCCAGCTAAACTGCACTTGAATCTCGTATTACATCTGAAGTAGAAAGTATCACTTTCTTGCTTATATTATGAGGTTTTAACTTTATTGACTTTTTTGGGTTTCACAGTGGTGAAACACGGGTGCCCATTTGCAGGCCTAGAGTTATACCCTTGACTTGGTCATTTGTCCATCAGATCAACATTGCATTTCCCCATCAACAGAGACTGATGTTCCATTGAAGATAAAACATTGGGAGAAACAGCAAGACATCTGATGACATCATTTAGTATTTATGAGTGCACAAACTGACAATATTGAGTGAAAGTACATCCAAAATGCTCCCCAACATGTTGATTCTTTGGAGGTAGTTATATGTCTTCTGTAGTTTTCTGCCAAGGATGAACTAATGAGAAAGAATCACCGATTGTAACGTGGAATACATTTGCTATAGCTGCAATTGGTAAAATACAATAATCAGAAAAATGGCGAACTTACAAACTGACATTCATAGTTACAGCCTGCATAGCTTGCAAGCCACACCTACCACACCTACTGTCTTCCTCACATTATTACAGATGTGATATAGAATATGTAAGGAGTGACGTCCACCCTGTGTTGGTCCAGAAGCAAGACAATAATGGATAGGCCAGTGGTGCTCAATAAAGTGCCATGGAGGGCTGAGAGTATGCAGTTTTTCATTCCTACCAATCACTTCCTGCTGATTTCACTAATTAGTTCCCTCCTCTGGTTGAAGGTGACTAAAATCAGCAGGTGTAGCGATTGGTTGAAATGAAAACCTACAAACTCTCAGCCCTCCATGGCACATGATTGGGCACCACCAGGATAGGCAATCACTGTAGGTAGTTGAGTGCATGGTTGATAAAATTGCCATCCAGTAAGTAATGCTGTCTGGTGAGATCGAGTGACAGCCTGGGTTAGAGTCCATTCAGTTTTCTGTTCAGGCAATTCACAAAATGAATTGCAATTAAATTTTCTATAAATTGAAAAATCCTCACAAAATATATTCATTTTTCAATTCATGTATTGAACTTCAGTTGCTTTTGTGGATTGACCGATGTGAAAGAGGACATTGCGGAATGTAAAGCAAAAGCAGATGTAGCCTGGGTCCACATGGACACTTAACTGTTTTGAAGGGTTTTGAAAGTAGAGGCCACCTGACAAACAGCTGAGTTGGTGCAAACCTAGATCTTCTCAAAGTTACAGCCATTTCAAGACAGTTATGTAATGTTATGCATCCATCCTATATTTATTTTATTTATGTATCCTTTATTTTACCAGGAAAGCCCCAATGAGATCTCATTTTCAAGGGCGACCTGACACACTACACAAAACAATATCACAAGGACAAGGCAGATACACAGGCGATAAGACAGGTTGTAAAGATATGCAGTGGTTAAACAAAATTAAAAGCAAGTGCACTCCTCAGTTACTGTGTAGTTATTGTGTTAATGCACTTTTTTGTACGTCGCTTTGGATAAAAGCGTCTGCTAAATGAATGTAATGTAATGTAATGTTAAGAATTAAACATGTAAAACCAGAGAGTATTAAGAGGGTATTAAGATTGACAGGTCAAGTTGATTCTGGCGGTTATTCCCACTTTTCTGTGCATAGTAATTAAGAGCCTACTTCCCAAATCAAGGAATCTTAAAAAGCAACAAATACCTGGGACAAAGCTCATAGGTACTCAAATTTAGTAGATAGTTGGCTTGATGAATAAAAGAGATGGGAGTGAATGGGCCTAAATAAATTAAGTAAAGTTAAACCATTCATAGAGTACAGTGATGGTTTAGCGATTTGGCATTTGTGTTGAAATGCAATGCGCTGTGATGCACTCTTGTCAAAGGCCTGTAAAGAAGTGTAAGGAACATGCATGTACATTATGCCACCATAACCAATAATGGGTAAAAGTGTAGATAAAACCAACCTTCTCTTGGCTTCAAACTACACAAAATTTATTTCTAAAGTAGAAGCCCAGTTTCTTAATCAAATTGTTATTGTGGGTTTTCAAACAGTGCCATCCAACCAGAAACCTAAATACATATGACACTCGTTCAGTTTATGTATTACTATGTAATACGCCAATTTGCATCTCCTCTGCATTTGGAGTATTGGACCTAGCAAACTACTTTTTAATTTAGTTTGATACATTGAAGACCAGATGACGTTCATTAAAAGCAGTCTGAATAGAATTAAAATCAGATTGCAGGTCTTGTATGGCTCGAGCTAGTGAGGAGGCACGGCAATAAAGAATAGAATAAGCCTATTGTTTAAATAAATTGTGAAAAGAGCTGGTTCCAGTACCAATCCATGAGGGACACCTTTAGTATACAAAATGTTTGTCCTGTAGAGGACTGTAACCTATCACCTGTTTTCTTTGTGCCAGAGGGCCTCAACCTGCAGAGGACTAGTTTGCAAATTTGCATCAAGGAATGTGAAGGGAGAATGAAAAGTGGGAGTTTTGGGAACAACTGGAGCTTTATTACCATTACCAAGGTCACATTCCGGTTATAATCCATTGAGTCCACTAAAGCATCTTGACTGAGTGGACAGGAGAATAGGGGACCGCTTTGAACCCTCAGGAATCGGATAAAAACGGCATTGCATAAAATCCTATTCATTATGGCAGCTTTATTGTTTGTACACACTTGGGATAGCTGTGATATTGTGGAATTACAGTAGCTGCTATTGTAGATGAATTGCATGTGAATTTGAATCGATTTAGATACAGTCTGCATTCCAAATTGGCTGTCCTGTTCCTCCAAATGAATTTTTAATGATTTTTGCCATTGTGGTAATTGTATTCCCATGGCCAGAGGTACTTCTCCACATTGCTGGAGGGATGGTGTATTTATGGATCCAGGGAGAGATTCCTCCCTCAAGCTCAGGAGTGCATGAGGGAGCCCAGGCTGGCTCCAGGGAAACGTCCCCAACAAGCATGACGGAGCACAGCTCGGCTGACAGAGACCAGATGTGAAGGTTGGAACAGAGATGAAAAAAGGCTCACGATTGCACCCGAATAATAGATAAATCTTGAGCCGTAGAACATACTCACGCATTCCTCTGCAACATACTTTGTTGGAAAGCAGGTCTATGGATTTTGCAGATGTACCAATTGCTCAAATGAGCCTCTTGAGACAACCTGAAATATGAGGAGTTATTTTTAAAATAAGTTAGAACACAATCGTGACATCTCCTTCCAGTGAGTGACTTGAGTCTGCGCCAGGTGGCACGCTCACGATAAGAGGTCCTTAGATAAAAAGGGCAGTTACGAAGGACCTTTCCAAACACAACGGCCCTAATTGACGTTCACAACTTCCTTTTATCAGCCTTGCATTTGCACGGTCTGATGATAAGCGAGCATGTGAGGAAGTGAAAGAGTGGAGAGCTGGAAGAGAATGCCATTGGCTGGCTGAGCGCATTCTTTCCAGATTAGAGCATGACTTAAAGTGTATGTGGGCTATCCTGCAGCCAGAGGGGAAGCACTGACTGACTTACTTCAACAGAGACTATGGAGCGACAATGGGGTGGCTGCAGAGGAATTACTGTGGATGGAAAAATATACGAGAGCCAATACTTTATGTAGTCAATACAGGTTCTGGAACAAAAGGCATCTATCGCTGAACTGATATTGGAAGCACACTGACGTTGTTAAAAAATTGTTTGGTGCAGAAATGCGTAATATATCTAATGTAGCAAAACGCAGTGATTAATTTTTAACATTTATCTAATTGGATAAAAGAGATATTGTATCCATCATCTAAAATAATAGTTTATGTGGTGTTGAAGCATGAGTCATACTGTAGCAAAATTGAATGTAAATTAGGTAAATGTTTGCATTTTTATTTACGATATATCACAATCATCCACTCAAAACACCTTGTTTTAACTGGTCATTTTGAAATGCTGTGTTTCTGCAAACATCGAGGCTCTCAAACCTTTTCTCACTAACTTTTTGGCCTTATACTGTTTTCTGTTTAAAACATCCTCATTTCCCTGTGATTTGTGTTTGATGGCCTGTCTTATCGTCAATTTTTAAGCATGAGGGCATTAAAATGAGATGTCTTTATAGCCTCAGTGACTGTGGCTCTGTTGTTATCCCATTTACCCTTTGATGTCGTACGTGATGAAAAATCTTACAGTGCTCCAGACACTGCTGCATAAAGCACTTTTCCAAAATGTGTGCTCCGTTAGGCAAGTGGTCACGTAATGTGCAAGTCCTGGATAGAAGTGCACAGCCTGCTAAGCCAAAAGATCCTGGGAGACAGTAACTAACTGATTCAAGTGTTTGAACCCGCTATCCATAACAGAATTATATCATCCCATTGTTCTTATTTAAAACATTTACTGATGTCAACAGAGTAGTTATAGCTTTTTAAATGAGATCGAGACCCTGAAGCGTGAGACTGAATGATGTGGATAGTCAACCTCACCAGTACATTCTCACAGTTAGCCTTGTAAAGTGACCTCCCTATCCCCCTATTGAGAGCTTTTGGGTTTGTTTTAAGTGGCAATTTCCCTGTCTTCTTTATATTGTAACAGAGATGGTTTGGGTCATCCTCAGCTTTTTGGACATCTTCTCCTAGGGAAACCACATTACATGTATCCTGGACATGCATACATTTTTGGGTAACTTAAAAGGTTTATGTAACTTAACATTGGATTGCAAAATGTCAAGTGACATGAGAAACCCAGATACAGTGGGCAACAAATACGGATGCTTTCTGACAGCGGTGTATTGTTCTGTATTTCTGACAGTTTGTACATCCCCTGGGACAGTGGACCTTCCAGCTACCTCAACTTTCCATGTGCTTTCCTTTGACACTTTATGGGGTAAAACAGTCAGCCGCACTTTGCTCAAGTCCCACAGGATCACAAGGGTTTCTGGTTTTTGTTTCAGCACTGTGTGGGAAAGCATGCCAAGTCAGTTAACCGCACAGACAACTGCCCTGCTCCCTCTGTTGTTCAAAAAGCATACTAAAATGCTCACCAGAATATGTAAAGTGCATGCAGGCAACTTTTCGGCTGTTTTATCTGATCCTGTGTATGGTGTTAAATGCCATTTTCAGAAAATCAGTTCACCTTGGATTGGAATGGATTGAACCTGACCATTTCGAGAGTTGCTGAATTATTAGATTGGTTGCTCCATCGACTAATGATTCAGTGTTCAAAAAACAGGCTTATTTAGATCAAATTCTTAACAATTCCCATTTTAAATTGCATGGTGCAGTGTACATTAGAAACATATGCATAAACCTTTGGTTTCTGACCCTGATAGCTTTTGTGTATTTCGTCATTTCTAAGGCAAAATAATGACATTCATCTTATTAATGCACATGATATGAACATCTTTAACTTTGCTATCTGAGGTGTATTGCCTGTAATCTGTCTGCTGCAAGTACAGCCTCATGAAATTGATGTTTACAAATGATTAATTGAATAAACAAACTAAATGTATCAAAGTAATCTGTCATTGTAATAAGCCAAGACAGAAGCCATGTTTTTCCAACATTCCGAGTTGCATGGTGGTGCGAGGCTAAGCCATATAATTTAAAATATAGTGATGAAGTCAATGATTACTTGAAGTTCATGACGCAGAACATTTCATTATTTTACCTTTCAGGACTACAAACAGGTGGGAAACATTAGACAATGCAGTGGGTTCAATAGAACCACATGATATTCATATTGTTTGCTTAGCAAATCAAATTCATAGACTAAGGCCTATTCTCTTGCATTTTGGCCTATTATAAATAAAACAGACAGTGGCCAGTCACAAAATATTAAACGGATATCTCCCTAATTTAAACAAAATAGACGTTTAAATTAGTCAATTACAGACGTGGCAGATGGGGAAAGGTGGGTCTACAGGTCAATCATTTATATGTCACGTGTTCTGAAATAAATACTTCCACAAAGGATGAACTTGTGTTTCTTTGCTCAAGCATCATTTGGGAGCCTCCTAACTCTTTCAAGGGACATTTTACAGATTGGAATGTCTTTAAAGATGGCTGACCTCAATCGATTTCAGGGTCAGGCAAGGACTAAGAAGACTAGGACAGATAAAATAAGCAATTGGACTGAGCCCTAGTAGTAGTAACTCGCTTCCTTGACTAGCTAGCCAGCATTGACCTGGTAGCTCTTTGCATGCAATATTTTACGAACGGCACCCCATATTTTTCATGTTCTTCTGTTGTTCAGGCACACATGGCAAGTCCAGGACAAGCTGGGGGCGAATAATGTGGCCTACACCTCTGGGAACCTGTCTCTGCATACAGACTACCCTGCTCTGCACCACCCACCAGGGGTGAGTCTCACTCCACTACACTCATACACACAAGCACATGCATGCACAAGCACATGCACACACACACACCGACGCACACACTCACTTACTCTCACAAACACACATTTTCTGTGGCCCACACACATACAGACTACATGATATGTGCCTTTTTTTTCTTTTTTTGCTGCTCTTATCCAGAGTGACTTTCATTATATGGCTTTCATACAAACCATTAATGCAGTAGTGCTATACCATTCTACACTTCTAGACTATCCTATTCCTGTCTTTAACTATTTTATTTCACTTCTCTATCCCTCTTAGAGTAATACATCTCCACCTTAGTAGAAAACCAGATCAGAAAATCTGAAATTTCTTTCAGTTTTAGCTATTTTCATTCTTTTAGCTACCACAAAGCAACATGGCCATCATTTGCACTGTACAGGTAACAACAGCCTCTCATTGAGCACAATGAGGTAGCCAAAAGCGAGGTTTTTAGGAAGCGAAATAATGTGACTTTTAGATATGTTTTTACCATGGTTATTATTGTTGCCAAACAATACCGTCATAAGACCATGATATGTGTGTTTTTAGTATATTCATGTGCATTTTCAAACTGTAGGCCTAGGCCATTTCTGATAGTTCAGCTACCTTTAACTGGGAGTAACCGTTATTGGTAATCACTTGTTCAGTAGGTCAAGATGAATTTAGATCTGTGAAAATAATCATAATTTGGTAACTCTTGATCCTAATCATTTTCTTCCAGACATCTGTAGCATTACAATCCAAGTCACCCCAACTTCCAAGGGGTAGCAATTCTTAAAACGAATAGAATCATAGAACAGATCCACCAACTAAATAAATATAAATGTA